>NW_021605170.1:2944729-2977042 GCF_004785775.1 Grammomys surdaster | reverse complement strand
GAAATCCGCCGGCCTCTGCCTCCCAAGTGCTGGGATTAAAGGCGTGCGCCACCACTGCCCGGCTCTACTCAATATTCTTGAACAATGCTCTTTTAAAGCCCGAGTGGACCTAAGTTGCTCTCTCCTAAACACCGCATTTCCTGTTTTATGAGTAGAGGAAAATTCTCAAGACCCTCCACAGGCCCAGGCCCAGCTGATGCCCACCCACCCTCCACTCCCTCTTCCACAGAGGTCCCCAAGTAGGCCTGTCAGACCACCCAAGATCCCTTTTGATTTTCTTGCCTTTGTTGCCGTCATTGTCTGCTCTTCCTTTTTCACTCTTCATTGAACCTAGGTATGAATGTTACCTCAAGGACCCCCTCACATCCTTGTACATTCTACAGCTCCATCTCTATTCAAAACTTGATTTTAAAGCCATTTTGTCTCCTTCCTCCTCAGACTAAGTTCACTGAGCCTTTGGTATCCCTGGCACCCAGAAGGCAACCCGTTAGCTATAGCTTTTCATCTTCCTTATTTGGAGACATTTGAAAGATGTGGGACCGAGAGTTCCAAATCTGGAAAAGAAGAGGTTAAAAATACAAGGTTGAAACAGATTGAGTATCGTTCTATTTCATTTCCCCCTCAAGAGTGAAGGAGAAACAAACGAAAAGTCTGTATTTAAAGGATGTTTCCATAAATTATTCTGTGTAAAAGACACCTAAGAGCCCACTCAGTCATGAGAACTCAGGCCATTCAGTGTTGTGGTCATTGGTTTTCCATTTATCTTGTCGAAGCTAGGCACAAAATAATGCTAATTGGCCGAGGCTTATCTAAGGATACCTTATTATAGTAGGGAAAAAGGGCCTGGGAAGTGTTCGGGCAGGCTGAAGCCTTCAACAGGAGATAAAATATTATCTGTTTGTCAGAAGAGGTTTATTCAGTCCTTAGGCTCCTGATAAGAAATTACAGACCATGATTTATCTTCTAAGACATCTGAGCATCTTAACTCCATCTCCTACCATCAATATTCAAGCAACATTTTTATTAAGGAGTTATCCAGAACCTTCTCTGTATCAGTGGCTGGGGAAGTCAATCATCTCTATCCCACATGTGGAAGGCATGTGAAATTATTACATGGACGTTCTGTGTTTTGAAAGAAACACAGAACAAGATGCCACCTACCTCTCTGATCAATGGCCGGAGCAGGCTCCATGCAGACACATGAGTCGTTTGGATGGTGTTCTCCTGGAAGGTGTTTGCGATGGGGACATAGGATAATGTCTGTAGCCAATTGAGTTTCTTGAGTATAAACTTTGTAACTCCTCCCTTTCATCAAGGAGTTGCCTGGATACAATGTGTCAGTAGATGTAACTGTAACTTAGCCCTGCAATTCTGAAAGTAGCGGGAGAGAGTCTTTGTGCCTCTCTGTCTCCCCCTACCTCCCCTTGGTCCTCTTCTAGTCATCTTTAGAACTCCCTTGATGCCCCTGTTCTTCACTAGTCAGGGCTTTTGTGTGCAGAAATGGGCTACAAAGTGGAGGTGCTAACCCACACACCGAGTACCCTCTGTGGTACTCCCTGGGCAACCCAGTCACAATGTAGCCACATTTCTCCTCACTGCTCCACAGAATACCTGACCAAAACAGTTTAAGGAAGGGAAGGATTATGCTGGCTCACAGTTTGAGGGTGCAGCCTGTGGTGGTAGGTACAGCAGGAGGATGAGGCAGCTGCTCACACTGCATCTGTAGTCCAGAAGCAGGGACTGGATGCCAGAGCTCAGCTGGCATCCCAAAATTCCCCAGCTGGGAACCTACCCCGCCTGGGGAATTTTGCTCCCTACATTCAAGGTAAGCTCCCTCCTCAGTTAAATCTTTCTAGAAGCAACCTCACAGACAGATCCATGGGAGTGTTTATAGTGATTCTAAATCTAGACCAGTTGACAATGAAAATGAACCATGACGGCGCTGAGAAGGGGAGGCACTGCGGCGGTGTCTGGGTTGTGTGCTTGCAGCCCACTCTGGTACTATGCAAGACTGTTCTACGAATTATGTTTATTCTATAGTTACTCTGTTGAGTTCACTAGCTCTGCAAACTTGGAAGATACTCTGGGGAACTTGTGACTGACCTTGAGGGCCTTTGTTGTATTATTTAACTGTGATTCCAGCAAACTATAACCTCTTGAATAGAAAGAACTAGGCCAAGGATGTAGGATATTTCACTTAACAGATCCAGGAACAAGATGTGTCTGAGAAAGGGGGCTGGACTCAAACGGCTGGTTCCACTGTGCTACGCCTTTGCTCTTCTCCCAACCATCCCAAATCAGCAGCAAAACAGTACCCTACTGAGTCAATTATGGAAAAGTCAAAGGGTCATGTGTTCTTTTCCATTTCACATTTGCTTACTCTATTTTTGTTTATGACTGGGTAACATCACTTCACACAGAGCTATCAATAATCATCTGTCACATCCAAAGAGATTGTGATTCATGGACAAGTGACCTAATCAATTTGTTAGTGAACTGTTCATTCCTGATGTTTTGAGTGAAGAAGCACTTTGTGAACTGTGGCCGAGCACATGTTTAGTGGCTTCAGTAATGACCTGGCCCCTTCTGCAAATCTGGTTTAATCTATCAAAGAAATAAGAGCCAGGCTGGACATGACAGGGACACTGGCTGTGATCTTACAGGCTGAGTGGTGCTGTAAAACTCTAGGGGGAGCCCTTCTCACATATTATGATGTAAGTGGTATCCACCCGGGTTAGGAAAATTAAAATCTTTTCTTTCTCGGTCTGAAGGTTCTTGGGCCACCTTTTGAGTCACATCTCCCCTGGCTTTCCCCCTATCTTTCACCTGTCCCCAAGGCCAGTTGGGGGTTCACATGTTTGTAGTTGGCTGTTGGCATTATATAGAATTGCATTTGTCAGGATAGGTGAGGTTAGGCGGCAGGACCAACCTCCACATCCCAGAAGCACAATGAATAACGGTCTTCTTCCTCCAGGTCACCTTTAGATTCAGGATGAGAATGGCATCCACCATCATCTGGAGGGGGTGAGGTGAGCCACAACATTTTCTTGAGGGTACCAGCTTGCATTTCATAGTTAAAGAGACTGTGCTCACTTGAAGGGAGAGTTCAGAAATGTAACTCTGTGCCCATAAAGATGATATCCAGGTGATCTTAGAAGAGAGGCCAGCACAAGTGCAATGAAGAAGATTCAAGGAGTGTGGATGGGTTTTTGTTCTGTTTTGAGACCAAATGTCACTGTGGAGCCCAGACTGACTTCAAACTTGGCACCCTCCTATCCTGGCTACTCAAAGCCCATGATTGCAGGGTGACAGCCAACACACCCTTTGTGGGAACTCGGGTCAAGGAAAGTGAAACTGAGATTTGAGTCTGACTTTTGTTTCTTCTCAGATGTTTAATAACTTGGGGAATAGGTTGCCTGCTCTGGGCCCCAGTTTTCACAATGATATTTTCTTGGTGGTGATACAGGGCCAGATATAAGGTAGGAGATCCAACAAATTCCTTCTGTCCCATGTCCCCTGCCCTGCTGTCTACCTAAGTTCCTTCTTAGTGCTAATCCTTTGCATCAATCTGTAAGTTAACGGGAGAAACTGTCCTCTGTTTCCCAGCCAGCAAGCAAGAAAGGCCAGAGACCCTTGTCAAAGCTCTGAAATATTCACGAGGAAGGCAAACCATACTTAGGAAACCATTCACTGGGCTTTCAGCTCACCAAGCCAAAGGTGGCAATAGAAACTTCACCTTTAGCATAAGGAAAGAGACTCCCCGAGAGCCACACAGCTTCCCAGTAAAACACAAAGCCGCTGCCCCTCTGGAAATGCCCAGAGGATCCTCTGCCTGGGTGCAGAGATTTGGGGTGACCGGCAGATGCAGATGACTTCGGGATACCTTTCACGCTTGGCAGGCGTCCCCATTTTTATTTATGATATCAAAGCTCAGTGCTGTGTTCTCTCCTGCTGAAGACATGAAAGAGATTCAGAAGTCATCCAAATGATCTTGTAATTAATGTTACCACGCACGCCCAGAACATTAAAATGTTAACAGTGTTAGAATCGTGTGCTTTGGAATCACGAGTGAGGGCTTTATTACAGAGACGTGCTCGGCAGATGTCACCACCCTAACTGAGGACATCAAGGTTCCTGCTGCTTGTTCTTATCAGCGGTGCAGAGTGGGTTTTTTTTTAATTTATTCATTTTCTTTACCGCTGGAATCTGCTCTCATTATTAGACTGTCTTGTCACTCATTTGCATTTCAAGTGCTGAGACTTGGGGGTGGGGGTAGCAGCCATGCGCCTTAGAAGAACACTTCAAGGGGTTACTCTATCAAACACCAGCGCAGTGCCGCAGTGGATCTGACATCTGGGTTATCTTATTCCCAGATGCTCCGTGGTGTCATTAGCAGGATTAATCTTAGCTTTAATTTCATAATGATTCTTATTCTAATATATGTGAACGAACACAAAGTCTCTTGACTCATTATCACCAATTTACCCCAGATATGCAATCAGGCTCGCTTACATTCACTAACATTTATTTTTGCTAATACATCTAAAATTGTAGATTAAGCAAATACAGTTAGTTCCAGCTGAGTGAATGCCTACCGAGGTAGCACGGTACTATTTATGTTTTAATTAAGTCCATTAATGGTGTTGTTTTTAAATATGTACCGACCACGAATGTGTTCGTGGGGAATTGTGAAGCTGTCCTTCGAGCAGCGTCCAGCTGTAAAATTAGTCACAGCAGCATTGTGTGAGGAGCCATTACCCACTTCGTTTTGGCAAATTATTGAAATTCCCTCTGCTAATTATGTTTTTAACCTTTATAAACAAGACGGAGGTATAGTGCCTCAATTCCAAACAGCTCTGTTCCCCTATGGAAACAGCGGAAAGTCTTTAATGCTGAGGGTAATTGTAATAAGCCTTGTTGTTCTCGTGCCTGGTCAAGGTTAACGTGTCACATCAAATATTGTCACTCATGCTTTTACGATCTGTCCCTGGCAGTGGCCCGCTTCCCTCTCACTTGACACTAAGTTTAGTAATATGCTGGGGCGGGGGGTACAGAGGAAGAGACGGCAGATTCCAAATTGCCCCCACTTCCTTCGACCCTGGATCCCTCATTCACCAGACGCTCTCAGCCGGCAGCGTGTGCAGCTTGATTATTGATGGGTAAAATGTTCAAACATTTAAAGAAATGAAAGTCAGCTTTGCATTTTTAATTAATTAATTAAAAGTACTGTAAATGCCAGCTTGTTAATTGCTTTGCACCTGCAAGCCAACACAGGGTTTGTGCACTCTTTCTTTGAATATTAAATTTTTTTTCCTCGCGTGTCTTTATAATGCTTGGGAAGTCTCTCCAGCAAACATATTAGTAAAGAGTAAATATTGAATCTTAGACAAAACTCATGGCTTCATCTTTCACTGTACCCAGAATAGGATTCAAAGGAGGATTCAGATTTCTAAGTCTTCTAATTAAGTAGTGATAATCAGGCTTTCTGCTGAGGGTCACTTCCTGGGAGTAATTCGAGTTATTAAAATGCATGTTTTTGTTTGTTCTGCTTTGCGAGCTAAAACTGATCCCTTTTAATATAGCAGCAAATATGCAAATTGGTGTTTCATTATATTGTGTAATTTATGGCAATCTTCTCTAATTTACTGAAAGGTCAGGAGCCTGACCTTGTCATTCACTTTTTTTTCCTAGTAAAGCTAAACTAATTATGTGGATTTTTTTTTAATTTTATGAAACTCTGAAAGTGTGCAGCTCGGCTAAGAATGTGACAAGTTTAACTTTCATTTAGCTTCACGTTCACCGAGTTGAGCCTCGGTGCTGAGAGGAGCCCGGCTGCAGAGTCGGTGGGTTCTGTTGGGATTCAGAATTGGTTGGCTTTCAGTACTGCCTAGAAAACAGATTTAAAAAAAATAGCTTATTTCATTCTACATCAGGTAAATATGGCAACTGGAAAAGCCTGGCTCTCCTGAGATAAATGGTAGGTGCGTGCCATAAGTTGCTGTTGGTCAGGAAATGTTAAAACAACCATTGCAGACTGAGGATCAAGTTTTCTGTTCACAGACTCACTAAGTCCTTACGTGAGCTGCTCTTTATGGACGCCCA
Organism: Grammomys surdaster; assembly: GCF_004785775.1. Classification (NCBI taxonomy): domain Eukaryota; kingdom Metazoa; phylum Chordata; class Mammalia; order Rodentia; family Muridae; genus Grammomys; species Grammomys surdaster. The sequence continues at coordinate 2,970,940 of NW_021605170.1, read as the reverse complement.
GTGTGCATCCTTTACTTCCTTCATTGCTTTATGCTCTTGGCAGCCTTGTGTCTGACACAAGTCGGTGCCATGACTGCCTGCTGCCGGGTGAGTGGCTCTCATGCCTCTGTGTTAAGAGCCATACACATTTTATTGCTACGTTCTGGCCGCTCTCCTTCTAAACTGGCTCTGAAATTAACTTCTAGGAATCCGTATTTTTAATCTTATAATCTGTTTTCTATCCTTAGGGAGAACCCACATCCATTTGACTCTTTTCCACCCAAAACATTAATTTGTTTAATTATTCATTAAAAAATACATGGCTATTAGGGGCTGCAGAGATGGTTCAATTGCCAAAGTGTTTGCCAATGAACATGGGGACCTGAATTCAAGCTCCCAGCACCCACATAAAAAGCTGAGTATCCTGGCATTGGAGAGGGCAGAGACAGACAGATCCCTGGAGGATTAGAGGTGAGTCCTTGTGAAGTTGATGTGGCCTTGTTGAAGGAAGTATGTCATTGTCACTGGGCTTTGAGGTTTCCAAAGCCTGCCTGCCACCAAGCTCCCTGCCATGATGGTCTTGAACTCGTTCTCTGGAGGTGTAGACAAGCCCCTCAGTTAAACACTTCCTCTGTAAGTTGCTTTGGTCAGAAATAGAACAGTGACTAAGACAGATGGGGACCTGGCTAAGTCTGTGTCTGGGGATAGTTTGAAAAAACAAAATTTAAAGGCAAGAGGAGGATTGCTTGTATTGTTAAGAGGGAACTCATTGTCCACAGACAATGCCCTTGATTGAGGTAATGAAAGTGAGGGTGTGCTGGATCTGAGGGAAAGTACAGTTTGACCACATTTGAGGGAGGTGGTAAGGGGAAGAGTGGGAAAAAGATTTGACACCAAAGTTTCTAAATGGGTAGCTAGATGGATAGAGATGATGTAATTAACCAAGATAGGAAATGCAAGAAAAGGAACTGGTTTGGAGGACATGAAGATGGTTATTCCCATCCTGTCTGAGGACCAGTGGTGTCTGCCAGCTCCAGAAGCTCGAAAGGAATGCACAGGTATGCTATAATACACATTCCACAAAATATTTTTATTAGTTTAAAAAGGCAATTTACATTTGAATGAAATGTAGACTCTGAGAACTCCATTTTTTTTTGAGAACTCCATTTTAGACAAAACAAACATCCGTTTGTACACCAAGCCTGGGTCTTTCATATGCACATTAAAAATAAGAGAGGAGCCCCCACAGAACAGAACACACAGTCTGCTGCTGGGAGTCACTGAAGGGCTCAATGCCCTTGCTTCATGGGCAGACAACTTTAAGTGATGTTTCATACAATGACACTGCAATGTGACTGCCATAATTTGATTCTTTGTTGCTGTGATAAAACCACCAATGGTAACTGGAGGGAGGGGCGTATTTGTCTTACACGTCCACATCACACGTCCACAGTCACAATCGGAGAGTCAGAAGCACAAATCAAAATAGCATCGTAGAGACTCTAAGATCCCTTGTCATGGATCTTACCTGCTTTTGCTAGAGCCAACATGTTATAATGCTGCTTGGTTTTTGTCAACTTGACATAAGCTGGAGTTACTGGGAAGGAGGCACCTCAACTTAGGAATTGTCTCCATGGGCATGTCTGTGGGTAAATGTTCTTAATTTCTAATTGATGTCGGAGGGCCCAGCCCACTGTGAGCAGCGTCATCCCTAGGCAGATGGGCCTGGGCTGTATAGGGAAGGTAGCCTAGTGAACCAGAGGATGCAAAGCAATAAGCAGCATTCCTCCATGGTATCTGTGCCTGCTTCTGCTTGAGTTCCTGCCCCAACTTCCTTCAATGATGGCCTGTGATGTGGACGTGTAAGACAAATACGCCCCTCCCTCCAGTTACCATTGGTGGTTTTATCACAGCAACAAAGAATCAAATTATGGCAGTCACATTGCACTGTGTGTATGTTCTAGTCTCCATTCTGTTATTATGATCTTATGTGTGCCGATGTACTGATGGTGAGGCCGTACAGGATTACAGGGGCACTCAGTCCAGCGAATGTGTATGGATATGAGGAAGCAGAGGGGGTGCAGATGCAGAGTCATATTACGGCAGAGGCAGAGATTAGGATCATGCTGCTACAAGTCCAAGCATAGCAAACACGGAAGCCGGGACTCAGAGGCAAGCTGGGGAAGACAAGACTCGATTATCTTTAGAGCAACTTGATCTTTCTGGGGGAAGGGAGGAAGAGCATAAACAAATAAACAAACAAAAACTTGACAAGCAGTGAAGACCATGCATGTGAAAAGCAAACTGTCAGAGCTCTCTCTGTACAAAGTGAAAGAAACAGAAGACAAATGTAAACCCAGGCCTGGTGAGTCTTATTAAACCAGCCCGGGAGCAAATGTAACGGAAAATATAGAGATGGATGCAGTAGTTAGAAGAACATCCAAAATCAAAATTAAAACATGAAATAATTTTGAAAAATGAATTATTTTATTGTTTTAGTTTTCATACATAGGCTTTTGATTCATTTGAGGTGATTTTTAAAGCATTATTTTGTGGTGCTGGATTGATGGCTAGGTGGTTAAGAGTGATGACTGCTCTTTCAAAAGACCTGGGTTTGATTCCCAGCACCCACATGAAGGCTCACAACCATCTGTAGTTCCAGTTCCAGGTGATTAGATGTCTTCAAGTACCAAGCACACACGTGGTGCATAGACAGACATACAGGCAGGAAAAACAGACACACATTATAAACTAAAACAATGAAATGAAACACAATGAAATGAAATGAAATAAAACAATGAAATGAAATGACAATTTCAAAAAAATATTACCAGTATGTATATATCTGTGTTCAATATGGAAATCATTTAAACATTAAAAGTGGAATTATTGTATAATTCAGAAATCTCAATTCTGTGCATAAACCCCAAAGAATTGAAAGTAGGGTCTTGAAAGAGTTGTAAACATATTATGGTGACATCATTGACAATCACTAAACCAAAGAAAGGCAAGTACAAGAGGAGAATTCTGGGATATGCTTCATCAGTGAACTTGAGGACAGTATACCGGCCAAGCTGGACATGAAGGACAGATGTCCTGTTACAGAGGCAGAAGGTAGAACGGCATCTCAGGTGCTAGGCCTGGGGATATGGGATGCTTATTTCATGGCTGTAAACCTTCATTGTGGAAATGGGTGTTGATGGCGGCTGCCCAGCATGATGCATTTAGTGCCACAGAACTAAGAAACAGATGATATGTTTCATGTTTGTGTATAGTTTGTTACAATAAAAATGCAGAAAAAATGACAACAGATAGGGACATCTAACATGGATTCGATTGATGCTTACAGAGAGCAGGGCCGGGGACAGCTCCGTGGGTACGAGCACTTGCCGGGAAAGTGTAAGGACCCAAGCTTAATTTCCCTGCACCCACATCAAATCTGGGCATGGCTGCATGTGCCTGTAAGCCTGGGTGGAGCACAGGCAGGTACATCCCAAGAGTTCATTGGCCTGCTAGCCCTACCCAAAATAGTCACTGCAGTGAGTGACCCTGTCTCAGAAAGTCAGATGGGGATTGGTTGAGGAAAACCTCATACATCCTCTTCTGTGTATGTGTGTGTGTGTGCACATGAAACCACACTGCCACATGTTCATATGTACAACCCATGTAGACACACATACACACACACACACACACACACACACACACAGACAGAGAGACAGAGAGAGAGAGACATGCAAAGCACCCCTAACATATGTTCATAATACAACCCATGCAGAAAGAGACACAGAGAGAGGCAGAGGCAGACAGATAGACACACACACGCACAGAGAGAGAGAGAGAGAGAGAGAGAGAGAGAGAGAGAGAGAGAGAGACAGAGAGAGAGACAGAGAGAGAGACAGAGAGAGAGACAGAGAGAGAGACAGAGAGAGGATAGAATAAAACCAATGAAACCATAATAAACTATCAGATAATAGAAGAAACTTTTCTGAAATAGAAGTGACTAAGGACATCCTAAGAGCACACCATCTTCCAGAAAGAAGTCTGTGATGGTCAAGCCGTGTGCACACAGGTAGAGAAAGATAGCAGGAAGGAAAAGTTCCTACCTACAGGAACAAGGGGAGCCGTGCGACAAGCACAATCAAGTAATTTGTAATCAAGTAAGCTTCTGCTCACTGAGGGCACCTTGGTGGGTGAATGTAGATTTTCAGGATCCTGTTCATTGCCCATGGAAGATGAGACGAAGCAAAGGCAGAGCGATGGCGACGAACTGGGGCAGTTCTCAGCCCGAGGAGAAAAAACGAGTAAGAGAAACTATATATATTTTTTTTCAACAAAGGGATTTCCTTTTGTGGAAGAACTGATGGTGAATTTTGAAACTGTTTTCACATGTTTTCTTCTCCTGGGGGCTAGTCAAAAATGATACTTTCCGAAGTCTGACAAATCTTAGAGATTTGTTTGTCATGCCTTACTGACACTCTTGTATGTCAATATTTACAAAGCTAGGAATATGCTAACGCATAAACAGAATAGTGCCTTTTCAGCGTCTAATCAGCATCAGATACAGAAGCAAATTCAGAGTCAACATTCTGATTGTGATTAATGTTGATTTTACTAATCCGTAGGAAAGAGACAATTTATGTTATAGGTCATTGGGTTTAATAAGAAAGCACATCTACCATTCTAAGTTTTAGTTCTACATTTAAGATTTCTTCTTGATTCCTCATTATTCTGGATTGTTTTGAATACAGAATTATACTCAGTGCCTTAAAATACATTTCTTTCACAAGGGGGCACAATGCCTGCATGCCTTTTTGGGTGTCTCTTACTGAAGTGTTTCCCCATCTCTCCTAGAAGCCTCCATGAAACCCTGGTCATTAGTAAGAGGGAGGCTGGCCTTTTGAACAATGCCTCCACTCCAGTTTCAGCTCAGTCCAGCCCCAGTCAACTCTCCTTTAACTGTGGAGCTCTTTCTGCAATGTTGTCTCCTCCAAAGGTTTCTGTTGGACAGGCAGATTTTTCTTGTCATGAAAGTACTAGTTGTGGGGGCTGGTGAGATGGCTCAGCGGTTAAGAGCACTGACTGCTCTTCTAGAGGTCATGAGTTCAAATCCCAGCAACCACATGGTGGCTCACAACCATCTGCAATGAGATCTGATGCCCTCATATGGGTGTCTGACAGCGACAGTGTACTTACATATAATAAATAAATAAATAAATCTTTAGAAAGTACTAGTTGTGTAAGTTGGCAAGGAAAATAGATGGCCAACGATACCATTGATGTCTGATTCCCATTATGAACCACGTGGAGCCTATGAAGGCTGGGCCCATGCTGAATAAAATATCTATGGCACTGAGTAAGCCATTGTCACCTTTAGACCTCAGCCTGACAACCCAACTTGAGCTCATGACATTCGAGTGGTACTCCCGTGGAAGTGGAGGTGAGGGTTCTCTGAATTGTTGCCTTAAGTCAATGATCTTGAGAACAGCCAGCTGAGAAGCCTTTGAAAAACACCACCATGGTGAAGGCAGTTGGCTGAAGGTCTGGTCTGACCATTAATTGCTATTCCTTCCCACGAGAGCCTGTCTCCCTGCCTGGTGAACAGCTACTTATCCTTCATTTCTGTTTGCTTTGATGCCAAAGGACAGTTTATGTGTGTACATGACAAACAATGCCAGTCATGCCTGAGACTGCCACCAGAACCACACCATGGAATATGATTTCATGTTCCTATGCATTTGTTTTATTTACTCTTTTGTTACCAAGCTGAAGTTGGTCTTTGCTTTGAGCATGTGACCACGTCTTTATTGAGGTTGGAGAACTGGGACCTGGGCTCAGAAAGCCTTCAGGCTTCCTTAGGACTGAACGGGTCAAATCCTGTGTTTTCCAGGATCCCTGACAATGTTGAAGGGTCACAGAATTACCTTCACCAGAAGTTTACAAGAAATAAACAAAAACAACGCCTTTAAGCCTCAGAGATACACCCACTTCTGTGTCTCACAGGCCTCTCATTGGATACACTGTCTCACTAGCATCTCATTGGATAGACTGTGTCTCACAGGCTTCCCGTTGGATAAACTGTATCTCAGGCTTCCCATTATATATACTGTATCAAAGGCCTCTCATTGGATACACTGTGTATCACATCACAGGCCTCTCATCAGGAGAAGTGAGACTGGATAATTAGCTTCATCTCCATCAATGAATAAGACACCATCCATTGAGCTAGAAATCTGTATTGGTCCTAATTTGCTTTCTTCCTTGTCCTGTTTAAACTGCTAATAGCATTCCATTCCCTCAGACTAAAGAACATTTCTTTACTATGACCTCAACTCAAAACCACGATGATCTGGCTGACAAGATGAGTTAGTGCACACGACACTTTCCATACAAGCATGACAACTGAAGGTCTGTTCCTGGATCCCAAGGTACAAGAACAGAACCAGCCTCTGAAAATTGTCCTCTGGTAGGCACGTGTATCATGTCACATGACCTGTATACACATCTACTCAGGCTCACACACACTCACACCTGTATATACATTTACTCACACACCATACCTGTATACACATACAATCACACAAACACATACACAATAAATACAACAAAATTAAAAACCACAGCTCATCTCAAAGGGGATGAACACACACACCTGTGCACATATACAATCACATATACACTTGTATACCTATACATCACACATACACAGAAACCCCTGTACATACATTCAGTCACACACACATCTCTATATACACATATAATCACACACACACACACACCTGTATACACATATAATCACACACACACCCCTGTATACACATATAATCACACATACATATTAACAGTAAATATAATAAAAATTAAAGGCCACAGCTCTTATCTCAAAGGGAATTAACACACACTCGTATACACATACTATCACACACACACACACACACACACACACACACACACACACACAGAGTAAACAGAACAAGAATTGAAACCACAGCTCTCATCTCAATGGGGATGAACACATTATTTCTATTGTCTGTTTTGGAGCCAAATATGAGTGATGATGGCATGAATTAGCACAGATCAATGTTGCCTTAAGTACCATGCTACAACATAGTAACAGTTTCATGGAATTTTTAGAGCAACAGAACAAAGAACCTTATAAATCAAAACATGAAAAAGCCCAAAACCACGGTGGCAGAACCACTTGGTAGGTTGACAAAGTGAAGTCACGCCTGCTGTCTGGTGGCATGCTGAACTAGGGGCTGCAGGAAGTTAGTCATTCACATGAACAGTGAAAAGAATTTTACCTGAGAATTATAAGGATGTTAGGTCACACACAGAGGAGAGCAAGAAATGACTATTTGTGGAACAAGGAGGCTGAGGTAGCTCCGAGTAATTTGGTTCATAACCTGGAGCATCGTATCCTGAAACAGTCAGCTCGAAGAGTGTTCAACCATGGTGTGACCTAGGCCTGGCTTTTTCTTTCAACTTAAGTTTACAGCATATTTTCAGAATTCTTTGATCTGTAGCTGGTTAAATAAACACTAGTAGCATTCTAAAGCTGTCATGAGGTGTGTGCTCTGTAGTTCTGGAAGGGCATTCTGCTTCCAGAATCTGAGAACAGTCAGACCACCATGGAGCAGTTCAGTCACAGCCCTCAGCCTTGCCCTAGCCCTTCCTGAAGGGAGGGCCATCTGTCACAGGCTGGAAGTTAGTAAATAAACAGAAGAGAGGCACCAACAAAGATCGTGAAGTTGTAGCCACCTGTCTGAATCTAGTCACGGTCTATGTCTTAGAAAACAATAAAGAATCAAACTTCAAGCAGCCGCTCCTCTGGGACAGACTGTACGGAGGAGAACATGTGAGTCAGGTTATTAAAACTATGTAGGTGGTTCTGGGATCAGTGAGACGGCGTAGGGGGTAAAGGCTCTTGCTGCCAATCTTGCCTAACTGCGTTCACTCCTCGGACTCACTTGGTGGAAGTGGAGGATCAGTTCCCTTAAGGTGCCCTTTGACCTCAGAAATATGTATTATTACATATTTCTCCTTTAATTGCTCACATAAACAAACAAACAAACAAATAAATAAATGTCTAAAGAGTGGTTTTTGGAAGACTTCCCCCTACCTTCAGGAATATTTGGGAGAACTCACCCCGCTCTACCCCTGCCATCTCTATCCCTCTATTCTTTGTTATTTCCAGTAGGAAAGGTTGAGGGAGAATAGAGATTTAAGACTAGGATGCACTGGATGGGAGGGGGAAGGATGACAGGGGGAGGGGTGCCAGAGGGAGGGGTGCCAGAGGGACCGGTGCCAGGAGAAGGGGAGGAGTATGAGGGGGATGGGTGCTAGGGGGAGGGATGCTAGAGGGAAGGGTGCCAAGGGAAGGAGAGGGGTGCCAGGGAAGGGGGAGGGATGCCCAGGGGGAGGATTGCTAATGGGGAGGGGTGCTGGGGAAGAGTAGAGGAAAGAGGACAGAAAGGAAGAAGTGAGTGGCGGGCATCTGTCTGAGGCTGGCTGTGCTAACTTAAAGTAGCCGAATTCAATCAAGGAAGGGATGTCTCGGCCATCTTTCAGATTCCAGTGGGACTGGGAATAGCTCCCTCCCGTTAGGATATTTTCAGTCTGGCAGTGGGCTATGTCTACACTGTCTGCCTCACTAGCTATTTCTGGTGGGAGGAGAAAAAGGGTAGGTTGCGTTTACAGGAGCGCCTTACAGAGGAGAGTCTCATCAGCAGGAAATGTAGCTCTTTTTCAAACTTGCTCCAGAGACCCAGAGGCGGAGGCGTGGCCATTGTCTGCAGGTGCCCGAGGCTCCCTCCTCACCAGGTATGCAGACCTACCTACCCTACTTCCCGCCTTCTTTTAATATGTGATGGGAAAGTATGAAGACTCTGGCAGGATGCACCTAAGCATAAAGCAGATAATAAACCTGTGGTTTAATTGTGGTTGTTAGCTCGGAGCTTGACGGTGGCATCAGCTGGTACAATTACTTTCTCACCGTCTTTTATCAGCGCTGTGCGGCTACTGTGAGTCTGCTTTGAAGATGTCGGCAGTCGCACGCTTGGCACTTAACAGTTTTATGAGTTGGAGAGTTTGGCTTTAGCATTTTAAAGTTTTGAGGCCATGGATGCTTAGAGAAAACAATTTGCATTTCTGCCGACCATGGGTGATGATTCCTGTCTTACTGTGTCCTTTTGGTCCTTGAGCTGTTTTGTTGGGGTTAAGAGTGAGACCTCTGAGACTGCCTGGGCTTTCAGCACAGGTCTATTAGCTGCATAACCTTGGGTGAATCGTTAACCCAACTGTCCTTTAGCTTCTTCATTTGTAATTGGGGATAATGATACCTGACCACTCAGAGCATCTGAGGAGATGTGTGTGTGAGAAGCGAAAACCATCCTCTGATAAACAGATAGCAGCTGCGTCTCCGTGGTCTCTGTGATCATCATTGTCACTATTTAAGTTAGGTGGGGGTGGGCAGATAAATGAAGGCACTTACAGGCTAGGCTTGCCCTAGTTTCCTACCATGATATTTCCTTAAGGGCAAGCATTCCCAGGACTTTTATGTCTTTTGTATCTTACTAACTACACTGCAGACCCATGGATCAGGTACCATTACCACCACTGTACAGGCAAAAATTTCAAAGCATATAGAATTAAGTGAACCTTGGGCTGGGAAATTGAAGAATTAGAAGATAAAGAAAGAGAATCTGGCCAGAAAGACTATGTTTATAATTGATAATTATGTTATGCAAATTTCCTGTGTATTCTTGAGCTACGTCAGTGTTGTTGTAGGTTCTATCTGTAAAGAATGCCATGTGATTTGGGGGAAGGTGATGGTTTTTTAATGTTAAGTTAACCTCATAAGTTAACATGAGAATTTAACTTGATATAGCCAGGGATAGTGGGTCAAACCTGTCAATCTGGTACCTGGGAGGTGGAGGTACAGGAAGTTCAAGGTCATCCTCAATGAAACTGACTTTGAGGCCAGCCTGTGACACCTGAAACTATGTCTTAGTAAAAAAGCAATGACCAAAAGTAACTCCTAAAATGACATTGTTCTGTCTTGTAAATCTTACAACATTATAAGCCAGAAATATGTATCATTTAGGGCTTTTGTTTTAAATCATGCTTTTAAGTGACACATCATGACTGTGCATATTTGTGGAAGCCCTGTGTGAAGCTTCAAAACACCGTATGTTAAGTAAGAGTCAAAGGGCGCGTATCATCAACACATGCTTTTTAGCATTTCTGTGCAACGAGAATCTTAACAAAATCTTTTCTTCCAGTTATTTTGAAATAGTCAATGGGTAAGCATAGTCACCTATGTGTAAAGAACACCCTAATGTCCTCCCCCATCAGTCTGTGACTCTGTGGCCCCTGACCAGTCCCTCCTGCCCATCTCTCTACCCTTTCCAGCCTTTGTCGTCTCATTCGGCAATGTTATTTAGTGAAGTCCACACTGAGTTCGAGATCACAAAGTGTTCAGTCTTTGTATTTCACCTTAACATGCTGCTCTTTATCTCTGTGTTACCACAGAATTTCATTGTTTTTGTTAAGTAGTCTTCCTTCCATTCTGCACAAATATGCACTCACACACGTGCACACAAACACATGTATGTGCATATGTGTGTGTGCATATGCACATCACTCAGTTTCTTTATTCATTCACCTATTTATAGATATCTTTTAGGATTCTTGATTGCCAGTTACAGAAATCTTTGGAATTAGTCTAAACCATCAGAGTTATGCCCACCTCAAAAGAATAGTCAAGATGAAATATCAGGGGGCTAGAGAGATAGCTCAGTTGCTACATAGGCACGAAGACCTTGGTTTCATTACCAACACACATGCAAAATGCTGGGCACAGCACACTTTTCCAGTTTTTGGAAGGTTGAGATGGAACTGGGTTCCTGGCCTTCTCAAAGACTTAAAGCATTTGAGTATTTTCAGGTAAAGCAATGGTCATGCTTTCTGTTGTATTCTCAGTATAACTTTGTTGAAGTAGGACAACTCCACAGAGACAGTGACAGGCTGGGGAAGCATGGGGAAGCTTTCCAGGGTAGGTCCCAATGCTCTAAATGGCATCACATGGTGGTAATATCAAGTCAGAGATAGCTGTGGGCAGGTCTCCACAATGCCATGACAAGTGGTTCTCATATGCTGGTGAATAGGCCACAGCTGCATTCCTCCTCTCTTAGGCTAGAGATGGGAGCACCATTTCATTTCTCCTCCCTCTTCGTTTCCCACCACATTCCTATCAGATCCATGAGAGGAGGCAAGTAGCCCTCGCTTACTGATGCTCTGAAGGAAGCAGAAGACATCATGTGTGACTCAGAGTGGCTACGCAGGTTTTTTCTAGTTCCTTCTCTTTATTCTTCTTCCTTTTCTTTTTCTTTCTCCTCCTTTTTTCTCTTCTTCCTCCTCCTCCCTCCTCCTCCCCATCCTTGTTTTCCTCCTCATCTTCCTCTTCTTCTTCTTCCTCTTCCTGTTCTCCTCCTCCTTTCTCTTCTCTTCTTCCTCCTTTTCTTTTAACCTCAAACTACCAAGTGGATGTTTTTCTATCTGATAAAACTCAGTCAGTCCTTCCCATCATTTTTGTTTTTCTCTGCTATTCTAACCCATTCTAAGCTCTCCTTACACAGCTCCTGTGTGTCCTCCTGGTCTTTCTACCTCTGCTGCCACTGACTGACCCTGTTGGAGCTCCAGCAATACACCTTGACACGATTCATGCCTGGGTCACAGAGTCATAGCACTTCTGTGTCTAGCCTCAGGGACATCTGCTACCTGCCTCTTTTGCCTTAATGGTTTTCAGTCCCGTTGGCTCCTGGGTGTCTCATTTCCCTATTTTTGTTTTGTGGTAGACATAGACTTGTCTAGTGTCTGCATGTTTGTGCCTTCACATATTCAAGATGATGAATCAAGGTGTGTAGAACAGATGTAAGGAAAATATGGTCCAAATATTGAAATTAAATGAGCTGCTGTTGAGCCACTAAGACCCGGGAGTGGGAGCTGATGCAGGAGAGCTTGGCCTGCTGACTGGATTGTTTATCCCTTAAGGTGCAATGGTCAGTCCTCCCACTTTGCCAAGAGTTTTGCTGAACAAACCTAAAATGGGGAATCTTCACGCTCAGCTTTGGGAATGGCCAGGTGTCCACTCATGTCCTCTCCTCTTACTGCTTGTCCTGGGAATAGAACCTAGGGCTTAACAGACACCAGGCAAGTGTTGTGTCCAGCTGAGCTATGTGCCCAGTGTCCTCTTTCCCTCCCTATGCCTCTCTCTTCCTGCCCCTTCTGTCCTCTGTATGTCCTCTCTTCCGTCTTCCCTGTGTCCTTCCTTCATCCTCCTTTCTGTCCTCCCTACTGTCCTCATTATCTTCTTCCTTCTGTCCTTCCTAATCTCCTTCCTTCTGTCCTTTCTTTTCCCTTCAGGTTCACTCAGAGTTACTATTCCATTCTCGGAGATGTTCAGGTTTTATGAGGCTTGCAAATATATGTATTCTCAGTGTTCACCAACATCATCCTGTATCACCGGGAAGGGGCCTTCATTCTTAGATTAAACATTGAGGCAGGCCAGCTATGAATTGAATAAAACAATTGGGAATTACTAATGTCCAACTCACAATGTCCTAATAGAATATTAACGGGCCCACCCCCTGGCATGCACAGGTGTCAAGGCTTCCTGTTTGTGAGGCAGGCCAGTCTGCTCAGACAAGGCTTCAGTCGCAGAGCAGAGAGTGTCCCCTGCAGTGGAGATGGCCTTGGCTTGTCCAGGCAGCATCAATTATTCATGCAAGGAGGATAAATTAGGTAGAACCAGGTGCTCTGTTTCCCTCACGAGGCCCTGCCAATGAGGCCGAGGAAGGATGGTCCTGGGAAGCTGTGCTCCCTCACTGTGCTCGGAAAGAATTAGTGCAGGAAGAGTGTGTCACAGGTGACAGAGTCCCCAGGAGGGAGAATAGTTTCTACCTACTGCGTTAACACTGGAATGAAAGGTTCAAAGAGAAGTGCTTTAACTGTGTTTGTCCTGGAAAGTGGGTCGGGCAATTCTGGAGAAGTTGCCATTACTTTTAGGGTCTAAATACTACTAATCCTGATGTCTTTCTACATCAGAACATACCCTGCTGGACACTCACTCTCCTCAGCCTCTTTAATGACAGAGTTACAGAGACTGTACAGGTTGGCCAGTCTGATTTTCCTGTCTTTCTGGGCTGTTTTGGAAATGTGGAACATATATAACTGTCTTAAGGTGGTTTAAGAACAGGCATGGTGAGAACAAGCAGCCTCTTCTCAAAGCTTCTTCCTGAGGGAGGGATGGTGTTTACTAGAAATCATGAGGAGTTATGGCGAAGTCCCACAGGTCATATCTGTCCTTTTTGCTGGGCAATGTGGTTGTCTTTTTGTCTTGTAAGTTTTTCTCTGTTCTCTGGATGTGTCTTAAGGACAAGAACAAACGGAACTAAATAGCTTTCTTCTAAGTACTAAAATAGTTTAAAACTTCCCATATCATGGATAAATAATCAGCTGGTGAAACATTTATGAAGCTCTCGGTACGAGCGAGGCACTGCTAAGAGCTGGGCCGAGTTCGTAGGATTGTAGGATCTGTGCTGTAGGGGAGATGAGGATAAAGCCAAATGAGGAGCCAGGACTAGATAGAGTGAGTGCATCCCTCAGAAATGGGGCCTTCAGGGAGGATACAGCGTCTCTGGTCATGGAAGGGCCTGATGGGAGGTGAAATTAGAGCTAGTTCTTGAAGCATAAATAGTAGCAGAGCCAAGCGCTCTGCTCTGGTGTGAGTGGGCAGGGTGGAGCTCCGTGCACAGCTTCCCATCCTAAATGAGAATATGTGGGTCCCTCTCTGCGTCAGGTTTAGGTGATAGAGCATCATCATCAGACCTGCAATGTTCTGAAGTGCATGTGAGTTTATATTCCTCTTTCCCAGACTCACTGAGTATATAAATGGAAGGGGTATTGTAACATAGTTACAGAGTTGCAAGAAGTTTGGGCTTAAAACCAAGACTGTGCGGAGAATACCAGGGTTAGGACCAAAGATACTTATGACCTGTTCTCAGCATCCTCAGTTCCTCTCTCTGTGTTTGTGTGTACACGTGTATGCTTGTATGTGCAACTGCATGTGTACATGAGTTTACGTGTGTGTGTGTGTGTGTGTGTGTGTGTGTGTGTAGAGGCTAGAGGACATGCTGTTGTTCCTCAGGTACTATCCACCAGGGATCTCTCACTGGTCTGAAGCCCTCCAGGTAGGCTTCTTGTTTTTATTATGTCTATGCATCCTCTCTCTCTCTCTCTCTCTCTCTCTCTCTCTCTCTCTCTCTCTCTCTGTCTCTCCTTCTCTCTTTCTTTCCTTCCTTCCTTCCTTCCTTTCCTTCCTTTCTTCTTTCCTTTCTTCCCCATCTCCTTTTCTTCCTCTCCTTTCTGGTTTTGTTTTTGTTTTTAGACAGGGCCTTGATGGAATCCCCTGTGTTCTTTGCTGTTACCTGTCTCTCCCATCTCTGTAGCACTGAACGTGAAAGAAGGATGGATAAAGAGTCGCCATCCTGAGGGAGCCAGGGAATATGGGCCACATGTGGAAGCCATACGGTTCTTTTTCAGGGGCCACGTTTCCAGAAACTATTATACAATGGATATGAAATAAATGATTATTGAAGAATAAAATCTCTGGTGTTTCTATGTGGGAAAGCATATCTGACATGTGAACACGGAAAGAAAGAGTAATGTCCTTTAACAAAATAATAATGAAATCAATGAACAAACTTCAAGGAGGTTCAGGCACTGTGCTGTGGGGGTCACTAATGGAGAAGGAAGTAACGAGTAGACAGTAAATAAGACTGGTCAGATCAGTGTAGGAACACTCATAGACCATCAGAGGAACAGTTTATCTTGTGGAAAATACTGCAACCCCTCCCCACAACCTGACATGGGAAATGGACACCTGTTTCTCAATCTACGGGATCAGTATCGACGTTAGAGTGTGCCTTATTTTATAATATGCAGCATAGTACAGAACAGTGGGGCTGAACCATGGAAATACAATCAATATAATTAGTGGTTGTACTAATTTACATAAAAGTGGCCTTGTGCAGAAGCATCCTTCTGTAGAAGGGAAAAACAGAGGTTATAAAGTCACTGTACTCTGGATAACAGCCCTGTCTTCCCCAAGGAACACACTCCACATTTCCTTCAAATAGCGAATTCTAAATAGAAACTAATCAATTTACATTATGGTTCCACTTGCCATTTGAGGGTCCCCAGTAGAGAAACCCAATAGCTATCATTCTTCGATATCTCTGGGGTTTGTGATACTGATTACAGATAATGAAAGACGATCCATTATCAAGATCAGGAGAAGTGGAGAGATCTTGAAACACCCTTCTCCAAGCCCACAGAGCCGTTCTCTAAGAGAATGTCTAGCCTCAGCTGGATCCGGAGGGATGTAAGCTAGTACACTCTGATTTATGCCAATCCTCCCTCATCCTCTGATGAGCTAAATTCTTTCTAACCAGCCACAGTTAGAGTTGATTCTTAGTAATTCCCTACAGGATGCTTTATTACAGTTTATTCTTTCTTGGTTCATGGAAACAAGGGCAAGAACATCTTAGAATAGAAGCACAGGGTCTGCTGTGAAGCTGGAACTCTCATTTTAACCTCAGGTGGGATTTCTCGATTTGCCCTGAATTGGCTTTCTCCCACAGATACCTTTCCCTTCATGAGGTTGGAACCGCAGCTGTTTCCCAGACCTGACCATTTATCCACGGTTGACACGTCAAGATTCTGACTGAAATGTGTGAGAATCCTCCTTTAAGAACTTTCACATGGGTCCTGGCATCCCCCCAGATGGAGACATACTTCCATGGGGAATTTTTCACACTAGGACACTCTCCTTTTCCTGTTTACAAGTTTTGTTCTCCACCTTGGGGAAGATTTGACCTATATCATGCTCAGTAGGTCAAGTGACAAGCCAAGCATGTTTCAAAAAATTAGAATTATGAAAGTTGTAAGAAATGACCATTGTTGGAGGAGGTAACTATGTTTAATTTTATGTAAATGTGACACAGTATATACTGTGTATTGAGATATCACATTATCCTATAACACCTATAATGTTTGTTTTTATATATCAGTTAAAATGGATGTGATTTGAATTTCAAATGAGAACGAATGTGGGTGATTGTCTTAGAGTTTGGAGTGTGCCCACAGCAGATCTGCACTGTTAGGGGATAGTATCTCGACTAGTTTGTCTTCTTTATCACTTCCAGTGGAGTTCAACTCTTACCTTTAGAAACCCAGATCTTGTCATAAGATTACACATTCTACCTGTCTTGAATTGTATCGACATAAAGTTAATCACAGTGTCTCCTCACATACTTCAGAGTTCCTGCTGCATCTGTAGTTATATTTGTATCATGACTGATACATGCCCATGCTATTTAAAAAATTTCTGGATCGATCTTACCAAAAAGTTGGCAACATTGTCCTCTATAGAGCCGGCTTTTGATTCACTATTTCCCAGTATCCTGTGCTGTCTGCTCTTTGCTCAGCTTCTGCTATTCAACATCATGGTTAAAGTTCAACTCTAGGTCCATGGTGTGTGCAGTCCTGTCCCAGCTCTGCTTAGCTTGGTTTATGTGACCTTGGAAGGTCAGTGATGTAGGAAAGCTAAGGACGTAAGGGAATCTGACTGTGGGACTGCAGCTGTTCGGTGGCTTCTCCAGAAGATGTCCTACTAGTTGCTATGGGGATGACGGACATATTCACAGTGATTACAAGGTGTAGGGCTGGACAAGACAGGCCTATTGAAAAAGTGGATGTCCCTTGCAGTGAACTTTAAGTCTTGAAGCATGTTAGGGCACAGGACACTCTCTCCTTTCCTTTTGTTCCACTTTCACAGTCCTTTTATTTTTCACTGAAATAGCAGAGTTAAGTGGTTAGCTGAAACAAGCTTCAGGGAAGAAAAAGTAGAGTCGTTATCAGTTTAAAAAAGACCCAACGCCTACGTGTTAAATCAGCTTGCCACCTCCATCAGACAGGACAGAGAGCCCATCAGAGGGAAGGAGCTCCCAGTCAGGGTGGGTGGGGCCAGCAAAGTTTCAGCAAAGGTCAGCTTTCAAAGTTTTCAAAATTATAGAGGAAAAAGGGAGAGAATTCAGAGTTATAAATGGTCACCAGATGACTAAGTCCTCCTGGCCCAGAGTTCATGAAAATATTTGTTCCGTTGTCTTTCTTTTTTTTTTTTTTTTTTTTTTTGACCCAGTGATGTGGGAATTGGTGCAGGGCTCCAGCTTACTTCCTAGAGGCCTTTCCATTTCATCTGCTCTTTGGAGGCAGACTGGGGATGGGTGAGGTCCTTCTCACCGATCCCCAGGGGACCTTAGTGGATCCCATGACTTATACCTGCTGCTGCTGCTGCTGCTGCGTTTCTCAGCTTCTCCAGTGAGAATCCTAGGGGCTTTAAGGGACTCCAGGGCAACTCACCAGATTTCTCCTTCTTCCCAGGTGGGTGCCTGCGCCTGCTCTTCCATGGTTCACCATGGATAACAAAGTGTTGACTCTGGGGAAGCAGGAATAGTTCTCAGAGGTGAAATACCTGTAATACCTCACCACCCTCATTGTTCCAGCTGAAAGAGGTCTGTAGGCGTCCCTAGGAGGGATTCCCGTTTCAGTCACTGCAGCTGTACAGAATGCTTCTTTCCATTTTAATCACGACCTTAGACGGAACATTGTTTATAATACGGTTACCTGGCATTTCTCTCCCTGTAATGGGAATCCCATTGATGGCAGCTCTGGGACTCCAGAGAGATCTGATTCAGAAACAGCTTGTCACCACCCAAGGACGTCTTCATTTCTTTTAACCAGTGAATGAGTTTCCAGAATTTTACTTCGGGTTTTCTCCTTCATGATGGGGGTGGGGTGCTTAAAGTTATTAGGTATCTTTAAAAACGTCTTTATTAGCATCCGCTATAACAGTCTTCATTAACATATTTAATATTTTTCAGTTCTGTTCCCAGACCCTCTCTTATCTGCCTCCCACTTCTCTGTTTCCCTTCTCTCCCCAGCTGGTCTTCTGACTTGACGTTTTCCTCTGAAGTTGAGTTTTTAGGGTTCTCACAGGAGCAAGGTGAAGGCTTGTACTTTACCAGTGTCTATACCACTGAACAAAAATCTAGAGTGTCTTGGAATTTGCATTTGTAAAACAGTTGGAATTTGAGAAACAGGTGCTGTTACCTCTTCAAATGCTGTGTCGTTCTGAGTGGTGAGAAGGAGATGGGTAAAACGATACAGCCATTATTACATCTCAGTGTTGTCCAGAGCTGTGGCTTCTCACAGAATGGGCCTTGGAGACACCCCTATCCAAACTCCTCATGGTTGCAGATAGTGGATCCAGGATCCAGAAAGATAAACATCTTTAGAAGTCTACACAGTTAGTTTATTCCCCTGGTCTATGTGTGTTTCTTGTTGGAATTGGAAAAGAGACGTGGGAGAATTTGGGAGCTCACCTAAAGATGAAAGTGAGGCAATTACTTCTCCTAATTAAAGAAGAATCTAAAACGTTCCCTTAAAGCTGTTTCCAAGTAGTGGTTTATATAATTAATGCCACTGTTTTCTCTCCCTTTCCTCCAAACCAAGAGGATTTGCTGCTTTGACCCACAACTCCGTGTGCTATGGACACTCTCTGTGTCTATGGCTTATTGGGTAATGATTTGTATTTGCAAGGGAATGCTTGGTGGTGTGGGCTGGGTTAGTTCAGCTAGAGAAACTTGATAATGAAGCCAAGGTTGAGGGGTTTGGTCCCTGGGAGCACCATAGCTTTGCTGTGATCCTCAGCTGTAGCGCTGGTCTAATCCCTGTTAGTCATTTCACAGGTGCAGGCTTTAAAAGCTGTGGGGAGCTGAGAGAGAGTGAGGAAGGATCATTACCTCAGGTGCTCACCTGTGACAGAGCTGCACGTGGAAGAAACAGTAATGCTTCAGTGGTTCTAGCCACAAAGCCTGGCCTCCTAACACTATCCCCTAGAGGGGATTTCAACAAGTAAATTTGGGGGAGGTAAGCATTCAGTCCTTCACCTTGACAAGTGTGTACCCAGAGCCTGCCTAGAATTTGAACTTGAGTTTGACTCTTGGTATCCCTAATTGAGACAGCATGATTTCTTAGCTTGAATGTTTGATTAAGGACTGGCTGTCTCTGAGTTTCAATTCATGTGCTTGGTCTTATTTTATTGTTAGTAGGCTGACAATTCGGCATGGTAACCTATCACTTGTGGGTATCAACTCCAAGAGAGTGGTACCAGGTATGGATTAATTCTGTAACTTGGAGCAAGTGGTCAGATGTTTTTCTGCCTTTTCTTTCACATCTGTCAAATGGAATACTAGCTTTCTTGGAGCCGATCAAGTTGCCAGCAAGAGAAGATTGGACACAACCTTTTGTTGAATATTACGGCTAGGTGAACTAAAAAGGACCCAGTGGTTACATGGTAGCCTTTGAGTCCTTGTCATCAGATACATTGTTCCCAAACTGCCAGTCTGCATGCTCATGGAAGCAGAAGAGAAAGCTGGACAGTGTGTGGACAGAAAGCATGTATTGTGAACAACAATACCCCAAACCAAGAGTGTGCCTCTGAGACAGTCTAAGATGTTCTCCCTTTGCTGTACTGGGGACTCATATCACAGAGGTCATTGTGATGTACCCTTCTGGGGATGAGGTGTGTGGGTACATTGTGTTTCCTCCTGTGGCCAGCCTGTTCCCATTCTTGTTATCAGGCTCCAGCCTCCATGAACAAAATCCTCAGGGGGAAGAACTTTTCCTTTATGTGAAGTGGCAATGCGCTTGCTAACCACAAGTTGATGAAGAACTGACTTCACATTTATTTCTCATTAGATGGCTGGTCCTTTGATAATGGGATTCAAGCCAGACCAAGAGTTTTACTTTGTTTTGCTGAGAGAATGAGAGAACTACCTAGGATGCTTTTCTACTAAGAAGAAAAAAGTAATTCTTGTTAGAAACGGATGCCGTGAGAGCATTTACACATTCCCTTCACCAGGACAACAAGCCGCCTGAGGGTAGCAGGTGACTTTATTGTTTTCTTACATTTTCTTTCTGTAGAACATGAGCTTCAGACCAGGTCTCAGGTTTTGCCATAAGCTGTGGTTCATCTCAATCCCACAAATAATCCACCCTGCACACTGCACCTCTTTGGGCTGGACTAGGTGGCAGAAGCTGCCTTTAGCCACAGTCTAACTCTTCTGCACAGAAGAGTGAAGTGACCTTGGTCAGCAAGTTTGGTGATTTGGCTTGGTTTTGAATGTCTGAGGTCACCGTGACCACATTTAGGGGAAAGTACTGAAGTCTGGAGTCTTCATATCTGTCACTGGAGATTGAGGGTCTATAGAGTCTTCCTGATTTTTTTATTAAATTATTTTATTTACATTCCAAAAGCTAGTCCCCTTCCTGTTCCTCCCTCCCAGACTCTGAGAAGGTGTTCCCCCCCCACCCACCCCCTCAATTCCACCAGCATCCCTCTTTCCTGGGGCATCAAGTTTCCACAGGATTAAGCACATTCTCTCCCACTGAGACCATACAAAACAGTCCCTTGCCACGTGTGTGCCAGGGGCCGTGAACCAGCCCGTGTATGCTCCTTGGTTTTTGGCTTAGTCTCTGGGATCTCTGAGAAGTCCAGGTTAGTTGACACTGTGGTGTTTCCTATGGGGTTGCAATCTCTTTCGGCTCCTTCAGTCCTTCCTCCAACTCTTTCATATTGGTCCCTGACCTCAGTCCAATGGTTCCCTGTAAAGTATCTGCATTTATCTCAGTCGGTTGCTGGTAGAACCTCTCCAATGACAGCCATGCCAGGCTCCTGTCTGCATGCACAATGTGGCCTCAATAATAGTGTCAGGATTTCGTGTGCGAGCATGGGCTGGATTCCAAGTTGGGACAATCACTGGTCCTTCTTTCAGTCTCTGCTCCATTTTGTTCCTGCATTTCCTTTAGACAGGAACAATTCTGGGTTAAAAAATTTGAAGATTGGTGGGTGACCCCCTATCTCAATTGTGAGCCGTGTCTGTCTACTGGAGGTGGTCTCTTCCAGTTCCATGTCCCCACCATTGGGCATTTCGGCTAATGCCATCCCTTCTTCCGGATGCTGAATCTGGCTCTTCATCTACCTGCAATTTGGGAAAGAACATGGAGATCAATCTCCGACGGCAACAGACTCCTCCCTGTCTAAGGAATTGAATCCTACAAGGACACATATTTTGTTTATTATGAATGCTTAAATACAGGGAGCTTGGGGACATTCAGACCCTAGTTACATAGTCTATTTTGTCAAAGTCCACAGCCCCCTGAAAATATGAAGTTGTACAGCAAAAGTCCTTGCATTTCCCCCAGAGATGTTTTTGGGGGACTTCTTTAGGTTGATTCCCCAAACTACACAAATTGAGAACGAGTGGAATTCACATTGACTTGTTGGTTTATACCCAAAGCTTATTTCAACAAGAACAATCCTCCTTTGGGAAAAATTATTGGAGGCAAGCAGTTCGCATGCGATTACTATAGCACACGTATTTGGAAAATAGTGGTGTTTGTGTTTAGTTTTAGTTGAGTGCTTATAGGCTCACAGTAAATTGCTCACTTATAAGACCATTTATTTTATTTTGCATTTTTTCTTACTCCAATCCAGTTTAAGGGAGAATACGTTTGGGGTGGGGAAGAAAGAAGATAATAGTTATTGAATGCCAGTTACATGTTAGCCATAGTATTAAATGCTTTGTAGAAGGTTTTTCTTTTGTTTTGTCTTAGGTTTTTGTGTTTGATTTTTGACAACTGTGTAAGACTTTTAAATCTTTTTTTTTTTTTAAACAATGGAGGATCTCAGGGTTAATATGTTTTACTAAGTGGGAGAAGTCAGCTGGATTCTCTCCAGCTTGCTACAGAGCATGACTCTGGTGGCACAGCAGTTAAACTGGGGACAGAGTTTTAGGGAGTTAAACCACTGCACAGAGTGCTGCCGTGCTGGGAGTGGGGGTGGGGTGGACACAGCACCTTCTTACTCGGGCTTTCAAACTGTGCCTTTTGTATGAGTTGCCTCAGGCACTGGGCAGCTAGGGATCTTATTTTAGCAGAATTAAACTCTTTAATGGATTTTCCTCCCCATGCCCTGAGAATATTTCTTGTTTGAGAGATGGCTTCCTTTTCAAGAGTTTCTGTTTGTCTCAACAAAAGACCAGGAGCAAATGTATTTGTACTCATAAGAGGAATAAAAGGGGGGGGGGTGGCCAGAGCAAGCAGCTGCTTCTGCCTCCTCTTCCTCTTTCTCCTCCTCCCCCTCCCTCCTCCTTCCCTCGCTCCTCCTCCCCCTCCCTTCCAGCTTTCTTGTCCTCCTTTCAAAATCAGGCATACTTTAAAAATCTTCTTCTTGGGTCTGGAGAGATGGCTCAGCTGTTAAGACTGTTAAGACTTCCCCTCTTCGAAAACCATGATTTCCAGCACCCATATGGCAGCTCACAACCTTCTTTAACTCCATCTCCAGGGTACCTATCACCCTCTTCTGGCTAGTGTAGGCACTGGGCAGTCATGTGGCATGCAGACAACATACACACGCAAAACATCCAGACACACTAAGAAAAACTTAAAACATGTTCTTCTTCATTCTGTCTTGACACAGATTTGGAATTTTCCACAAAACGACCTTCCACGGAGAAGCCAGCCGAAAAGGCACAGGCAGGAGGTACTGCTATGTGGCTATGTAAGCGGGCACAGGCGAGACTGGGGCCTTCCCCCTTCCTCTTTCCCTCCGCAGGGCTTGAATATTAACACTGCAGGTGAAATACATGTTTCAGACTTGCAAATTTTTTTGTCATGAAATCAAAGGGAATAGAGAATCGTAAGAGCGGGGGAGGGGGTGGGTTGTGGGAGGTGAGAGGGGCTCTTAGTGTCAGCAGGATGGAAATCAAGAGGATAATGAGGAATGCTAGAGTAAATAATTTCCATTTTATCCCCAATAAGAACATTCCCTCCCTCCCCTTAAATTCCCTGCTCACCTCCTTTCCACCCCAAACAAATGATTATCGACTCTCCCCTCCTGAAATGACCCTGAAGTGGGTGTAGTTATGGAATTCTGAAGTCCTTCTCTCTGGGGCCATCTTCCCTAAGCTGGTAGACTGCAGGCGTTCACGGGGATCTGGTTTTAGATATGTTTTGCAAAGCCCTATTTGTTTGTATATTTGAATTTGTGAGCACGGCAACACCTCCCCAAGTATATTAGGTATTCTCATCTTGGGGATTCATATCGGACTCCGGAATTTCTGCAGATAAACAGGAGAGTCTGTATAATGTGTCCAGTGAAAGATAGCAGAGATGCAAAATGAAGTGGATAGCTGTGGGTACTCCCCCAGCTTTGAATGACATTGATTTCTTTCTGCCTTCCTTCATCAGCCTGGATGTTGACACATTCTCTGGCCCAAAGGACAGAGGCAATCTTGCAAAAAGAAAAAAAAAAGTGTGCGTGTGTGTGTGTGTGTGTGTGTGTGTAAAGACAACAATGTGTATCTGGCATGGATCGAGCCTTTCCGTATATGGGAAGGCTTAAACAAAAGCAGCAAGTGAAACAAACCATAAATAGACAAAGAAGCGCTCCTTTATTGGCCTCTATCATCAGTGGCTGGGGGTGAGACCTCTCAGGACTGACACGGTAATCATCCTTCAGCTGCTTCGATGTGAAAATCAGCGACTTAACCTCTCAGCACACACTTCTTTTTCTTTTACGTGTGTAGAGAGTACGCCACGTTAAGATAACACCAGCCCAAGGAGCCAGCACTTTCTGGGAGGGACATTAACGTGAGGCCACAGCCCTTGCCCTCAGTAAGGTGTGATGCTCAGTGTGGAATGCTGGTATGCATCTCTTCATCTCATCTCCTCGATTTTCTCTGCTGGATTTAGAACGTGAGTGCGTGTCACCATCACCACCTACGCACCTGCGTTGCTGCTCACGGCACTGGCACCGCATCACCACCTACGCACCTACGTAGAGGAAAAACAAAGCTAACCAACACTCAGCGCTTTTCAGTGGGAAACATCTTACATTCGTACCTTTTAGTGTCTGAATCCAGAGGTCTGTGAACCGGAACTTTTGGGAGGAGACAATTATGTCCCTGCCTAGAGGTGGATTCCACTCTCTGCTTCAACAGTGAGAAGTAGGATGGTAGCAGCTCATGACCTGCGCCATTTCTTAGCTCCATAATGTAAATTTTAAACCGGAAGTAGGTCACTCTGAATCAGTTAACAGTCTGAATGGTAGAGATGTGAGAAGCTACAAGATGTCCTCTTTGGGAAGGCTAAGGAAGCGCTCTGAAGAGGTGAAACACCGGTCTTACTCCCATCAGTAAATTACTCAACGCAATAGGCCAAGTCTGAAATTTCTGTAATCAACGCAATAGGCCAAGTTTGAAATTTCTGTAATCAACGCAATAGGCCAAGTCTGAAATTTCTGTGATGTAAATACTTCAAGTACCATGATAGTTAAAATTTGTTTAAACTCTTGGGCAGCTATAACTCCATCCTAACTCTTCCTTGTACTGAGAAGAGCTTTTCTTAGAGCAAGTTAGGGCAAGCCTGCCTACTAGAATCCAAGTGACTCATTGGTGACCCAGGTGAAATCTATTCTTATAATATGCTAAACCTCATACCCTCAAAGTGGCCAGCATTTTGGAATGACTTGTGTTTGCAACCAAGGTTGTCTTTTTGACAATGTCTTAGGTAGAATGAATTGCATATTCAAATGTGTTTGACAATGCCGTAGGTATGCCTGAACCGAGCTGAACACTGACAGTCTCAGAGAAAAAAGAATGTCAGATCTGTATACATGCCTATTGGCAGGTCATATGTTGTATTCTTAATATATAGGTTTATATAAACACAGGTTTTCCCTCAGGGGCTGTATCTGCACACTGCTGCTCTCACTCCTCCTGTCCTCAAAAGGCAAGCTTGCAAGCCATGGACTCCTGTGATTAAGACCTCTTAAATCTCTCCAAGCCAAGCCTGAATGGAGCCTTTTCCTGGGGGGCCAGATGTATGTTCCAGCATCTGGGGGGAGGGGTGGATCTGTGCTTGGAGCCTGCCTCCTTTCCTTTAGACCTGGGGGAAGGGATCTCAATGCTTTTCCACAAAAGGATATTCACATTTGAATATATAAATGATAGACTCCTCTGTCCTTTTTACGTATTTCTGTGACAGGCAGACTCAAAAAACATCTTTCCTTAAAACTGAGATATTGATATAAATATCAGAAGGGAAATTCTAATCACAGTATACATCGAACAGGGGAGCTGATCCTGTATACCTGGAAAAGATTTTTCAAACAGACTTTGTCAGCTCAGTGTTGGCATTCCTTGTCAAACAAAAGCACGCCTAAAGACACATTTCAAAAGCAGACGATGCAGCACTCTCTATCCTGCAGAAAATCGAAAAAGAACTCAGAGGCCAAGAACAAACAGAATGGAGAACCGACACCGAGCAGAGTGCCGTTCTGAGAAACACTTTCAGAGAACCAAATATGTTTTCAAAAGACTGCATCAATAATTAAATATTAGCAAGTCAGATTCCATTTCTCATTTGCTGCAATTGTCTGAGGTATGTAATGAAGAAGCGAAATGATTGATTTGGCCTCAGCAGAAAGGAGATACCTCACACTCTTAATCTGGAGGGCAGGAAGAACCAGGACATCGGAGGGAGGAAATCCTGGTTTTTCAAAGAATGCATGTACAAATTGACTTATCTCCAGTTATGTCTTAATGTAAGCATTTCAATCAACGGTAGCCGAATTCCAAGTTCATTTTTTTTAAAAGGGAAGATCCCACTTCTCACTCAGATCTATGTCAGTCTCACAGATAACTTGTCGACTGGTAACAATCGGCTCAACTAGACCTAACTCTCATGTTCCTGCTTTCCAAAGAAATCACATTTTGTCTTCTTTTTTTCCTGGACAGAAAATAATGGTAACTTAGAGTAGAATTGAGTCTAGACATCTCCAACAGATTAATTTTGATGAGTTTCATCTCTTAGGGACATTTTCTGAACTTCACACACACAAGCTGGTAAGGCTAGGACACAGGAGGGTAAGGTAAGGACACGGGATGGCACAGACACGGGATGGCACAGACACGGGATGGCACAGACACGGGATGGCACAGACACGGGATGGCACAGACACGGGATGGCACAGACACGGGATGG
>NW_021605170.1:2941951-2944719 GCF_004785775.1 Grammomys surdaster | reverse complement strand
ACAGACACGGGATGGCACAGACACGGGATGGCACAGACACGGGATGGTAGGGGAAGGACGAGGAGTGTGCTTGAGAATGAGTGAGCAGAAGCTGTTTGTCTGTGGCTGGAGAAGTGTGGGCACGACTGGACCATGCAGAAGGGAGGTAGGGAATTTTAGTTTGGCCAGCTGTGGGGCCTCGACAACGATTATTCTTTTCCATGTTCAAACGGTTTAAATCCACAAACTAGAGTAGAATAAAGATGAACAGGCTTGCTTTTGATAGCACCTCACGAGCTCAGAGACCTGCCTTTCCCCTGTGTTAGCAGAAGTGACCCTTTAACATAGCCAAAAGGATGAGAAAGAACTTTGTCTCTGATTTGTTAAGGTCTTATTCCTTCTTACAGAAACAAAGGAACAAATAACTGAAGACATTGTTTCTTTCCCATGAGTTTTTTGATGACACGAGACTTTTTTCTGACACACCAATCACAGCGATTACAGCCCCCTCCCTTCAGGCCTCAGCAGACCCACCATGTCTCAGGCAGATCATACCAGACAAGTGTGTTGACTTCTGGGCACCCTAGTTATAGGATAGTAAGGACACTTGTCTAATAAAGTAATTGAGAGGATTACACATGTGCATAGCACACGTACACTTGCATGCACCCCTGACCAGTATGTGGAACGCACACAAGTGTGTGCTGCAATGCACCACACCCATGAAGGTACAAACTATCTTTTAACCTGTCTTTTTTAGTTTTTCCATGGTGTCTCTTAAACTCCAAAACCCTCTCCATATTTATACAGTCTAATTTATGAATTCATAGGTAACAGACTCTTTGCCTAACCTCACCGGCATGAAGATTTTTCTGCTCTCTGAAAATGTTTGCAATACAGTTGAGCTCTTGTGGTTAGCCTATATTTATGTTGGCATTAATCTATTCTTTCACTGGGTAACTGTACAGATAAGAGGGTGTGGTCCCCTCCTAAGGACCCTGGAGCACACACATAAACGACCACAGCACAAGCTCCTATGTAGAGCATGCAGAGCCAGAGCCCTTTCTAGAGCCTCAGAACTTGGGCATCTGAGCTTGCTCAAGAGGATTTATTTCCAGGCAGATGCCATTACCCACAGACAAGGAATCCAGGAGGAGAGATTTGGCAGGGAGGAAGATGAAGCTGCTATTGGGGGTTGAGAACTTGAGGGGTTCCATGGGATAGCCAGTTGAAGATCTCCCAACCATTTACTTTATTTATGTAACTCTCTAGGAAAGTAGCTTGGGCTAGGGAGGTATCTTCATGTAATCCTTGTGACTGTGGGCTTGAGTAGGCTGGAACACAATAAGATCGGTGGAACTTGCCTGAATTTCTCATTAAGTGTACAGAGACACTCTCTGGAAGCCAATTAGCCTTCAGCTTGATAACTCATCATGTATTAATGCATGAGAGTTTAATTGCTTCTCATCTCAAATGACTCTTCTCTGTGGTAATTTTATTCTTTCAGAAGTAGGTAGGGTTTGTAATCAGGGTTTGTTGTAACAAACCCTGGATTTCTTAGCAGCTAACTGTAATAAATGCTTCATTCTCTCATATGTAACAGTCTCACCCAGGGGCTTCTGACTGGCGGGAAGAACCTTCCACGTGGCCACTCAAGCACTGGATCCCCTTCCACCATTGTTCTAGCCTCTAGCTTCTAATGCCTCAGGATAATTTCATGGGGCATTGCTCCAGTAGGAGGAGGAAAGTAGAGAGAGAGAGAGAGAGGAGAGAGATACAGCCATTTACCTGATGGACCAGGAATGGGGGTGGTTCATAGTACCCAAATTTAGAGTCAGGGAAGCCACTGCTTGGGGACAGCCCCAAAATCAGAGGGGTCCTGGGAATTTTGGACATGGTTAGCCTTCTTTGTCATAGCAGGTAGACTGATAGAATATTCCAACACGGACTCTGGAGTACTTTAAAAACAGCTTCACAAACATGTATAATCACTGACTAGCTTGCTTTTTTGAAAAGCAATATATATATTATGTATATAGTCAGCACCATGTACATACTAGGAATAGGGTTAAAGTCTGAACTGATTGGTTAAAATTTTATTAGAAACATATGATGATAACAGTTTTTGAAGTGTAGTGCTTTGTTTGTTGAGATAGGATCTCATGTAGCCCAGGCTGGTCTCAAATTGCTGTTTGTTGAGATAGGATCTCATGTAGCCCAGGCTGGTCTCAAATTGCTGTTTGTTGAGACAGGATCTCATGTAGCCCAGGCTGGTCTCAAATTGCTATGTAGCCAATGATGACTTTGACTTTCTAATCCTTCTCTCTGTGTCTTCTGGGTGCTGGGATTATAGGTGTACACACCATGGCCAGTTTCATGTGGTACTGGGGGTGTCAAGACTGGTGCCTCATGCAAGCACTCTACCAACTGAGTTATGTCCCAGCCCTATTTGAATGATGACCTTCCTGTCCCTCTTCCTGTGAGGACTTGAAGTGATTAGCTAGAGAGAGTACTGCTTTTAGTAGTAAGATGGACTGAATCCACTACTTGGAGACTTAAGTCCTGAAGAATTCGAGTCCTTAGGGTAGGTGGTCCTGAAGCAGGACTGGATTCCAGAACGGGGTTTCCTTGGATGGTGTGGAGAGAAAGGAATGATCCTAAGGAGAGGTGATAACTCAGAGGAAGCATGGATGTCTGAGGACAGCACGGGACATGTGTGGGACCATCTCACAGATGTCTGAGGATAGCACGGGACATGTGTGGGACCATCTCACAGATGTCTGAGGACA
>NW_021605170.1:2897390-2941941 GCF_004785775.1 Grammomys surdaster | reverse complement strand
ACAGCACAGGACATGTGTGGGACCATCTCATGGACATCTGAGGACAGTATGGGACATGTGTGGGACCATCTCAGGGAAACAAACTAATTTTACTTGTTTCCGTAGCATAAAAGTCTCATAGACTTGGCCGAGGTTTGGATTTATGGGGAGGGGTCTTTTGTAGGACAGGGATGGGTGGACTATAGACCAAGACAATCATACTGTCTTTAAACCCAGGCTCTGAATTGTCATTCACCAGGCAGGTGCTTTACACCCCAGGCTTTCCTCCGGGGTTTCATTGTCTCTCACACTGCCACTCGGTGTAACTTGCTCACTCTCTGTAGTGGGCTCCAGGGTGAGCAGTAGCAGGGATTTATTTACTCAGTGATGGCTAATGATTCTCCTGAGCCAAACAGGATAAGATAGTTCGTGGAAAATAAGGCCATCTGGCTGAATGGGGTCATCTTGTAAAGGGTTTTGACAGTCAGATGGCTGAGCTCAGGCTGGATGTGGCGGGACCAGGGAGCCATTGAAAGTTTCCAAATAGGTTGGTAACTTTTTTGAGTGTGTTAGTTAATGAAGATTCATCTTCCGTCCATATGCAGGATGACTAGAGGTGGGGGAGGCTGGTGGGATGGTGTTCTGCATGAGTTTTTTTCCCCCTTAATCCTAGGGCTAGGGCCAGAGAGATGGCTCATTCTATAAAGTGCCTGTGATAAAAGTGTGAGGACCTGAATTTGGATATCCAGAACTCATATAAAAGCCAGATGCAGCCCAGGTGCAGGCCAGGTGCAGCCCAGGTGCAGCCCAGGTGCAGGCCAGATGCAGCCCAGGTGCAGGCCAGGTGCAGGCCAGGTGCAGCCCAGGTGCAGCCCAGGTGACGACACATGCATCCATGACCCTACTATTGTGAAGTGGGAGGTACAGAGACAGATGAATCTCTGGAGCTCACTGGCCATCCAGATCAGTCTAATGAGTTCTAGATTCAGTGAATGACTCAAAAAATGGGGAAGAGGGTGATCAAGGAGGACCTCGGACATAGCTGCCTCTGGCCCCCATGTGTACTTACATGTGCGCCTGCACACAAATACATAACACACACGTGCGTGCGCACACACATACACACACACACAAACACACTTCAGAAGTGTAGGACTGAAGGCAGGTAGAGATTAAATGATAAGGTTTTCTGGCATGGAAATACTTGATTTCTGAATCAGTAGGTAAAGTTCTGCTATAGGCCTGGGACTGGATAGTGGAATGTCACTGCCAAGTGCAGACATCAGTCATCAGTGGATGGTAAGACATGGCGGGGAGGTGAGAGGTGACGTCAGTGACTGCAGTAGACCACAGGCTGTCAGTATGACCTATAAAGAGCACTCACTTTCTCCTCAGTCAAGGGAACACATTTACAGCTCAGTCAACCTCTTGAATCTCCTAGTGTGCAGGCTCTGCTCAGTCTCCTCAGGTATGCACTGCATACTGTCATCTGAGGATAAAAGGACTGCAAGCCAAGACTGAAGGCTTTTGAATAGTCTCTAATTTTTATTGACAGCCTTGCAAAGTTCTAGATGCACTTATCACCTCCAAAGAAGTGCTAAATGATTTAACATTTTGGGGACAAATTTGTTCTATTAGTCTCTAGTGCCAAATTCACCAAAAATATCTCATTAGCTGTGCATTGTGATTTCCTAGGGTGCCCTGCTCTTGGCTGGATTCCAAAGAGCACATTTGTATAAAAATGTCCCCATTATGGAGTGTGATATCTATTAATGGAGCACCATATGCACCAGAGCCTCCCCTCGCCTCCGCCGCCTCGCAACCTGAAGCTTGTATTTTCCTTCCATTTTTGCCGAGTGACCCACTTTTCAGGGGTTAAACTTTACCTAACAGGCGAAGGCCAAGGATGCTGCAGCAAGTCATCTTCCAACTGGATTTAGGCATCGCTGTTAGTTTTTCCATCCTGATGTGCCCACCACCAACCCTGGCTCTCTACTCCAGCCTAAGGAAAGGAAGAGAGGAGGCAAGGCTGAGAGAGGGCACCAAGCCCAGACCTATAGCTGTGCTGGACTGACCGACACTTCTGTTACACACATGTACACAAACAGATAAACACAGATGCACACTCATACACACATGCACACGCATGCACACACACACACACTGAAACACACAGACACACACATGCACACACATACATACATGCACACACATGCATAAATGCATGCACACACATACATACATGCACACACATGCATAAATGTATGCACACATGCATATGTGCATGCACTCGCACACACACACGCGCGCGCACACACACACACACAGACTCACACACACTGACACACTGGAAATGACAGGCTTTGGACTTTTGCTGTACTAAAACTGGTCAGTTCCTGATCCCCCATTTTATCATGTACAAAAATTCAAGTGTGATGTTTCTATACATGCCTTTTGCTACAGGTCTTGGTCCTTAAACATCTTTGTTTTTTTCCTCATTTTTATTTTTTTTTAAAAATACTATCTTCTATTTTTTAGGTGACCAAGAAGCTTTAAACTATCACTAAAAATAAAATGAAACTAACTAAAAAAAAAAAAAAAGGAAGACGTCTGCTTGTTACCAGGAGAGATCACCAAAGCCTGATAATAGGGAAGTCAAGGAATCATACACAAACCAAGGAAACACAAATCACAGGAGAAACATTCACCTGAAAAGCAAGTTTTCAAAAACGTTGGGCCATGTATCCCTGGCATCGTTGATGTTAAAATGGTACAGGATCTGGGATCTAGGTTTTTGTTTGTTTTGTTTTTTAATTTTGTTTGGACACAAGGTGGGAGAATTAAGAATGCACCACAGGCTGGTATGTGGGAGGAAGGGGCAGATCAGAGCTCATTTGAAGGAAATATGATTTTTAAAGTAACATAGTAATTCTACACACAGCGAAGGGCTGCACTATGGGTGATGTTGCAAAAGTAAACAAGATGTCCCCAAACTCCGAATGTTGCCATGTGACACGAGAACAAATATATGTTTTTATAAAGAATTTAAAAGGTAAAATTTAAAATTAATAATTAAGCAAAATGGAAACTGGAGTTGTGATCTGGCTAACTCAGAAGATGGGGCTACTTCCTGCTGGAGCTCTAGAGAGGCCGAGGCTTTGTGGTGTCTGCATTGCTTGTTCTCCGTGGGGCCTAAGCTGGGTGTGGACGGCTGGAGAGGTCAATTTTAGATTGGTTACTTAATGTTCAGAGATTGCCACAGCTCTAGGCTTTTACCACAAACTCATCTCCATTCTATCCGTGCAGAGCCTGTTTGAAATGAACCCGTTTCTTTCTTAGGAGCATGAAATTATGTGAAAGTTAATTTGTTTCCCTCAGGTATATACCTCGAACTAATAAATTTTCTTGAGTAACACGGGAGATAGTTTAAAAACATAACACAGAATGGTGTTAAACTTTATTGATAGATCAAAGAGCTCAAGATAAAAGTTTCTATGTAGAACTTCCTAATCATATGTCCATAATTTTAAATTAATGATTCTCAATTGAGACACTTTGGGGCAGGTTGAAACGTTCTGCATCAAGATGCAAGTCCTGAAGTTGCTGCTGATGTGTAGGCGAGCCTGGAGACACTGCTCCTTATCCAGCAGGGCACTATGATTACTCACTGATAGGTCACATTTATTGCTGTTTTTATTTCAAATATTATTCACTGGAAAAGGAAAAAAAATCTCCTTAATGTGTTTGTGTAACCTAGTGCGAGGTAGCAGGGCCTGGAGAGATGGCTCAGTAGTTAAGTGCACTAGCTGCTCTTTCAAAAGACCCAGGTTCTATTCCCCAGCATCCTCATGGCAGCTCACAGCTGTCTGAACTCCAGTTCCAGGGATCTGATGCTCTCTTCTGGCTTTTGTGAATACCAGGTTTGCACATGGTGCATAGACACACACGCAGGCAAAGCACTCCTGCTCAGTAAACGCGATGTCCTTTCTATGTTTCTTGCTTATCTATTCAGCCTGCTGTTTGAGTGGATCTTCCACCTGTGGGGAACAGTCTGCTGCAGTATTCATATCCAAATTTCTCTCGGGCTGTTCACCCAGAGAAGCCCATAGAATTTTTTTTTAATTAAAAAATTAAAATTTTTGTGCATATGTGTGTGCCAGGGTGTGTTTATGTGCATTCCATATGTGCATGAGCCCATGTACATCAGAAGAGGTGACAGATCCTCTAGAACTACAGTTACAGACAGTTGTGAATTGCCATATGGGTGCTGTGAACCAATCCAGAGTCCTCTACAAGAGCAGTAAGCACTCTTAACTGCTGAGCTGCCTTTTCAGTCCCTAAGCTTTGTCTCTTTAACGGCCAATCAGATCAGCTTAAAATCAGCTATCAGGAAGAAACAACGGGGCAAAGGTGTTCTTAGAGGATTTAAGCAGAAAGGGACAGACGTTTATGCTGGCTACAGAGAACATCCATGGACATTAGAAGAGCCACTCTAACATGTAATTCCACTTCACAGGAGAAAAATTTGAAAATGGATACTGCAAGCCAAACGATGAAGACTTGCAATCATATCTCACAGTGAAGCCAGGGTTCTGAAAGCAAAGACATCAACAGCAGTGACAATAAATACATAACCGTGGAGCACAGGACACTGCTCTTGTTCCGGTCACTATGTCTGTGAGCCACTGCAGCATTCATGCGTCGTTGGAAAGGTAGAGAAGCGTGCATGACATGCTCTCCACGGGAAGGGTTCTGTGTGCTGTCAGGCAGGTTCCCAGGGGACACACTTTGAGTTTTTTTGTGTCTTGTCCTCCTCTTGTATGTGGGAACTTTCAAAGAGATAGAACTTGATATAGATGCCTGAATTATTGTTCTTGCTATAAAATCGTCAACCAAAAGTCTTGAAATACATCCGCAGTGCATAGCATATGTTAGGTACTATGTAAGCCTCCTGTGCTTAATGTCAATATTCATTTAGAATGGACGTAAACTACTTCCACAAAGAGGAGAGGCAGAGGTGTGGTTTGGCTGGTGATGTCCCCCATGGTCACATGCGTGAATGTCTGGTCCACGGTTGGAGATGGGAGTTGCATCCCCTCTAAGAGACCTTGCTGCAGGAAAAGAGTCACGTGTGTGTGGGCGGGGCTTGATTCAGGAAGCTTAATAGCCCCGCCTACTTCCTGTCTTTTCTCTGCTTCCTGACTACAGATGCCATGTGATTAGTCATGGGCCTGCTGCCATGCGTTCTTCTCTTGAGTTGCTTATTTTCCGGTATTTGGTCACAGCAACTGACACTTTACATGTACATTTAGACAAGTAACTAGCAGAGTATCCAACTTTTTTTTTTTAATTCCTGAGCCCAAGCAAAATTCCTCCAGGTTGGGAGTAATGGATGACCTCCCTAAGCAGGTAAGAACAGCAGGAAGAGGTGGAATGAAGTCAGCTAGCTTGGGCTAGTCTCCTCGGGAGGTTGGCGGTTTGGCTCTCGCCTCCCTTTGAGGTAGGTGGCATGAGTCTTCCCCTTTCACAGATATGTAGGTCGGGATGTGTGGGGATTAAATTGCTTTCCGAGGTACTGCAGTTGAGAATGGGAGGGACCATAATTACCTCCCAGGTGACCTGATGCCAGAGTTTGGGAAATGTCACATCTGGTGGAAGGGACGAGAGATTTCACAGAGGGTGTACCAGTTAGGAAGAGGTTTGAGAGAGGGAGAAGATACCAGGTATTTGAGGCTGTAATGAGGCGTAAAGAGAGGAGCCAGAATTCTAGCTAAAGAATGTATCTGCAGCGAAGGTTTCAGTCCTTAGTAGTCACTTCCTGTTCATGTCCTTCTGCCACCATGGACTATAGGAAAGAACTCAATTCCAAAGTGGCCGCAGGTGTATGGAAAACCATAGCTGATAGTGTAGTGGCAACCCAGAGGTGGCAGTGACCTCTGAGCATCGTGGAGATGAAACTCAAACCCCCATGGTTTCAGGGCGACAGCCAGGAGGGATCTTGGCCAGTTCAGGCTAAGTCGAAGTTCTGTTTCCACATCAATGATTCATCTTCCAAACAGGAAAGTTGCTGAATAAAAGTGAAATGGAGCTTTCAAGTGCCTCTGGCCTTTTCTGAGTCCGGCCTCCTGTTGGTGTCCCACTGTGCAGATGTTTCTTATTCTCCGTGGGAGCTTTACCTTAAAGCAGGCACTTCTGAAGCAGGCTTTCTCAGGTGGCCAGAACCTTTAAGGAGAACCACGGGGAGCCCCTCTGGACACAGGTGAGGTGGAGACTTGATCAGTTAATCAGCCGCCGGGGCTTCTTGATCGCTTACTCTACAGGTCTAGCCCTATCCCAAGTCCATTAGTAAGCAGGCAGATTTTTAAAAAGCATAAAGGTGACCATGTCTTGTGGTTAGACTTTGTTTCCTTGTACCAGGTTATCTCAGAGACAAAGGTGGTTCATATTTCAGGGGCTGTCAGAACCGGAGTTCTGTGTGCCCTGGGACATCTGTTTTGTTTTGTCGTGGAGCATACGTAATGGCTTCACTGTGCTTCTGGAAATGTCCAGCTAGGAGTGGCAGGCCTGCTGGTGAGCACACTGTGGAGGAATAGTGAATGGGATGAGGAATGATACAAAAACAGACACAACCTTCTGTAGTGTGGATGCTCAGGTTAGTGTTGCATAAGCTGAGTTCAGTCCCCAGGACCTACATAAGAAGCAGGGCATGATGGGAGATCACTGTGATCCCATGCTGAAGAGACAGAGACAGATCACTACAGCTCACAGCCTAGTGTTATCAACAAGCCCTAGTTTCCAGCTGAAGACTCTGTCTCAGAAAATAAAACAAGGTAGACAGCTCTAAGGAACAGTGATCAAGGCTGGCCTCTGGGCCTCTGGCCTCCATTTACAGGCACCAGCACCCACATACACCTACACACACATATTCCAAAGGCTAGAAGGGGCAAGTGTTTGTGTCTTTGTCTTTTCTATCCACATTCTGTATGGTATTCCCTTGTTATCATTTCTTTACTTATGTGCATGTGTGTGCATATGGACACGTGACATGCAGAGGTTAGGATTCCCACAGAGCTCTGTCACAGGCAGTTGTGAGTCATCTGATGTGGTTGACATGAGCATTGGGAACTGAACTTGTGTCGTCTTCAAGAGATGTAAGAGCTCTTAGCCACAGAGCAGTCACTCCAGACCCCCAAGTTATCGCCATTTAACAAAAGGGTTTTCTTGTTCCCTAAGGCGCAGGAGTCCGTAAACATTTCTATATGAACATAAGTCAAAGACACTTCAACTTCAGGGCAAATGGTTGTGCTGAGTCCCGGAGTCCAGCATCCCTGCCTCCATCTTTATAGGCTTGGCCCTTCCCACCATGGTACAGTTGGATGATTCTGCAAAAAACTCAGGATTCTTCTGTGATCTTTGGATTTCTGTTGTAAATTCTGTCTCTGAAGGACAGTTAACTTCTCTGCAGTCTTAGAGCTGAGGGTACCCAGACCTTGGTCAAGGTGGCAATTTGCTGAAATCCCTGAGACCCATCCATCTCCACTGTGCCTTGCAAAAGCTGAGGGTGCAGGCACTAGTATAGCTGAAGGAGTGTTTATGTAGTGGAGGAAGGACAGGTGACCAGATGGAATGGGAAGGCCCCAGCCAGCTCTGAGAGAGGCTCTAATGGTACCCCTGACTGAGGGGCCAGATGGAGCTCTGGATCCTACATATTCTAACTGCCCTGCCAAGACTACCTTTGCTGCTAAAACCATGGCATCATCTGGGTCAAGCAGTTGACATTCCCCAGTGCTTCACCCAGAAAGGGAAAGTTAAGTTTGTAGGGAACCTATCCGTCTAATGTTCTATATCACTTACCATTAAGGACTGGTTGTGCTTTGATATCTTAGGACTTCCTAGATGTAGATTGTTCCAAAGATTTGCGTTTTAGAGATAGTCCAGGTTAACTCTTTATACCATGGGATAGAAACTAGTAGGAAAAGGGCTAACACTGGGTATATAGACCTTGCCACCTGCCATCACTTTCTGGATGACTGTGTCTTCCCTGATCCCCATAGGCAGTCAGTCGGTCATTCAACTGAGGCTCAAAGGCATTTGGGGTTCAGCCTTGCCTAAGCACTGGCAACTTTATGCTTTTTTGTGGAAATATTTCTTTCTCTGTGCAGGTGTGTGTGTAGGTGCATATGTTTATGTGGGTGCTTGTATGTGTAGATGGAGGCCAGAGGCCAGCCTTGATCACTGTTCCTTAGAGTTGTCTACCTTGTTTTATTTTCTGAGACAGAGTCTTCAGCTGGAAACTAGGGCTTGTTGATAACACTAGGCTGTGAGCTGTAGTGATCTGTCTCTGTCTCTTCAGCATGGGATCACAGTGATCTCCCATCATGCCCTGCTTCTTTTTTTATATTTTTTTATTATTTTTTTATAATTTATTTTTTTCTCAAATCGTAATTCATTCACACAGGGGTTATAAACACAGAAAGGCAGGATGTAGGGAAGAGAATGACACTGGAGTGTGGGTGTTCAGGGGGAATACAGATATCTTCAGAACCGGGTATCGGCTGGGTGAAGAAGGTTCAGGGGACAAGTCACTATGACTCTGCCTATGACTCGATTGACCTTATCTAAGTTGGTATTGTCTGCCAAGGCTACCTATTTACAAGGTCTATGACTACTCAGGCTTGTAGATTTCCACAAAAGGTGCCTGTTTACATTAGCTTATAGCCATCTGTTTCAATGTTTTTCCACCATGCCCTGCTTCTTATGTGAGTGCTGGGGATTGAACTCAGATCCTCATGCTTGTCTAGCACACATTTTACTGACTGAGCTACTTCTCTATCTTACAGAAATATATATAAAAGATAATTGTGCTTTTTTTTGCTCTTGGAAGTAATATGCAATGAATGCATTTTTCTGCTCTCAGCGTGTGCTGTAGTAATAATAACTCTGAAATCAGAGTAAGATAATGTGGGCAGAGCTGACTGAATCTGATTCCAGTAGGCCCCGACATTCACTCTGTGAAGTCCCTGTAGCCAGACTGCTTTTGCTTGACTATCTGGTGTTTGCAAAGGTCAGGTGAACCCAAGGGAATGCCTTGACCTCCTCAGAAGAGTAAAGTGACTGCTTTTCAGATTAGTGGCTGTATCAATCAAGGGCTGAAGCTTATTTTGCTGTAAAATCACTGTCTTTTGTGTTGTCCCATGGGCTTGGCCTTGGCTGTCCAATTCGGAGTTCTTTGAGCACTGATACTATACAGAGCCTCATCTGAGCACCTTTCATTCACAGCTTCCTAACCTTTGGTTGGGACTGTGATGGTCAATGTTAACTGTCAACTTGATGCCTAGAACCACCTAGGAGATGAGCCTCTGGGCATGTCTGGAGAGGGATACCATGATTATATTTACCGAAGAGGGATGACATACCTACTGTGGGTGTATTTCTAGGTAGGTGATTCTGGTCAGCGGTGCCCTGGGAGCACACATCCACTGTTCACTTACCCTGGCTGTGGACGTGATGTGGCCAGCTGTTTCCAGATAATGTTCCTTTGTCTTCTGACCGTGATAGACAGTACCTATAGCTATGAGCTAAGCAAACCTTCCTTTCTCAAGAATACTGAGAAACACTTTTTACTAGAGTATTTTATCACTGCAACAGAGAAGAAACTGAGACAGTGACTAGTCTCTGACCTCTTTGATGATTCTTTTCTGATGGTTCAAAGACTTTAGTACTTTCTGGTGATGTGAGTGCTCAGCCCTAATGCTCTCCCAAGTAAAGCCTCTTCCAGTACCTGTTGGTAGAAGCTCTTTCTTACCTCTCTGTAAGCACCCCTGGACACTCTATGGGTGCTTGTGTATACAACTTTCTTGATGAAATTGTAAAGTTAAAAATATCTCTCATTCATGTTTGTAGCTCAAGCCTAGTGCCGGGGGTTGACAAGGTTAATATGTATTGAATGATATTTCCTGGAAATGAAGATAATAGTGTTTTAAATTCATGTATCTCATCTGTTACTATGTAAGTACAACACTGTCTATACAGTAGAGTATAATCAACAGTCCTCCATACAAACAGAATCAATAGGACATATAATACATTTTTATAAATACATAGATCAGGCTGACAGAATAGAGATTCAGGAAAGACCTGTTA
The DNA here is from genome assembly GCF_004785775.1 of Grammomys surdaster. Taxonomy (NCBI): domain Eukaryota; kingdom Metazoa; phylum Chordata; class Mammalia; order Rodentia; family Muridae; genus Grammomys; species Grammomys surdaster. Next base: position 2,931,819 of record NW_021605170.1, on the reverse strand, counting down.
CAGCCGGTTGTCTGAATTCCACAGAGCCACAGCCTAGAGACACAGGAAAGGTTTCTGATTTGATGTTAGAATGCCTTCTTCTCTGGGAAGCCTGTGGTCTCGCTCTTAAGGCCTCCAACTTAAGTTTAGGTGAAGCCATTCACATTGTAGAAAATAGTCTGCTTTATTTGAACACTTTTATTTGAACACCGTTAATACAAATCCTAATTGCATCTCAAAATACCTTTGTGTCCCTGTGACCATAAACATGTGATCTGTTGACACGCAGTTGACACGCAGCGTCAGCCATAGCAGCTGGCGTGAAGTGTGCATTTGATGAGTAAACTGGAGGACCACAGTAATATTATGCATTAGTTGGTACCCTTTATAGCTTTTTTGCTGCATTATTTCACCCTTTTTGTATATGTGATATATTTTGGATGTCTCCAGTACCTTAGACATATGGTTCTAACCTGTCTATCTTCTTAAACGTTGCCTTCAATCTGTTATGTTCTTCCTAGCGGCAATGCCTCTGCTTTTGTTGCACGAAGAACAAGCAGGCATTTGAAAACTATTTTCATTATGTTTCTGTATAAAATAATTGGAGTGTGCTATGAGTCCTTTACACAGCCTCCAGCCTAGGGGTTGTTTTTTCTCTTTAAGCACTTTCTAGCCATGTGGTGACTGAGCTGGTGCTCAAGGCAGGAGACAGTCTGGAAGTGAATGCATTGTTCTCAGGCTTCTTCCTGGTCCTTCTTTGCTGTGACATTTTCCTAGGGGAGACTCTGTGTTCTCCAGGTGGCCATTTCTCCCCCATGACTCTTACCCATAATAATAGGACAAAGTTAGGAGCCTCTGGGCTCTCTGTCTTCTGGATGTTCCAGTGACAATTCCAGTGCAGCCAAGAGCTTGGCTCTTGGTGGCAGATGTTTCTTAGCACAGCTGGAGTTGTACTGTGAGCAGACACTGGAGGCAAGGGACATCTTTATAATTCTTAGTACACTCCATGTCCTGTGGGCTCAGAAGACTGTACGTTTGTTTTTGATCTAAAAGTGTTCTTAATCTGTCTCCATGACTGCAGTCCACAGAGAGGTTTATCCTTGGTTGTAGCTTTAGATTTCCTGTCATATTTGGGTTCCAAGAAACCTGCATTTTTGAGGTGGCAGTGATCCTATCATTGAGTTTTCTTAATAACTCTTATGCACAGTCAGAGGTGTGGAGTGGATGGCTGTCCTGGGCCGTGCTCTGTGCTATAGCCTGGGATCAAAATATCTGTCTCCTGCTTTGAAGAGGGTGCTAGTGAGCCAAACTCTCTTCTCTACAGACTCCTGTAAAAAATCAGTCTAGATTTCCCTCTGACCTCCTCTTCTTTGCCGTTTTGAATATGAGTTTTGACCTCATTTTTAGTCTTGAGCTTCAGCCTCTTGCTGGTGAGTCTGGATTCGTGTTAATGCACACCCAGTCTTTACACCACTGTGCACATGGAATCCAAAGGCTGAGGGCGGTGCCCCCCACAGCTGAGGTCCCCCACAGCTGTTCTCTTCCTCTGAGTGAACAGGAGCAGGGAATATTACCCTTCTTGATTTGTTCTCCCCCTTACCCGCACAGGACTGGCACCAGGTGACAGGAAGGCAGCAGAGACTGAAGGCTCCTTCTATACAATCCCTTGGCAGTCTTTTTCCTCCCCTGTGACTCAGCCCATGTTCTTCCACATCCCTGGAGCCACAGGGCTCTCTCAGTGCTCTCCTCAGTGATGCCCTGAGAACTAACTCCTGTCTCATCCTTGCCCAGCAAGGGAAGGTGGAGATGATGGGGAAGACATAAAGAGAGAAAGGGCAGTAAGGAGGTGCACACTGCTTTATACGGAAGGCTCTCTCTGTGGTGATAGTTCAAGCTGGCATCGTTCAATACTCCTCTAGTTTATAGCCATGAATAAATGATGGCCGCCGCCGCAGTGCTGTGACAGCTGCGATAGGTTTCGAGGAGCAAGACTAAAACCTGTCTCGACACAAAGTCAACTGCATCAGTTTTGAGCGGACACAGCTTGGAGCAACAGCAGATATTTAACAATTAATAGTGGTTGGATGAAAACGGCTCTCCGCTCTGCCCGCGTATGACCTGGATACTTACAAGCAGGCATGCAAACCATCCAGGGAACTTAGAAAGTCTGCTCTTTGACCTTTAGGTCTGCAGTGTATCAGCCAGACTTTTACATGGTGATGCATTTGTTTGTATAATACAGAGGGAGGTTAGGTGGGACCATCCCTTCCAGCTACTTAAGATGTCAAAGGCCAAATTCTGAACTATGATGAGCAGTTATCAGATTCCTGACCTGCCCCGTCAATACATTCTAGCTGCTTTTTTTTTTTTAAGGCTATGCACCAGTATTTACCAGCTCAATTTTATTCTATGATTTCAACCTTTTTGTGTTTACATCTGTAGGTTTGGTTGTTTGCTGAGATAGCTATTTGGTCTCTTTGTGAAAAGCCATTTAATTTTTTTTTAAAGGTTTCCACATACAGGTATTGATTAGAATGTATTATCAACTGCTTAAGATTTTTGCCTTTGTTTGTTTCTTTCTCTCTTTTTCTCTTTCTCTCTTTCTTCCTTTCTCTGCTTTGTCACGTAGCTCACCTGCCAGCGTGTTCTTGTTAATACCGCTCTTCGGCTGCTCTCTACACTTGGCCATGGGAAGATGAGTTGGCCGAGCAGGGATGGGGAGAGCAGCGGTAGCTGAAGCAAGATGAAAATGAATGATACTTTCAAATCCTAAGCAGGGCATCTGAGGCTAATAATTACATTAAAAAGGCCCTCTGCAGGTAGGTGCAAATAGGCTAGTCTAAACAAGTGCGGCTGCTTTACTATGGGCTGTTGGAGAGATGTCATTACCTGAGAGAGTGCCACCTTTCACCTCTAGCCATTGTGATCTGTTAGGTCTCACTAACGGTGGAGAAAGAGCCAGGAACTTGTTTGCAGGGATTTGTTGTCTCACGCTCCAAGGCAGCTGAGAGACAAGACAACGCTTACATTCACAAGGTGTGATTGCCTAAGTGTTTGTCTGTGTCTAATTAGTTTGCCTTTGCTGGTTGGTGCTCCACAGCCAGGAGGCAGATTGACTCTGCGGGCTGTAAGCAAAGAAGGTTGATTGGTGTTGTTATCATTTGTTTATTTAACCCTCCCTCCAACTAGCTAGGCTTCCCCAAATGGGGAGCCTTTTCACCCGCCTCCTGCCTCCTACAAAAGCATTAAACAAGAAAAAGACAGGGAAAGGAAGGGAAAGGAAGGGAAAGGAAGGGAGGGATGGAGGGAGAGAGAGACAAGAAACAGAGGAAGGAGGGAAGGAAGGAAGAAAGGAAGGAAGGAGGGAGAGAGGGAGGGAGGGAGAGAGACAAGAGACAGAGGAAGGAGGGAAGGAAGGAGGGAGGGAGGGAGGGAGGGAGACATGAGACGAAGGAAGGAAGGAAGAAAGGAAGGAAGGAAGGAAGGAGGGAGGGAGGGAGGGAGGAAGGAAGGAAAATGGCTGCTCAGGCTGCAGCTATCCTGCTGCCTTTATTGTGGCAGGTAACATAGGTGCTCTTTGTTCAAGGGACCACAGGAAACATTTTCCTTAGTGATGATGATGGATGTCCAAACCCTCAGATTAGAGGTGGATTCAAGACAAACATTGGTTTCTTTTCTCTCTTCAGTTTAATAAGCAACTGTGGAAGGGGTCATGGTAACCTGGAACACGCACCCTGCAGAAAGCTGTGCTCACGAGCTAATTTAAAGGTGGGTGGGGTTGGTGCCCCGTCAGCCTTCCTGATGTCTATCATCTTCTGTGGGCAGACTTTCTCTGGCCTTGGATCTATAGGGCTGAAGGTCCCTTATGGACCAAGGCCCCAGAGAAGCAGTGTTCCCTACTTTATCTGTCCTGTCTGAAGAACTGCCTGAAACCTGAGTTGGAGTTCAGGGGCCATGATCGCAGGTAGAGTTTTAGCCTTTTTACAATCTTATTTCCTAAGGACACAGCAGAGCATCAGCGGACACCCTTTTGTTCAGCTAGCAAGACATGCTACAAAAGTGATACTTTGTTTTTAAGGCCTTCTTACTTTAAACCTGTTCGCTCCTCATTACAGCATTTCGTCCATCGGCATCTATAGCACTGACTGAGCTCTGGACGGACGTCCTGGATGAGTGACCAGGCATAGCAGAACCAACTGTGGTATTCATTGATACATTAACTTTAAAACTTAATCTCTTCAAATGCTGTTGCTCACTAGAGGACATGGCCTCGGTTCTGGCCACAAAGCTAGGTTGGTTGTAATGGCCGCTAGCTATTATTTAGTATCTACTGTGTTTCAGTTACTGCTGTCACACAGTCTCACTTAGTCCTTACAGTAATCTACTAGATCAGGTGTTATCATTATTTCTTTTGTAGTTAGACAAACTAGACCCCCATGTGGTTTTAAGTAATTTGACTAAGGGGATATACCTTCTTAGTGGTAGACCCAAGACTCAAACCTAGTTCTGCGGGACTTGAAAACTGTACTCTAACTAGAGAGGCTCCTTTTTATATGTCCTGAGAGCTGGGTAGCCATCCTAACAACTGGTCAACAAAACTTGTCAAAATCAAAGCTCAAAGAGCATATATTACAGACTATGGTGAAGGAACAAGCCAAGATGTCATAGCCAACAAGGGTCATGCTCATGGTGAGCAAATGCAGGGAGCTTTGTAGAAGGCCATCATCCCTGTGGGCTCTCAACAGAGTCTTATTAGTCTATGAATATCTGAGTGAACTCATCAAATCAAAGGAGATGTCTAAGAATATCATATGACTTAGTTGGGAGGATAAAGCTCGATTGCCTAGTGCTTAAGAAGCCCTGACATTGATCCCCAAGTGCAATAGACTGGGTGTGGTGACATAGACCTGTGATCTCCATCACTTTAGAGAGGAGGTAGAGACAGGAGGATGAGCAGTTCAAGGTCGTGCTTGTCTGCACACCAAGCTTAAGGTCAGAATGGAATATATGATGCCATATCATATATGTATTTCTACCTATCTGGACTTCCTGGGAAGTTGCCAGCCAACCAGGGAGAGGGTCTCCTTGCTTCAGTTAATGCTTCCCAAAAATGCTTTTGGGGAGCATCTCAGAGGCATGTCTCTGAATTGTCTCCAAGTTGCATCAAGTTAAGTCAACATTACTGGTCTTACCAGCTGCTGCTGCTGTGCGTCCAGAAGGGAGGCAGTTCTGTTTCAGTGTCCATCAGTCTTCAGTAACCAGGTCGAGTGGTTTCTGATGTCTTGATATGTCTTGTCCCCAAGTCTTCCCAGCACAGATGACTTCAGAAGTCTTTGGAAAGCCTGTCCTTCTTTAACAGACTCTGCCTTCTGGTCTAGAGGAGATGCTTCCAGCACAGAAGCAAAACCCCACCCCTTACCGTTTCTCTCCTGATGAGCCAGGATGGAAACATTGACCACCATCCTGCAGGTGTGACAAGGATGGTAAACAAAGGCAGAGCACCTTGCAGACCATGTATTGCTCAAGACTAGGGTGATGACTCAATACGATCCCACTGTAGACATTAAAGAAAGGCAGAACAATCATGATTATCATAGGGACAACAAAGTTTTGATGTTCTTTTAGTCTTTCTCTGTAGTACATCAGGGTGAAGCTTTTCCAGATAAGGAAGTGTGATAGTTTGTGTATTCTCTGTCCAGGGAGAGGCAGTATTAGAAGGTGTGGCCCTGTTGGAGTAGGTGTGACATTGTGGGCATGGGCTTTAACACCCTCATCCTAGTTGTCTGGAAGCCAGTGTTCTGCTAGCAGCCTTTAGATGTAGAACTCTCAGCTCCTCCTGCACCATGCCTGCCTGGATGCTGCCATGCTCCCACCTTGATGATAATGGACTGGACCTCTGAACCTGTAAGCCAGCCCCAATGAAATGTTGTCTTTATAAGAGTTGCCTTGCTCATGGTGTCTGTTCACAGCAGTGAAACCCTAAGACAGAAGTGGGGGTATTTCCTTCAGAAAAGGACTTTCAGAAAATCACGGACCACACAAAACAACATGTAGAAGTAACTCCCACTTAATGTAAAAGAGCCTAACTCAGGTTGAAAGATACATCACATTCAGTCTGTAGATCTTATTGCAGGATGTGTATCTAGGAGATGATGTACCCCTGACCCTGTTGGGTAAAAGTTGAAGTCAGAGACAAGTGCAAAAACTCAAAGGCTGGCTGCAAGAATAGGCTGCCCTACCAATATCCTTTATTTGATTAATCTCCTTGATGTGGCTACTATTTCATGGTATTTACAAAGCACCTGTTATATGCCCATTGCTGGGTTCAGTGTGGGAATTTAGAGTCGATACAACATAGTCCTGTTGTTGAAGTAGTCTTACTGAAGTGCAATAAACAGAAAGCAAGAGGAAAGGGATGGGGAGAGGTGAAGAGAGCGAGAGAGCGAGAGAGCGAGAGAGCGAGAGAGCGAGAGAGCGAGAGAGCGAGAGAGAGAGAGAGAGAGAGAGAATGAATGAATGAGAATATTAGTGCTGTGTCCTGAGAGCTACTGCCAAGACATGGTTATGTCTGCCTGGGGAAGCTTTGGGCCAAACACAGGGATTCTGAAGTTGCCATTTTCCTTCCTGCAGCCTGAACCTGGAAATGGATTAGAGACCGACGAGGCTGTGCTGAATTCCTAATGTGACTCTAGTATATAGAGATGCAGAATTTCCTAACTTCACACTAATGTGGATTTGAGTAGCGGACTGAATTGCTGGCTTGTGCTCTGAGCACAGGGAATGGACTCCAACATAGTGCTGGATGTTTAAGGTATGCTTATCATTGGCAAGGCCTTCTGAAATGTGTGAGGTCCAACTGAAGGCTCAGAAAACCAGGATAGTGCAAAATAAGGTTGGGAAAATAAAAGGATTGAGTGAGTACAGGGAAGGGCCTGCAAAAGGGGTTCGGAATATGTAATGGGGGTAACCATAGGCCCATCATTTATTGCTTGATGGCCCCTTTTATGCAAAGGACTTATTGCTAAGGAAGGTGGACATTTCTTTAGGGTAGAGAGAGAAGTCTCCTTCCTCTCCACTCTTCAAACACAGTGCTGGGTACTGGTCAGGTGACATCATTATCCTTCTGATGTGGGCTAGTGTTTGCTAGGCTGTGCTGCTAAGACACCATCCCTGCTCCTATTAACAGAAGCAGTGGATACCTGACATAAATACAGGCTCCCAAGCCACTCCAAATCCACGGGTAATGTTGGCAGGGTAATGGCCTTTGAATCTGCACTTGAATGAGCACAAGATGGGTCTCAGACTCTGTTGTGACTTGGTTTGAGCTACTCTGTGTGGCTCCTTGCTGTGGTTCTTACCCTTGTATCCTTTATGCATTGGATGATATAACACATAAGAAACACACACACACACACACACACACACGAGACCAGTGACGACTGTTAGTTATTTATATAATGTCATAAAAGGAAAAGGAAATTATCTTTTTATATAATCAGCTACTTGATGCAATCTCATAGCTGAAATATGAAATGTTAGCCAGGTCAAAGGATCTTTATAAATATCAAAGAATTATCAGGCGTATGGAAATATAGTTGTTCTAGTTTGGGAGTCTTTAAAGATGATTTCAGAGATGGTTCAGTCTACTAAGTGCTTACTGCATCAGCACAAGGGAAAGAGTTCAGACTTGCAACCCTAGCACTGGGGAGTGAAGACATGAGGATTCTTAGGCTCCCTGGTCAGCAAGGTTGGCCAAATTGATGAGCAACATGTGCAGGGAGAGATCCTGACTTAAAACAGTAAAACAGAACAGTTGAGGAAGAAACCTGATGTTGACCTCTGGCCTCATGCTCTCACCATCCCACATACACATATGTGAAGGTACATACACATGTACACTGCCACGTATACACACACAATATACACTGGCACATATACACACACATATACCAACACACACACACACTGGCATACACATACATACATTGGCACACACACTGGCAATATACACACAGTGGTATACACACATAGCACATATACATATACTATACCCTGGCACACACACACACACACACATTGGCACATACACTCATACCAACACATATACACACATGGAACATACATGTACACACATGCACATACATGCACATACACAGTCTGATTTCAGTGACTTGTTAGGATGTTGTCCATCCTTTTTAACACCAGTCTTGTGATTCTTGCTGAGAGCATCAGCTCATTCTCTAACTCTTTACAGGTTCTTGCTTTGTACAAAGAGCTCAGCCTTTGGGGTCAGGCTGGCCGATGTCTAGACTCTGCCATTGTGGCCTTTGGATTACAACGCTGGACTCGGGCCCTCAGGCTTTTATAGCAAGCACTCAATGGGCTGAGCTATCTCTCCCCTCTGTCCTTAGTTCCTTGTCTGTGGAAGGGCCACTCTAACGCTTGGATGTGAAGGCTGCTGAAAAGAATCTTGCTGACACCAATCAACAACTGGACATTGTTAACTGTTCTTTAAGTTATCTGTTTCCCTGAAATGTGATCACTCACTGGCAGACCAATCGTCATAATCTTGTCACAGCTGCACTGAGTGGAGGTCTGTAATCTTAGCCTCACTAATTTGCCACATGAATTTGCCCCAGAGCTGCATGGTTGCTGTTTGACCTGTGTCCTAATTGGGACACCTCCTGGGTGACAAGCCAAATGCCTGGGACCTGGGGCTCAAAGAAGCAGTGGATGGAGGAGCAGGGCGGAGACAGCACGAAGCCTTCAGTTCCCTTCCCTCCTGCGGCCACTTTAGGTTCAATGAGAAATATATACGGTAAGGAGCACCCCCTCATATCTCTCTCTCTCTCTCTCTCTCACACACACACATACACACACACAACACACACACCTACACACACATACACATACACACACATATATACACACACATACACACACATACACACACATACACATACATGCACATACACACACATACACACACACACACACACACAGTTCTTGTGGCCAAGAATAAACATTTTATATTATACATTCTTTATGGTGGGAGTTTATAAAATTTCACTAGTTTATGAAAATTGTTTAAAATCTAGGAAATTAGCAGGAAAACCAGAGGACAGCTCTTGTATTGAATATTGGCAAAATACCAGTTAAAGTGTTCTTTTGGGTAAAATGGGTAATAAAAGCTGTCAAATGGAAAATGGGCTGACTGAAATTTATTCTCAGTTTTACACTGGATCTTAATCAAAAGCTTATAGCTGTGAGGGCTTTTATGACAAAGTATGTATATGCTCAAGCTGCATTGGTTGCAGGATTATATCAGATCTAACCGATGTAAATGTAAATTTATTCAGTGGAAACCCCACTACCGTAGTGTACTCATTTGCATGTACAATAGCAGTTCAACCTTTCTCAGCTTTTTTCTAAACTTCTTTAACTCTCTCCTTCCAAATTCGTTCATTTAGTATAAATACCAACACTAATATAATCAATCTAATTGAGGTTTTTAAGCTAAAGAAGATTTTTGATAGCTTTATAAAACTAACTTCTAAATTATATAACCTACGGGTGTACATTTTGATCATGATAACACTTAAGGTTCTTTTTTTTTCATTTTTATTTTTTGTAGCTAATGGGCAGGTGGATTTTTCTGTTACATTTCCAGTTTTGCTCTAATGACGTGGCTGCTTTGTTGTTTATGTCTTCTCCCCTTTGTTCCTACCAATTTAGGGAAAATTCAGTATTTAGAAGTACAGTGAACTAGAAGCTAGTGGTCCTCAGCTCTCCAGAGGCCCCAGCTGTCCAGTGACCCCAGCTGTCTGGTAGCCCCAGCTGTCCAGTGGCTCAGTTGTCCAGTGACCCCAGCTGTCTGGTGGCCCCAGCTGTCCAGTGGCCTCAGTTGTCCAGTGGCCTCAGCTGTTCAGTAGTCCCAGATGTTCAGTGGCTCCAGCTGTCCAGGGGCCCCACCTGTTCAGTGGCTATACTTCAGAAAGTGGTATGAGGGCCTGGGTCAGTAATGCTGGACCATGAAAGTTTATGATTCTTGAATGTCTGTATATGATGCTGTGTGTTCTGGGTTGTAGCATTTCTGTGTGATTTGGTGACTGCTGTCACATTTGCTATACTGTGAGAGTAGCATGGTTAGAGTCAGGGTGTGGATTCTGCCAGTGTCTTAGCCCTGTGTCCTTCAGATGCCTATGTCTGACGATATTCTTGATCTATCCTTACTGCAAAGCCAGCTGTGGGGAGCTCTGTAAATGTGGCACACTGGGGGCTAGACTTTGAGACCCTAGGTAGAAAAAGTTAGTTCAATTCATTCTCTCAGTTGATTCAACAACCTGGAGGACTATTGGTTCAGAGTGAGAACCTTAATGAAGGTTATTAAGGAAAGAACCAACCTGTGACAGTGATGTATCTCCTGAGTTTGATGTGACACATTAAAATAGAACTGGGCTGGAGACGTGGCTTAGCTGTTAAGAGCACTGGCTGTTCTTCCAGAGGTCCTGCATTCAATTCCCAGCAACCACATGGTGGCTTATGACCATCTATAATGTGATGTGACCTGGTGCCCTCTTCTGGCTGTAGGTGTACATGCAGACAGAACACTCCTACATTTCAAACAAAAATATACAAGTAAATTTTAAGACAGAACTTCCTTCCGACTCAAGAGAAAGAATTTCTCCATTCTAGGAAGGCCCGTGGAAGCCATGGCTGCCAGGTGTCAGTACTCTTTGTCTCCACAGTGATTTTTCTACTGGCTGATCTTGGTTTCTGTCTTCTCTTTTACGAGATTCAAGAACTCCACTCAGTAGGTTGCATGCCTCAAAGCCAAGGTTATGTATAACTTTAATTTTTTTAAAGCCTACTGTTACTGATGGTTCTTGAACGCTTTAACCTCCCTTGTAGCCCACCACCTACCAGAGGTAGTGGGAAAGAAAGTTTTCAGCTGTGCCTTTCTTAGCGAAATGAAGATTAGTGAACTTGGGTGAGAAGTGTTGTAAAGCTAGCTCTATAAGCACACCCCTCCACAGTCTGTTGAGTCCTATTTATACCCCCTACAAACATCATGTGTTCTCCATGAGTCTAGCCTCGCCTCACCATGTGAGTCTGACTTACAAAATTCCATGTGCTTCTGTCTCAGCTGACATCACTCTGCCAAAACAGAAGCAGCCAGAGCCACAGCACACCACCAGAAGTTTCTTGGTGCATTTCTCTCTACGGAATCCTGACAAATGGAGCTCAACTATGCAGTGTAAGGTGGACTAATACACGCATGTCCTTAGGGAAGAATCCTTTATCAGGTGTCTTTTCATGTGCGTGCTTTGGTAAAACATCTTTTCACCTGTGTCTGCTTCAGTGAAATATTCCTTCACCTGTCTGCTTTAGTATAACATCCTCTCACTTGTGTCTGCTTCAGGAAAACACTCCTTCATGTGTTTGCCCCAGCAAAACACCCTCTGATACAGATGATTTCCCACAGAACCCTTACGTTTCCATGTCAGTTATGACCCTTTTCCTTTTGTACTGTTACGTAACCCGTGCTTATCTCTGCGCTCACGTTTCACACACCATACAGTGCCCGTTCTCTTCTGGTAGGTTGTATTCTCCCAAGTGAAAGTCTCGCCAGTTTTCCTGGGTGTGTTTCTCACTGTAGTCAGCATATGAAGTCAGGAAGCATGTCCATCCATACCGATGATGCATGGCTGAATGAGAGAGGGTGGAGGTCGGGTCTCCATGCGTGTTCCTTCCCAGGATGCTCAGGAAGAAGAAAATGGGGTTCACTGGCAGTATGGGAAACTTCTAGGTATGACTTGTAATATTCACCTTCCAAATGTAGGGCACCCATGAAAAGCAGGGCTAGACTTCACAGTAAAGTTTCCCACTATGCAACGTCAGGCCCATGCAGCCAATCGGTGAAGAGGAATACAGAACACCAGGGCCATGCAGCCAATCAGCGAAGAGGAATACAGAAAGTGTCTAGTCAGGAAGATGATCTGGGCCTTCAGGGCAGCCTGGCTTGAGTGTGGCTTCAATATGGACAGGAAGCAAGGGATAGGTCACTGGGTATGGTCGGCAGGAACTTTGTGGAAGGGTGAAAGAGTTTGGCTTTAGCCTGCCCTGAAAATTGCTCAAGAATATGCCTGTCTTTCCAGATGAATATCACCTTTTGTGGTGTGCGGGTATGTCTACAGGTATGCATTTGTGTGTGCATGTTTGTGTATTTGTGCATATTCATGCATATTACATGTATGTGAAAGTGTGTTCACACATGGAGGTCAGAGGACAACCTGAGGTCTTGTGTCTCCTCAGGGACATTCTTGTTTCTTTTGGAGACAGAATCTCACAGGGATCTGGGGATTAGCAGAGTAGACTGGCCAGTAAGTCCTAGGACTAGATACCTGGTGTGTATGTGTTCATATATATGTGGGTTCATGCATGTGTGAGGGTACATGTGAACATGTGGATCCATATGTGATGCATGTGTGTACGTGTTTGTGGAGCAGAATTCAGCCTTGGATGACAGTCCTTAGGAACTATCCACCTTGCTTTTTGAGACATGACCTCTCTCTGGAACCTAGGGCTTGCTGATCAGACAAGGGTGGCTAGCCAGTGAGCAGGGGGAGCTGCTTGTGTCAGGCTCTCCAGCGCTGAGATTTCAAGCATCTGCCACCACACTCAGATTTTCATGTAGGTTTTGGAGATTAAACTCAGATCCTAATGCTTGGGTGGCACGCAGGTCACCAACTAAGCCATCTCCACAGCCTGGAAGCCACCTTTCTGTCACAACACTGGCCATGAATGAAACTCAGCCCTCAAGTGTGGGATTGGTTAGGCAGATGGGGCAAAGCATAGAGGATCATACTATGGAAGGTAGGAAAAGACAATCCCTGTTTTCATTGGACTTATGGAAACTTAGAAGATACAGACGCAAAGATCTGTCCCTTCAGTCTGTCTAGCACTTGGGGGACTCCTGCAGTCTCCAAAGGCAACTTCAGTACATCCATGAGATGGTCACCCTTACAATGAAAACCTTATTTCTTTGTTCCTAAACCAGCTTAAATCCTAAGGCAGTTTAACAATATTGTCTATGAAAAAAATTGCTTCTGAGGAAAGTGTTCATGTTAGCACTTGCTCCCTGACTGACAAGGATGCTGCCTGCTTCTCTCTTCCCAGGGGACAGGGTGAATTTGGTAAAGTAAGCTGTGTCCAGGGAAATTTGGTAATGGACCAGGAAGATGAATGCACTGGGGTATCTGGGTGGAGCTGAGCCAAATCCTGCTTCTTGCAGGAGCAAAACTGACACGGTCTGCCCGGCTTCAGGGAAGGAGAGCACTCCAGCACGTGTCCTTCACCGCCCCCTCTCCTTATTTACAGATTTCCCACCAAAGGTACATATTCAAGTTCAGTTCCGGAAATCGTACATGCTAATTTTTCTACAGATCTATTATGTATGAATGAGAAAGGTCTATTCTCTTCTCGGTGTGCAGAGGATTTGTGCATGTAACCCCCGTTAGTGTTAATGGCAGATCTATGCATAATTTCCCTAACTTCCAGAATCCAGGGCACTAACTAAGCCACCCTCAATTACTTACACACAGTGACAGGGAGCAGGGAGCAGGCTCGGGGTCTGCATTTCAAGTTTTCATGCATCAAGGTGGTCCATGTTCAAAAAAAGCGGTTCAAAGGACATAAATTCCTGTAAAACACGGCATGGCTTCTGTTGGCTCAGGTGTCAGCCTCACATGATTATGGGCTGGTGAAGATTGGAGACCATGATGCTCTGGCGGTGGAAGGTCAGGAAATGAGCTTCTTGCGGACTATGTGTTTTTTGTGGTTTCAGGTGGTTACTGTGGTTTCAGGTGGTTGCTGTGGTTTCAGGTAGTTGCTGTGGTTTTATGTGAACCATGTGGTTACTGTAGTCTCAGGTGGTTGCTGTGGTTCCACGTGGACCATGTGCTTACTGTGGCTTCACATAGACCATGTGGCTATTGTGGTTTCAGGTGATTACTGTAGTTTCACATGTACCACATGGTTACTGTGGTTTCAGGTGGTTGCCGTGTGTGGACCATATGGTTACTGTGGTTTCAGGTGGTTTCTGTGGTTTCATGTGGACCATGTGGTTGCTGTGGTTTCAAGACTGAACGAAGAAATGAATGGGTCAGGTCAGACTTGATTATGCAGCTAATAATTCTTTGATTTTAGCCTTAGGTTTGACTTTGCAATTACACACACACACACACGCACGCATGCACGCACGCACGCACACTAATAGGGAGCATACACTAGTGATAATGAAGCTGGGTCTTAGGCCCCACATTTCAAATGTGTGTGCAGGAGAATGTGTTTATGTGTGTGCATGTTGAGGCCAAAGACTGACATCGGGTTCTTTTTTTTTCAGCTTTTCACCTTAGTTTTTGGACAGAGTTCCTCACTGAACCTACATCTTGCTGTTTCTACAGGCCGGGCTTCCCAGCAAGCTCCTGCCTGTCTCCATCCCCACAGGTCTAAGTTTATAGATGTGCACCTAAATTTTACGTGAGTGCTGGGATCTGAACTCAGGCCCCTGGACTTGTACAGAGTACTTTATCCACTGAACACTCCAGGACTTCTGGCTTGGCAGCCATTAGCTTCTGTTTGTCACATATACTTCTTAGGTACCAGGAGCCTGTACTCAACAGCTGATCCTTCTATCAACCTTATTGTCTTAGTTTACAGCAACTTTTAGCTCAGAATCAGAGAGCATAATTTATGTCTAAGATCTTATAGCCAGTATGACAAGTTTTGAACTTACCTATATTTAAAGGTTTATTTATTATTATTTTAATTATGTGTAGCTATGTGTTTGTGTGTATATGTGTGAGTGTGTATATGTTTATGTGTGCATATGAGTATGTACATGTGTGAGTTTGTATGTAAAAGGGTGTGTGTGTGTGCGAGTGTGTGTGTGTGTGTGTGTGTGTGTGTGTGTATGCATCAAAGTGTTTGCAGAGGTCAGAAGTATCTAGTCCTTTGGAGCTAGAGTTACAGACTGCTGGGAGTCAAACTCAGGTCCTCTGGAGGTACAGTAATTGTGATGACTCAGCCAGCTCTTCAGCTCCCTGAACTTAAACTACAGGTTTCATATTCTACTCCAACCAGAAGCTCTCTACTTTTTGAAATTATAAGCCTGGAACAATTAGCAACCTCACCCCACCCTGCTCCTCCATACTCATAGCTATAGAGGTTGAGCCATACAAGCCCAGGTCAGTCAGGATGCTTTGGGTCAACACACTCACATTATTTCAGTGAAATAACGAATTCTGCCAAGCTTGCTGAAGGCCACATAACAGGTGGTCCAGGGATTTGATGGCTTCAAATCCTCCAGATCTACTCCGTTCACTCCCTCCCTCCCTCGATTCCACAGTGATGGAAAAATGTGGACTCTGCTGGAAAAGCAAGCAAGGTAATGGTGAGCTGGGTAAAGTGTGTATACACCCATGCACACTAGTGTTCACTACCTCTGGCACACCAAAAGAACTTCATTTCACTCAAATGTGCTTTTAGATCCATAGATAGATAACTCAAATTCTTGCTTGGCCAAAGTTGATGTCTTCCTAATTATTCCAAGAGCAAGAGGCTTTTGATGTCATTTGAAAACTAATCTACACTGTAGCTTGCCCGAAAGGCTGTCACTTTCCCAGCCTACATGCTCTGATTCTACACTGCCAATAATTGATAATCGGTATAGTTAACAGATGTTAAAGTTACCTTCATGGCTCATGACTGAGTAAGGCTGAATGAGAATGTGGTTTTCAAATGCTCAGAGCAGCAGGGCAGCTGGGTAGGATTGGGGTTCTGATAGAAGGTGGTGTGCATGGTAGTATGGTGGTACACTCCTTTCTTTGAAGAACTTCTGAGATAGTAAATTCTGCCAGTTGGCCAGTTTCCTTAATATACATGGATAATCATTTTAATTTACTTGATGTTGGCGTATTCATCATAATATATGGAAATAATTGAAACATCATGTCTAGAAAAAGGATGGGTATGTGTTCTGGAATGTGGTCCCTTTCTCATAGATCTGACTCAAGGATCCTTGTTTAGCATGCGTGACTCTTCAAGCCAGTGGAAAGAACCCTGTGAACATCTGGTGATAGATTTTGTTTCAGCAAGGTTTACTGAGTTGATGTTCATTTGCACATTGACCATGAAGGCAGGACACAATCTGCAGGCCTCCGTGTATATGAAGGATTGAGGCAGGCATGTCCAGGATGTTTGCTCATTAGTGAACAAAAAGAGGCCCGTCCTCTCTAGTTACCCTGTAGCCTTGGGTTTCTTATTCACGTCCGGGGCTTCTCTACTGAATCAGTGGAAGCGTGGTTACACTGTGACTGGAGTGTGCAGTGTGTGGTGTGTTGGTTAGGTTGGCAAACTTAAGAGCAGCAAAACAGAGCTGAATTCATCAAAGGAGAATAGAGAGAAGAGAGAATTAACTCTATGAAATCTTTAACCTGAGTGAGTTTCTGTTTATTTCTTCCGTCATGGGGACAGAAGAGTGAACTTGCAAGCTCCTGTCATGAATCTCTGTCTGTCTTCATTTCCCTCCACTTTGCCTGAGTATTTGGAAACTCTTTTATTAGGTACATGTTTATCTATATTCTTTTTCTCTTGATAACTTGACCCCTGATCAACTCTTGTGAACTTGGATAAACTATATGCTCCATGGCTAACTTTTGAAAAGTCCCATTTCAGCAGTAATTATACCATCCACAAAAATGACACGGAGAGATTAGAACCTTAAAGACTGAGTGGGATAATATTTGTAAAGTACAGAACCAACAAAGACATTCCTGTGTCTATTTAGAATTTTTCGTTTCTTTGCATGTGTCAGTGATACCCATGATAGCATCAACAGTTTTACTCAGGATGAGAAATGTCTAATAGCCTGCAGGGACTTCTCTAAAAAATGCCTTTACATCTCTCAGAAGAGATAAGGTAAGTTTCTGAAAAACAAATTAGACCTTAAAGGTGAGTTCCACTCCCCCAACTGATCCTATATGACATACTGCTCTTATCTGATTAGAAAGTGACAAACCAAGATAGTCTCTACTTATTCTGCATTTAAAAAAAAACCCAACTTTTTATTAAGTTTGTTTTTTTTGATAATTTCATACATGTACACCATGCTTTACTGTCACCCCCACCCTTTGCGTGTCTGCATCTTCCATCTCATCCCCCACTCTGCAGAGCCCCTTGCCAGGAATTCATGTCTGTTATTTTGGGACCTGAGTTTTAGCAGAGCAGACTGTAGGATCTTGGGGAGGGGCTCATTGTGTCTTCCCTCTTCCTATTGGCTACTGATGTGTTTTGGAGAAGCTCATTGTCTTCCATGGTGTAACTATTAACCAGCCCACCAGGCTCCAATGGATAGGTCCTAAACCAGTGGTCGTAAAGGTATGTTTTCTTCTAAATATTGTACAAAGTTTTTTAAAAAATCAGGTAAAAATAAGAGTTCAAGGGTAGATATATTTCAAGATATTGACTAGATTTGTTGATTCTCTCAGTTTATTGAGTGAGATATTTGAGAAAACTCCCAGAGCACATGTCTGGTCTTAAGTGCCATCTACTGAAGCTATTATGGGATGCTTAGGCAGAGAACAAGACATTGTAGCTTTGCTTTCAGGGAACAGTTTACTGTGCAGCATCTAGAGTTCTAGCCAGTGGCCAGAATCCTGAGTGCTCTACAGTTAGGGCTAGCAGCCATTTTTTGGCCTCTTTGTCTGCAACATATAAAATTTGACTGGGTACTTTACACTGCTAGGAGATAAGAAAGCCAGGTTGAGGAAGAGATGTGGTAAAGTTGCAAACTCAAGAACAAGGGCTAGCCCATGAGGCTGTTTCCCTTTCTTTCTTCCTTAGCACTGAAACCACACAGTGACCCCTGGAGGCCATTAGAGCTCAGGGCAGCAGTCTTTAGACCTGCCTTTGCTTTGCCTGGGAAACAATTTGGAAAAACTGGGGAAGGGAGATGGGAATTTAATCAGCCTCTGTCAGAGTCTCAAGAACTTGTTTTCCAGCCTGGTGATATTACAAACTAGGAGGCCAAGACCCTACAAGACCATCAGGTTCACAAGCTCCTTGTGGGGAGAATGACGAATAGTCACTCACTGAGCAAATATTCACTTAAAGCCTGGTTTGTGTGTCACACTGTAGCCAGGGTTCTGTCTCTCTCTGTCTCTGTCTCTCTGTCTCTCTGTCTCTCTGTCTCTCTGTCTCTCTGTCTCTCTCTCTCTCTCTCTCTCTCTCTCCACGCATGCATGCGGGCACATGTGTGCATGTATGTCTCTATATGGTATGTCTCAGTCACATGTGTTGGGTACCCATGGGGGTAAGAAGAGGGCATCAGATCCTCTGAACCAGGACTGTCAGGGGGTTGTTAATCCTTCAGGTTCTGGGAGCAGAACTTAGGTCCTCTTCAACAGCAAGTTCCCCTAACTATGGCGATTCTTTCCAGACCTCAAGAGCCTACCTACCAGGCTTTATAATTTTTTCTTAACTTGTCTTTGAGAAAGCAGTTTCCCTGAACCTACCATTGAGATATACTCAAAGGAATCCACCAGCTCTGTGATAGAGAAAAATCCCACCCAGAATCAAGTGAGTGGTTTTCTGCTAGAGCAAGATGGGCCTCTTCTGAGATGAAGATTTCCATGCAAAGGTGGAACCATAGGTCAAGAACCAAACACAAGGTCAAATGGGAATTAAAAACAGTTAAATGAGCCTGGATACAAATTAATTGAGTTCTTCTTGCCCAATAAACAGTAAGGTCAGGCTGACACTTGAATTCAACATTGCAATAGCAGAAAAGAGAGGGCGGTGAATTGGTTACATTGTTATTCAGGAAAGGAGGGATGCTGACGTTGTCAAGTACAAACTCTTGTCTGCCTTTATCTGCTCAGATCTCCAATTGCTGTTCAAAGTTCAACTTCTGCAGGGTAGGAATTGTACAATTATGTCAGCTTCTCGGGTTTCAGCAGAGACATCAGAGAGAAAGGAACCATGTTCAACAGAAACAGGCACAGGCTGTTTGCATTTCTGGAATACAGGAACAACACCTAGTTATGGAATGTGACAAGGGATGCAGGCAGAAAATCGTCTCCTCTGTCTGTATGGGGAAACTGCTCTCTTCTTTCACTTAAATTTTAGAGAAATGCTAGACGAGGAGGAGAGTATTTTAAAGTGTGCCGTAAAGGTTCTCGACAACGTCCTTACACAAAAAGAGTCCAGCTTTTATGAGTCTTGAGTCCTGCTTGGCTCCACTGTAACTCAGCTCTCTCTTGTGTACCCATAGGGTAGAATCAGGGCAAATTAGGACAAGGGGTCTTACCCAGAGTAGATGAACCAGGCGTCTTCTCTCAGACTGTAGTTGGTATAGTGACTTGGGTATGGAAGTCCAGGTGCAGGCTGGGAAAGTTCAACTACTTGACCGGCCAGATGCAAGACATGGTTTTACCTGATGGCTTATCTCCAAATCTCAAGGCTTTCGAACTTCTGCACTAGTCAAAATAAGCTGTCTTGAGTCTCTTCCTAGTCCTGTTTGTTGCCAAGGTGGAAGTCACCAGTAAACTGACTTTATATAAGGCACAGAGCAGGGGTCTTTCTAAGTGAGCTAATATCCATGAACAGACATGGACCAATACTGTCAAAAATAAAGGGACTGGGCAGAAAGGCAGGAGCTGAGGCTGACTCAACATGATAAGATAGGGAAGGCAGAAGGAAGAGGCAGAATAGCCCTGGGGAACTTCCTGCTGGGTAGATCCTTATGCAGAGCTGGCTTGGATAGGGGTCAGCAGTGACGATTGTTAGGGCTCTGGAGGACGAAAGCCATCACTATAGTGACCAGATACTAGCTCTAGAGCCATACAGGGAATGGGAGGTATTGGGTACGTGCACTCACATGGAAATGTACATATACAACCTCATCCCCACACATTTTCTGGTGAATTCTTATTAATTCTCACCTAAGAAATTGTTACTCACCTAAATTTGAGAAAATGTTTTCTTACGTTTTCTTCCAGGAGCCATGCAACTTTAATTTTTGTAGTTGTGTCTGTAATAAATACCTCTTAAACTGTTTTGTATGTAGTATAAGGTAGGAGTTGAATATTTAAAAATATGATCATCCATGTGTTCCTGAATCATTTATTAAAATGATATTTCCATATAAATTTCTGAGTATCTTCATATAATTAACTGATTATATAAATACATGTACATATGTATTTATATGTATATATGTATTTATGTATTTATATATGTATATATGTATGTATGTGTATATGTGTATCTATATATTTAATACATATATTTGTCTGCATATGTATGTAATACATTTATATATGTGTGTGTGTGGGTGTGTAGGTGCAGTTGTGTATTTTCTACTAGGTTAATTTCACCCATTTGTCTACTCTGTACCTCGGTGGCTAGATGACGATGACGATGATGATGATATAACTCTACAAATCTGGTAGGTTATTTGTTTATTGAGGGACTGATTAATTTCTTATCTTGGTAATAGACATTTTAGATAAGTTTCTACCAAATCCTTGATTGATTTTTTTTAAAAATTATCATAGCACTATATTTATAGATGAATTAGCTTGGAGAGAATTGAAGTCTGTATTAGCTGACAGTGCTCCCATATCAAAACAGCGTCACAAGGAATTCACCCCACATCCCTGGAGCCTGGAAGCCCAAGGTCAAGGTGTTAGCGAGCCAGCCTGCTGTCTTCCGAGGCCTCTCCGACGGCTCCTGTCTGGTTGTGCCTCATGCTGTCTCAGTCTGTGGACTCTCTTCCTGTCCTAGGGTGTTTTTTAAAGACACCAGTCACGTTACATTGTAGTCTACCCTCATGAGTTCCTTTTTTCCCTTTAACCTCCGAAAGGCCCTATTTCCAGATACAGTGTAATTTAGAAGCACTGGACACTAGTTTTGGGAACACAAAACTCAGCCTGTAGTATCTTAACAATATTAAGGCTTTTAGTCCTGAACATAGTGTGTCTTTCCCCAACAACTTTAATTTCTCTCGGTATTTGGTAATTTTCAGTGTGCATATATTTCTTACGCTGGTAATTTAGTTGTAATGTTTGAATATAATTATCAGTAGTGCCTTTTAAATCAACTTTCAGCTGTCATATATTTGATCGTTGTCCTTGTAGATTTGATAATGCCTATCCTTAGAGTGTTTGTTCTGTATGCAGCTTCTCTGACTCTCCTGTGCATACGTGCCGTCCCGGCTCACACCTGCTGCTCAGCTTTGACATCGTGCTTTGCTTTCTGCTCCTGCTTGTGTGGTGTGGAATAGCTTTTGTGGGAGCAGACAATTGTGTTGGTCTTAGGGAGAAAAATATTCACTTTTCCTTTAAGTTGCTATGTATTTTATGGATGCCTTCTATTAAACTGAAGCACCCTCTTCTGATACTTGTTTCCTGAGTTTTGATCATGAATGAGGTTGAATTATGTCAAATTATTTCTTTGTATCTCCTGGCGGTCACTTGGCTTTTCTTCTTTTTTTCTCTTAGTGGGGTGAATTAAGTGGATGGTTTTTTGAGTGTTAAGCCAACTTTCATGATAAACCCCTTCATTATGTGGTATTTCCGAAGATTGCTGAGTTCCATTTACTAATATTTTCTTAGAATTATGGTCATTAATTTTCTTTTCTGGTAATAGCAGTCATTTTTTAAGATCACAGTTAATATGAACCTATAAAACAAGCTAAGAAGTATTCCTTCATTTTCTATATTTTTTCTGAGAAATTTATATTTTTGAAATATTTTCTGAAGTATCTAAGAAAGCTGCCCAGAGCTGTTTTGTTGTGTTAGAGGTGTAGTGACTGCTGTATACCCTGTTTGTACCAGTTTCATCCTCAGTCGGTTATATCTTTCAAGCATGTGCTCATTGTCCATATAACAACATCAGATTTAGAGACACAAGGCTTTCCCAATATCCTTTACTATCATTTAAAGATACATTTTAGCATGATTTGTCTATAAGTATTTATGTAAATGTATGTATGTATATCACATATGTGCCTGGTGCCCATGGTGGGCAGAAGAAGCTAGAAGATGTTCTGAAACTGAAATTACAGATGGTTTTGAGCTACCATGTGGGTGCTGGTCATCCAGCCAGGTCCTATGAAAGAGCACCCAGTGGTTTGAATCACTGACCATCTCTCCAACCCCTTTAATAACTTTTAAGTCTGTAAGACTATAATGATTTGTAGTTCTTACTTAGAGCAGGGCAATGTAAGAAGTTCTCCTGCAACCCCTCACCGCCTTCCACTGCAGTTGCCGCCCAAAGCAGCACCAAGCACAGGCTGTACGTGCGTCTAAACAAACGAACCTGCAGTACAGCGTGACCCACAGGCAGATACAACAAAGGCCAGTCTTAGGAGTATAGGATGACATCCAAGTAATGGACACAGGGCTCATGGGAGAGGATGGAATACTAATGGTTTCATGATTTTAACTCTCCTGTTGATTTCTTGTGGTAGACAAATGCATAAAAATACAATTGATAGTGAACATTTAAAAACAGAAGTGACACTCCAGAGCTTGTGGCTGTTTAGAAACCCCTTGATATGGGTAGACTTCCAGTCTGGATATTCTCACTGTGTAATTCTTTACTTGCAAGTCCTTTACAATAAAAATTGAATTATTGAAAATAAAGGAGAAAATCATTTACCACATGTTCCCACAGTTAAATATTATTTTTTGAGCTCTCCAGTTTCTCCTTTAGGTCTAGTTTTCTCTTCTGCTATATTTTCTAAATAAAATATTTAGAAAAGAAAGTGCCCAAAGGGCATGGCAGCTGGCCCACACATGACCTTTCCTGCCACTTATTTATTCATCAGTCCCACAATTGGTGCATATTTTCTGAAGATTCTTCTCATGTTTTTACAGTTCAGATTTTTTTATATGAGAGTATTTTTGTTTTGTCTTCAGTTTTGATATCTATGAGCCCTGGATGTAGAGTTCTAAGCTGACGGCTTTAAGCTCTCTCTGCAGTGTAAGGGCGGTGGTCATTGCCATGTGCTTGGGTTACTTCTGATCAGAGCGTCACTGCTGTGTTCCTGTGACATGTCCTTTTATGCTCTCTCTCTGAGTGGTTTTAGGATTTATTTTTCCCTGTTTCCCCTGACAGTTGGTGATAATGTGTGTCGGTATTGTTTACTCTGTATTTTTCTGCCCAGGGTCCATTGAAGGTTTTGCATGTGTGAACTTATGATTGTCATAAAAATTTCAAAAACCATAGCAATCATTTCCAAACAGATTTTCTGCTCTGATCTCTCTCTTTCTGTCTCTGTCTCTGTCCCTGTCTCTCTCTGTCTCATCTTTCAAACCCTAATTTTATGAGTTTTCAAACACATTGAGTGATTACTGTATGGAGTAGTTATTTGCCCATCTCTCCCTTCAGCTGGGATAGGAGTGTTTGAGTGGCCAGAGCCCTGTCTTATTCTTTAGCCCCATATATCTTACTTAATAATGTATACATTGGAAACGCTCAAAACATGTAGTTGGTGGAACACCGGCTCACGGGAACAGTCGCTCTAGTACGGTGTTATTGTAAGAAGTAGTTCCTTTCTGGATTACTCCTCCCTCCCTCACTAGACTTGAACAGTGAGAAATAGCTACTGATGAGGAGCGAATGCTTCAAGCTTTAGTGGGCTGCACAGTTTACAAGTGGGAAGCTGGAACTGAGGGGCATCTCCTGTGAGGAGGACACGTCCAGCATCTCCTCCACCACTAGGTGGACTTGACCTCTCCTGGTGCTTCATTGTTCAATAATGAGGATAGAATAAATTGTGGGCAACGCCAGGAACCAGGAAGCAGATGGCAAGATGGCCTTAGGCAGAGTGGGCCTGGGCATGCCCAGCAGGGGAGTGCTCCAACTGGGATGGGCAGAGAGGGTAGGCCAGGCTTCGAGTTTGCAGTTTAAGCAGACATAACAAACAGCCTTCCCAGAAACACCCGGAAGCTCGTTAGCTGCTATTTCCCTACTCTTTTAGTCTCTGCAAAATTGATCAGTTTTGGTCTCTACTGGGAGCAATTCATGAGGGCTCAGGAAGAAAACACATTGCATACAAAGGTTCCAAGAAGGCTTTTCTGCCACACTACCAAGGCGAGCCCTGGACTGCTGAGTTAACTTTCTGGTATGTGCTTCCTGTGAGCCTGGTAATGTCTGGTTAAGGACAAGGGTAACTTCTTGCTTAAAGAATCCAGTCATGATTAGGTAAATATTGTCTGTGCTGTTATTGATTTGTCTAAAGTTTATCTTCATTGATTGTTCCTTATCTTTGGGTATTGGTTGATTTCTCTATTGAACGTCTACCTTTCTTTGCTACTTTTAAAATTTATTCAGCTTTGCCCAGTTCTCCAGGATCCCCATTCCAATCTGCATTTCTAATGTAGCTTCAGCTCACATTTTGGGCAATGTTAAAATGATTTTAGGTATTGAAGACAAGTAGTGGGGTGGAGTGGGAAGGGATCTGTTGAAATCTTTAGGAGAAGCCAGAAAGACCATTAGCAGTCCATGTCTGTAGAACACCTGCCCTGGTCCTTCTGGCTGTCTTCTGTCTGCATTCCTCCAGCCTGCGGTGGAGGCCACTGGAGCACTCAGAATGTTCTAGTGGAATGCAGTTTCCAATTTCTCAGCTAGCTGGATTTTGTTGACTCATACATATGCATGCTTCAATATTGTTTCTGAATACAAAAAATACGGAAGAAGAGGGGGGCGCATTCTCTAGGGGCTCTGTTCCTTTTTGTATCATTTCTATTCCTTGAAATGCCCTTGAAAGTTCACTTGCTAAGGGAAGCTAAACAAATAATTGCTAAATGGGAAAGGAGACCAGCGAGCTAGATAATCTGTAACATCAAATATGCTTTTTCCATGGCTAACATTTTCTCTGTGAGGGAACAGGAGGAGTACACAGTCCCAGGCGTCTACACCATGATAACTGATAGCAATGCCAAATGCATGAAGTGAAAATACCCCTGATCCACCTTCCCAGTTCAGCTCTGTCACCGCTGAACACAATATGACATCCCCGTGTAGGAATCAGACGGGGCTCATTCTCCCTGATATCCTAAGAATGGAGCTGATGTGGTTGTAAGGCACCTCGCTTCTCTTTGTGGCCACTGGACAAGTAGCCTACAAACTTTGAAGAAGTTTCCCCTAGAAACAAAAGGAGTAGTCCCATAAGGCTAATGTAGTGAGACAGACTACTGTGATAGAAGACAGCCAACTCCACACATGGAAGAAAGGTTTCAGTAAGCACGTCACACGGATGCTATTTGGGAATCAGTGCTGTTGGTGGGAAATCAGAAACCTGGTGTGGGGTTCAAACTGAATGTCTCTGGTCTCACACTTGTTGGGTTTAGCCCTCCACATTGTGTTTGTGAGCTGGATTTCTTCTGGGCTGTCAACTCAGGTGACTTGCCAATGGAAAATGTTGCTTGAAGGTCAGTTTTAGCTTGGCAGACGGACTAAACTTCTATTTCCAGCTAGATTTCTCCGAAGACTGTTTCAACAGCTGAACTTCATAGGGACGCCAGGTGCTACAAAGAACACCGGGAGTAATCATCTGCCCATTGGCTTTGTGAATCTTATTCTGAATTCTCACCCTGGTCACTGGAAATTTTTAGAAATGTAAGAGAGCCAGGTAGAGAAGAACTGGGGAGAGAAATGTGATTGTCAGGCTCTGTGGCTTCCAACTCCTTTCTAGACCCAAGTGTCTTTCCCCATAGTGGCTCGAGACTCAGCTGCCTTACCCAGTACATTCACGCTGCACAGTGCCTCTCCACACTTAGACCTCTGGCTATGTTGATGCTCATGGCCAGTTCTCTCTTGCTACCTCTTCTTTTAATGCAATTCGAGATGAGCCCACCTGTTCTTCATACCTTTCCTGGCTCCAGTATTGCTCTTGACACCATGGGGCTGGAACTGTGAGAGAGGGGTGTGTTCTTAAGGGAATTACAGAGCCAAGGGACAAAGGGCTTTATAGAAAGGAGAAGTGTGGGCTGGAGAGATGGCTCAGTGGTTAAGAGCACTGGCTGCTCTTCCAGAGGTCCTGAGTTCAATTCCCAGCAACCACATGGTGGCTCACAACCATCTGTAATGGGAACTGATGCCCTCTTCTGGTGTGTCTGAAGATAGCTAAAGTGTACTAATAATGTAAAAAATGAATAATTAAATCTTTAAAAATACAAAAGAAAGAAAGGAGAAGCATTGTCCCTGGGGTTAATGACCCGTGGGCTGTGATGTGGTCACAGTGGGAGGTTTGCCCAATGGCACTGGCCTTGTAGAGTTCTGCAGTGAGCATGTGCAGGATCAGCCTGGTCTATAGACACTGAGTCTCCGGTGGAAGGAGACATTCTTCTTCAGACTGGTGAAATGGGTGTTATGACAGAGTGTGGCAAGCTGAAGACTCTCAGGAACTCCCCCTTTCCATGAGCATCCTCTACAACTAATGTGGGATCCAGTGTCATCAGCCTCAGAGCCTTTTGAAGGTTACTTTGTGTCTGATCTGAGTGCAAGAGGTGTTAGAGCTAATAGGTAGGAACACAGACTTGAGTCAGACTGCCCATGTGGAAGTCCTGGCGAGCCTCAAAGAGCCCATCGTTGTAGATGTTTCTCCATCTAAAAGCAGGCCTAGCAACCCTCCGTAGCTGCAAGAATTAAATACATCTGTGTGTTTTATATGCAATCATATAGACACATACATGTATTATGTATGACAGCTACATTACAGGTGACTGCGCCTGGCATATATTAACAGCACTCGGGTACTTGCTGTCAGTGCTTCAGTTCCTCCTTATCCGTGATTCTGCTGGCTGTGCCTTTGTGATATGCAGCCTCACAGCTACCATCAGCTGTGTTCTGAAAACACAGAATGGAAAATGCGTGAGCAACAGAAAGTTTTTGTTTCCTGGACCAGTTCCCTGTTGTTTGAGTCACCAGAGAGATTTAAAGATTGTTCTGGAAGATATCTGAAAAGAATTTAAACCAAATTCATGACTTGGGTGCTTTGGGTTATATCATCAGCCAAAGTCTAGTTTCAAACTCACAAGAGGGTTAGTTGTGGTTCCAGGTTCTCAGGGGTTTGTTTTTCTACTGGTCTGTTTCCAGGTTGAGATCAAAGGTTTTCTTTACTCCATTGCTGTGGAGTGGTGGGACAAGAGTCTGTCCATCAGAGAGTTGTGACTTGTGGACCTGGGTCTGCTGTGGGGAGAGAAGTCTGGAGTCACCAGAACAGTTTCTGTTGGGTATGATCTTCTTTTGGGTTCACCACTGATAACCTCCTAAGGGTGAAAGCCCACCTGAGCACCCCCTCCTGTTCACAGAACCTGCCTGTGAGGACAGGGCTCACTGTTGTCTAGGTCAGCTGTAGCTTCAAATGATTTGTATTGTTTTGTCTTTATCTAGACAGTGTCCTGCTCTCTACTCAGGCTAACCTCAAACTCAGCCTCCACAGTGCTGGAATCACAGGCATGGGCCACAGGCACGGCTTGAAAAGACTTAAAAACAGGTTTTCAGTGTTTTTATGTGTGGCTTTTCTTAGAACAATTTTTGAACCTGCCAAAGTGTTTAAATCAAAAAGTCATTCCATTCTCTTTTTTGTTAGTTCTGTATTATTAATATTTTAAAAATAAGTATGTTGGCATAATGTTATTGTGCACTGTGTAAAGATTATTATTCAAATGTTGATTTCTGTACCCTCATATCTGGTTGCAATCCTGACATGACATTGTAATGCTTATTCTAAGACTCTCCTGTCTCAATGTTGTATAAACATTGCTTCCCAATTATCTCTGGTCAATAAAAAGCTGATCAACTAATGACTGATCAGAGGAGATAATAGAGTGGGACTTCCCTATCCCAGCCAAGGGAGGGGTAGAGAGGGAGGAGAAGAGAAGATTCTCTGTGAGGTGAGGAACCGGAAGCCACCATGAGACCACACCTGGGGAGAGAGAGCCAAATCCATACTAAAATGCAGGCGTCTCGGGGGTCTGGTCTGAGAAGTAGCAAGATTATCTTAGAGGATTCGAATAGATTATTATCTGCTCAGTTACCATACCTTAAAGCTTCTTGAGTAAATCTAATAGTTTCTGTCTCAATTATTTGGAAGCCAGCTGGGTAAGGGGGAAACCTGCCACTTTTAAATTTGCACTAAAATAAGTATGATTCTCAAGTGAACGGGAATTATTTAGCTGACAGACAGGTCCTACTACTGAAAGTTTGTGGTGTGAGTCACTTCATGTTCTAACCAATAGGAAACAGGTCCAGAGTGCCACGTAAGGGGAAGAGTGTCTTCAGCAATTACAGCACCTTGGGCAGTACAGGCAAGCATGGATTAACTTGGGAAGGTAATTTGGAGAAAGAGACTAGAATCTGAGACCACCCACATCTGCTTGAGTACTTCACCAAATAATTGGGTTGGTAAGATAAATCCTAAGACATCTAACTAGCCACCTGGGCAAGGTAAATCCCAGGACATTTAACTAGCCACCTGCGTGGAGCTAGTGGGCCGGCTTCGTAAGCGTGGCGGTCGGGTCTGAGAGTGCAGACCTTCACTCACAGGTAGTCACACCACTTATCCTGAAGCAGCAGGGACAGAGGCCTCCTTTCCCTGAGAATTCTGGTACAGGGAAATCAGAACGTGTTTTCTGCTGCCCCTGCCTGTGTGCAGTATAGCTCAGAGGTTGTGTTGCTCTCTGAAATAAAACGGGCATTTCTTAGCTAGTGCATTGTTCTTGTTTGGGTTTTCCAAGTTCTTCCTGTGCCAATAAAGAGATACAAGAATATGGAAATTACAACTGTGTTATTCCCTACACAAATTATTCACCCATTTGCTTATTGTCAGACATTTAGTCTGTTTCCATCACATTTTGCTACAGTGAACGAATGTGTACAGACCTCTTTAAGCGTAGCATGTGTTATTTCCTCAGGGTAGCTTCCTCAGATGGATGCAGGCTTCTGTGAGAAGGGTGTGGTCAAGGCTTGAGGTGCAGATGAACAGCTTTGGGGGATGATGGTCTTTCCCTGTGTTTAATGTTCTATTTAATGTTTGTTTTCTGCCTTCCAGTTTTGTTTTTTTACAGTGGTATGACAGATTCATGTTTCCCATTTAAATTTGTTCTTTCCAATTATAGCTAGGCATATGCCCACCTAACTAGAGATGCCATGTTCCAACACTCCTTAAAATTAAATGGAGCCATGTGGTTCGCGTTCTGCTGATGTATGGTGAACAAGAGTGGTGGTTGCCATTGTCCCCACTCGCCCATAAGGTGTGGACTTGCATCACTTGTGTCTATTCTTTCACACACTAACTCCCTAGAACTCTAGGAACAGTTCAAGCCCAGCTTGAACCATACAGGCAGCAAGAGTGCTACTGGAGGTAGCCGAGCAAGGGATTGGGTAGAGCCTGGGTAACTTCGAGTGTCATGCTTGGACTTAGGTGGCTGCAGATGAGTTGTTTGTCTCTGAAGCTATCTGCTACAGATGGTTCACACACATTTATGGGTCATGTGCTGAGATTTAACCTCAGTGTGACAGTATGGGGGGATGGGCCCACAGACAGCCAGTCAGCAGTGCTGGCTGCCCTCACCAGTGGGATTAGATCAGTGCCCTGCAATGCCTTGTCCTTTCCATCGTGAGAAGTTAAGTGAGAGACAATTGTCTGTCAAAGAGGACATGGATCTTCACCAAACACTAAACTCATCTGCACCTGCATTTCTCAACCTCCATCAAAGAGAACAATGTCTGTTGTTTATAAGCTGCCCTGCCTAGGACATTCTGTTACAGTGTTAACAAGGTGCCATATAGCTGCCTTTCTGTTAAAGCAAAAATCTGTTTACTTTATGGTATTCTGTCATCAAGAGTTTAACTTTTAAAAAAATCCAATTAAGTGTTTCTTTATGACATTTTGAATAGTGTAGTGAGAATTGTGGAATTTTGGTTTCTTTTAAAAACACAGAAACATTATAAGAATGTTTTTATTTTAATCTTAGGTGTGGGATATAGGGCTGCTTTAGACTGTCTGCAGCAGCTGACTATGATTTGCCTCATGCTCCGGTGGGAGTGTGATTTTACCGAGTGTAGATAGTTTCTTCCAGAGTGTGATGTCTGGAATCCTGGGAATTTTTTAGAGGGTATATAAATGCTAGGGCCCCAAGGGTTGGTGAGTTGTTGGTTGGGCTTTTATTCTTATTTATATATTATTGAAAATACATTCTTCTTATACAATACATTCTGATTATATTTTTTGCTCTCCCAACTACTCCAAGATTCTTCCCCCGTCTCCACCCACCTAACTCCATTCCCTTTCCTCGTTCTCTTTAGAAAACAAACAAATCAGAATTTTCTTAAAAAAAGACAAAAGCACATGAAGTACACAAACACACACATACACATACACAAACACACACATACACATACACAAACACACACATACAAACACACACACACACACACAAAACCTATAAAAACACAAAATTGGAAACCACAATATACAAGCCAAAGACCAGTAAGACAAAAATGCCCAGAGCAATGAGACAAAACATCAACAAAACCACCACTGAGTTTATTCTGTGCTGGCCATCTTCTGTTGGACATGGGCCTACCCATAAGTGTGGTTAACATTCCCAGTGAGGATCCAATGGAGAAAATTAAGTTTTCCTTTGCAAGCAGAAGTCAATTGGAGACAGCTTCTTGGTTAGGGATGAAAACTTGTGTCTACTGTCCCCTCTCAGTGCTAGGACCCCAGGCTCTGTGCATGCCACCAGTCTGTGAGTTTGTATGTGCATGAGTTCTGTTCTGTCTGAAAGACACTGTTTCCTTCCTCACCCATTCCCTCTGAGTCTTCCTATCTCTCTGCCTCTGGTGCCATCTGTGATCTCTTAGAGTCAATAGGACATCCATTCTGGCCCCCTGACTTATAGAGTCTCCGTTGAGAAGTCATGTGTTAGTCTA
Organism: Grammomys surdaster; assembly: GCF_004785775.1. NCBI lineage: Eukaryota > Metazoa > Chordata > Mammalia > Rodentia > Muridae > Grammomys > Grammomys surdaster. Next base: position 2,900,829 of record NW_021605170.1, on the reverse strand, counting down.
ATGAGTCTGACAATATATGCCACTTGGTCTTTTCCCTCCCAGATTTTGACATTCTTCCTTTGCTGTATACATTTAGTGTTTTGATTATTATATGTTGTAGGGAATTTCTTTTCTTGTCATGTATATTTGGTGTTCCTTATACTTCTTTTTCTTTGATAGCCATCTCCTTTCTTCCATGATTTTGTTGAAAATATTTTCTGTGCCTTTGACCTGGGTTTCTTCTCTGTCCTCTCTTCTTATTTATATTTTTGGCCTTATAATATTATTATGTTATGTTATGTTATGTTATGTTATGTTATGTTATGTTATGTTATGTTATGTTATGTTATGTTATGTTATAGTATTCCAGATTTCCCGGATATTTTGTGCTCGCATTTTTTTTCTTCTTTTAGATTTAGCATTTTCTTTGACCAGTGTATCCCTTTCTCCTACTTTGTCTTCACTGCTTTAGATCTCTCTTCTGTGTCTCCTGCTCCTGGTGAAGCTTGCCTCTGAGCTTTTTGATTGATTTCCTAAATTTTTCATTTCCAGTTTTATTTTAGATTGGGATTTTTTTGGCGGTTTCTTTGCTAAATTTTACTTTCATGCTGTGAGTAGTTTTTATTATTTCATACAGTTGTTTGTGTTTTCACAGACTTCATGAAGGAGTTTATTCAGATCCCTACTTTAAGCTTATTTTTTAAAATGTTGCTAGAGTTTTGTATAGTTTCTTATGTTGATTGTAAATTTCTAATGTAATTGAGAGTCTTTTGACTAAGTTCTCACTCTCCACATCCCAGACTAAGCAAAAATGCCTCCAGGATTTTGATTATGAGTACATATAATTCTCTATGTCAATCTGTGAATAACTTATTTTCACAATAACAAATCTTCCTACCTAATGACATTTCAATCCATTTGCTAAACTGAAGCTTTGTACTTTTTCCATGTAACCCCACAAATTAATTTATTGTTATTATAAATAAATTCATTAAGTGACACATAATTCCTTCTGGGATTTATGTGGATTCCAGGCTGGAGGGGTAGCTCAGCAGGTAAGAGCACTTGATGCTTTTCAGAGGACCTGAGTTTAGCTCAGCACCCATGTCAGGCAGCTACAGGCATCTGTATCTCCAGTTCCAGAGGATTTGATGCCCTCTCTGGCCTCTTTGAGCATCTGGACTCATATTCACAAACCCCTCCTTCCCCACTCTCCCCCCCCTCTTTCACACACACACACACACACACACACACACAGAGAGAGAGAGAGAGAGAGAGAGAGAGAGAGAGACAGACAGACAGAGACAGATTTTAAATCTGACATGATTGAATCTTGTGTTTTCTAAATAGTTTTTCTGATATATTAGTAAGCCTGGCCTTTTGAATATTCATGTTGTGTGTGGCCTGTTAGGAAGCTCACTGGGATCTCAGCTGATCTCCCACAGGTCCTCTGCACATTTTCTCTGTGTTGTGATGGAAGTCCTTTACAGCCAGTGGCTTTGTTTCTCTCGGTGGGGATTCTGCTCTTGCTGCTTCTCACGCAGTTTTTCTTTCTTTGATTTCATCTTTGCTTTCCGTGTAGCTTTGCTGTCCGTCCTAGGTCCATTTCATCAAAGGCTACTCCAGTTGTAATCATACCTTCCAATGCTCTTTTACCAAATGCAATATTTCAAGATTTCTTTTTTAGAAATTCAAAAGAAAGATAAGTTTTACAGGTCTCTACATCTCTTGTAACCTAGTGATCGAAAACATAGACTTACCAAGTATAGAAAACCCATATTATTGACATGGTTTGTTTGTTACCATTTAATGCTCTCTTACACGTGGTGAGTATAACAGGATTTTGTTCTCAGGCTGTTTATTTTTATGAGTGTTCAGTAAATAGCATCCTTATTTTATTTTCACTCTTTGAGTAGGCTAGGCCTTTTGCTTTGGTAAAGTTCACTCCTCTAACCGTGCCAGGCACCAGCGTCCCAGCAGGAAACAGATGGTGCACCCTGACTGGGGAATTTGAAGAAATTCCAATAAAAGACTATTTACAAGGATGTGGGTGAGGAGCAGAGAAAACCACAGGCAATGGTGCCATACCCCAGAGCTAGTGAACCCTGAGCCAAGATGGAGAAGTGGGGTGTCTACTTACACCCAGGGAAGGAAGAAGTGCATGGAGAGACCTCCGTGTGTGCTTGGAATGTCTGAAGAAGTAATGTCCTGAAGAATCCATACTCAAGGAGTTTCCTCGTCCCAAGTCTTCCCTGCTCCTCCCAGCAAGCTTAATTAGAAGTCAGATCACCCAGCTGAGACCCTACAGCACAGGCCGGGGGAAGAAACGACAATGTTTAGAAGACAATCAAAGGCTATATATACATCAGTGGAAGCATCTTCATCCTTTTCATTGGTATAAACATTACTCCCTACTTCCTGGTCAGGTTCAATTTGATGAGTATCCTGAATAGAAAGTCTCCACGGTTAAGCACATATTTCCCACGTAAGTGGAGAAAGGGGACATTTAGAAGGTGAGTTTGGGGAGGTAGCTGAAAGGGACACAATATCATGGGTGTTGGGGTTAATACGCAAACATGTGGAGCTCTGTCATGACACTTGTCAAAAGTTTGTAGTGTGGTCCCACAAGAGAGCAGTGTCCCAGTGGAAAAAAGTAACTCTCTAGGACACCCAAGTTCTCAATCATGTGTCTCCATTACTGATGGACGTTCAATCGAAAAGACGAAGCAGGAGGTATCCTCTAGCCCAAGGAAACCTGCAGGAAATCCTCACTCTTTCAGCAAAGTAGGGGGTGCCATGAGTTTGAACTTGGATCACCTCTCGCTGGGCCCTTCTCCCTAGGTCAAGGCTCCCTGAAGACCATGATTTCTTCGTTTCACACAGATGTGTGGGCATGCAGCTTACTTTCTACCTGATAATCTCTGTGCTTTTTCTCAGCATACTAGAGAATGACCAAACCACTGACTCGGGCCAGAGAAGGAAGGCCATGAAAACTGACTTTCTTTTGACTCCCTCCCTCTCTTCTTGCCTCTCCCACCTCCCCTCTCCCTTTTCATGTTTTTTCTTCTTCTCATTATTGTTTTTTCTTTTTTGAGACAGTCTCAAATAGCCCAGTCTGGGCTGGAATTCTCTCTCCTGGAGGGTGACAAGCAGCTCCTGATTTCCATGTCTTCCTACAGCTGGCCTTCTTTCTTCGTTCTCCTTACTGAGAACAAGGTGAGAGAAGGTTACCCATGTCCACCCCCAATCTGAATGACCATACTATGGGCCCATGGTGTGTTCAGCAGTATGGAATTCCACAGAGGAAAACACACTTGTAGAAAAGCTGCTGTTAACTATTACATTTGTGTGGGAGAGCTTGGTGTCTCTAGAGAATCAGTCTGTAAGACTGTGAGTTTTCCCCACAGATTCATTCTCTCTCTCTCTCTCTCTCTCTCTCTCTCTCTCTCTCTCTCTCTCT
>NW_021605170.1:2891820-2897380 GCF_004785775.1 Grammomys surdaster | reverse complement strand
TCTCTCTCTCTCTCTCTCTCTCTCTCTCTCTCTCTCTCTCTCTCTCTAAGCCCAATTATTTCTTTAGAGAAGAGCGATAGTTCTGAAAATCTTTCAGAAGAATAAACAGATGATTGAGGAACCGTGGTCTTGACTATGAGAGAAGTTTCTTGTACCCATTGCCTAAGAAACCTGAAGAGTCCCAAGACCCCGGGTCAGGGTGTTCGAGCTTTCTGATGTGAGAACCTCGAGTGTGTTGTTCCCCATGATTATTTAAAGGACACGTTTAGCTGCTTTACTGTGGCTCTCATGTCTGGCCAAGCTGATTTCATGGAGCTTTGGGAAAACAGTTCCCTTAGGGAAGTCTGTAGTTGTTTTTTCATTTGAGTTAGAAAATACTTGCCATGTAACCTTTACACAGAAGGACCCATAGCCAAAGACAAACAAGAGGCTTATTTATTTGCTACCATGTAGACACTTGGGGTACTGCTCAAAGCTAATCTTTTAAGTGCAGAAGCACTTGGGGGTAATGTAGGACAGGTAGGGAGAGGGAAGAGATCCAGAGTGGATGTTCACAACACTCCCATCACCAACTTCCTGCTGTGGATTTGGGGCCTCAGATGCACTCGAATTCCTTGTGCCACAGCTTTTGTTCTTCAAGGTTGCTGTCAAGAGAGAGAAGTTGAGGAAGGGAGATAAGACTGGGACATGCTTAGACTGAAGAGCACGATTCCCTCAGTCAGTTCCCACTCACACAGTGCCCATTTAGGAGAGAGTCCTTCATGGTAACCTCATTAGGTCTGTGCTTAGAGGACAGGGGACAAAGCACAGTGTGACTTTGCTCTACTACTTGCTCATACAGAACACCCCGCATCGATGGCGGATCTCTCCCCAGTTCTGTGTAGCATTTGTAAGGACAGCCACCACTCCTGCCCCAAGCCTTTGGAATTTCCATTTGAACTCAGAAGACAGACATGTGTGTATTTCTCTCTGATCCTACTTGACTGTCCATTACGATAACCAAGTAAGAAAAACCAAAATTACATAAAACCACAGAGACAAGCAGAAAAGAGAGAATAGACAAGATAGACAAAGACTCCTAGCAAAAGAAAGATGGAGTGTGATGAATAATTCAGTGGTCAGAGTTATAGTCCACAGACTTGAAGACAAGCATTCTGGTAAGAAGTATATGAGTTCACTTGGCAAAATCTCAGACGAAATAAGTGTTGGAGTCTAGGTATGAGGAACACACTGGAGGAATCAAGATGGCACAGAGCCAGGGGAAGGAGTGGGCATGAGAATCGGGAGCATTTGAGTGCCAGGCTCTCTGCCTGTCCTGGCCAGGAATATGCCCTTTTCCTTAACAGTCTACCTTGCTTTCCACTCTACCCAGCTCACCAAAATGGCAGAGGTTTAATATCTGGGAAAACAGCATCAGGAAGGCTCTGGTTTGGGGGAACAGAGCCCAACATGTCACTGATGCTATACCTTGGTAAAGGCTAAGGAGTGGAGATAAACAGGGCATCAAATGACTGTCTACATCTTGGGACCCCACATCCTTCCTTTCTCTGCTCACAGAATAGATGGACCCAGTCTTATGTGCTTCCTAGACAGGAATGTCCAGGTTTCCTCTGTTCTTGAGGAAGTGAAGGATCTCACAGAAAAGTAGTTTGCTGTTGACCATAGCTGCTATTACCATGGCCTTTGCTGCTTGTCACAGTAACCATGAGAGGTGATGTAAATGTTCCTGACTCAATAGAGGGAAATCAAGCTTTGGAGAGTTCCAGTGCCAACTATGTTGCTTCCACAGTAAGCTTGAAATCTGAGACTCTAAGCTAGGTGTGTGTGTGTGTGTGTGTGTGTGTGTGTGTAAATGTATGTAGTATGTATGTGGGTAACTACAGAGGCCAGATGAGGGCATCAGGTCCCTTGGAGCTAGACTTACAAGTTGGGCAGCCCAGCCTGGGTACGGAAAAAACCAGGTCCTCTGGAAAGCACTGTTAAACCAGGCAGGTCTCACAGGTCTGCTGCAATTCCAAAACAACCCGGCTCCTGAGTGGTTTTGGGCCAATGGGGAAATGTCCTTATTTCCCAATAAGCTTTTAATACCTTGGTGATGAGAACTGGTTGAAAACCACTGCAGGTGCAAACCTGACACTCTCAGAATGCTTGCACATCTGGCTGTAGTGATGACAGCAGGAAATATTTACTGCATGAGAGTAGTGTATCAGAGAGCCACAATTGCATTTACTGCATTAGAGTAGTGCATCGGAGAGCCATGAGTGCATTTGCTGCATTAGAGCAGTGCATCAGAGAGCCACAATTGCATTTACTGCATTAGAGTAGTGCATCAGAGAGCCACGAGTGCATTTGCTGCATTAGAGTAGTGCATCTGAGAGCCACAAGTGCATTTGCTGCATTAGAGCAGTGCATCAGAGAGCCACGAGTGCATTTGCTGCATTAGAGTAGTGCATCAGAGAGCCACAAGTGCATTTGCTGCATTAGAGTAGTGCATCTGAGAGCCACGAGTGCATTTGCTGCATTAGAGCAGTGCATCAGAGAGCCACAATTGCATTTACTGCTTTAGAGTAGTGCATCAGAGAGCCATGAGTGCATTTGCTGCATTAGAATAGTGCATCGGAGAGCCACAAGTGCATTTGCTGCATTAGAGTAGTGCATCTGAGAGCCACAAGTGCATTTGCTGCATTAGAGCAGTGCATCAGAGAGCCACGAGTGCATTTGCTGCATTAGAGTAGTGCATCAGAGAGCCACAAGTGCATTTGCTGCATTAGAGTAGTGCATCTGAGAGCCATGAGTGCATTTGCTGCATTAGAGTAGTGCATCAGAGAGCCACGAGTGCATTTGCTGCATTAGAGTAGTGCATCAGGGAGCCATGAGTGCATTTGCTGCATTAGAGTAGTGCATCGGAGAGCCACGACTGTTGGCACACTCATTTTCCTTGTTTTTAAAACTGATAACTAGATCTTGAAGATATGAAGGAATATGCATGAGGTTGCAGACTGGCCAGGGCTCAGAACAGTCAAAGGCTAAGGCCCAGAACCACTGTGCCTCTCCTCTCGTATGGAGACACTGCAAGGATGTCTCACTGGAAAGCTTTCTGCATCCAGGTTTACCATGGCCATTCTTTACGATTTCTTAAGCCACAGCTGAGAGTGAGGGTAGGACCAGCTGTCACTGAACTGGAAGATGACCTTCTTCGTGGGAAGCTCAGAGGACTGTTTGAATGCAGACCTAACAAATCCTCTACCTCTGCTTTCCAGGACAGCAGAAGCTCCAGGTAAGTGAATGTATTTGTTGGTCAGAACTTTAAATTTCAGAAAAAGGAAAAAAAAAGAGCAGTCTCCCAAGCATCTGAATGTTAGCCTCCGAATTCTAGAAAATAAACACAAGCCACAGGGAGGTTTTCCCCCTTTGCCACCATGTAGCGCGGGTTGTGAAGTGAATATATCCCACTGCACTGATCCTACACCCTGTCACATGAATGTTTCAGAGCACTCAATATAAATATTAAAACTAATAGCTCCAGTCTTCAGCGATTACCCTGCATCCTCTGAAATCATCATGAAACTTTCAAAGCCTTTTAGAACATTTACACACTTGAATCTGGTGATGGGGAAAGCAAATTCACACAACCCAGCCCATAAGCCTAAATAAGAGTGAAGAACTGTTTATGGAATATGCTTTATTTATTCATCATTTCAAACAAAGTTTCCATTTTGAAGGAGGGGAAAAAATCAAAGTGTAGCTGTCAAGGGATAATGCTGAAGTATTGCTTTCCTATATATATAAAAATAAAAGAGGTTCACGAGAGTCTCAGTCCAAGGTCAGTCAATGCCGAGACAGTGGGTACGTAAACAGCTAATGGATTGTAAAGACACACACCGGGGTTATGAATTTTTAAAGAGTAGGCTCTTCGGCACAGAAACCCATAAATCAATGATGACTTATTGGCCAGATCAATTATGCAAAGTTTTAAAACATTTAATGACAGGTAATGAACAGGTCTCTGGAGGGCAGCAGTCAACAGTGGTTTTGTGGTTGTAGTTACATCTGCTTAAGTGAATTGGGTAGAAGCAGCCATTCCTAGGGAATGGCTAAAAGTTAAACGAATCTGTCTGGAGTGAAGGAGAACAGTGTCTTTGACGCTCAGGTGCAGCTGAGCATGGAGCTGTAAAAGACGCTGCATCCCCCATGCACTCACAGGGAGATGGGATGGATTTGGACCGTGGGAGACAATATCTGGGACTTGTGTTCCTAAGTGAGTATTTGGAGGGGTGTGTGTGTGCGTGTGTGTATGTGTGCACGTGTGCTCTCATGAAAGTGTGTGTGTTCTCACGTGTGTGCATGCATGAAGGTGTTTCTAAGGTCAAATGACAATCTTAGGTGTCATTCCTCAGGCACAACCTACCATTCATTCATTCATTCATTCATTCATTAATTTATATTTGTTTGTTTGTTTGTTTGAGGCAAGGTCTCTTAGGAGGCCCCAGGAATCCCTCTGTTTCAGACTTTCTGCTTTTCTTTTGTGGGTTTGTGAGGATGGAGAACTTTGAAAGCAAGCACTTTACTGACTGAGTCACGTCCCACACCCAGCCTTTACCTGGGAGTTTTCTGCAAAGCGATCTGAGAAGCAAGGAAAAGATTTTTTTTTTAAACAAAGGAAGAGCATAGCGTCAGTGAGGGTGTAAGCAGGCAGTCATTACTGCTACTAATTGAGAAATTAATGTGAAAGCAACTGAGGGCCAGACTCACAGGCAGCAATGAACTGGCATTGAGGTTTCGACTTGACTGAGAAGCAGACAGGAGGCTGAGTGTTGGTTCCTAATCCCAAAGACAGCGGTGTATCCCCAGGTGTGGCATAGCCTGCTTTAATCACATATTAAATTAGTGACCTGAAGACACATGAAGGATGTCGGGGAGATTTCTGAACTTAATAGTCTTTCAGAGTTTAAACATTGATCTTTCTATTGTATAACTTCAGATCAGTCTTCAGATTATGAAAAAGACAGAAGTTAAACACGCCATTCGGTGCTAAGCATGTGCTTTGGATCTAAGCCGCACCATTGCTGCTGTATTTCCATGTTAACACAGTTGAAGCATCGCTCAGATCAGATAAAACCTGCCGACTGAATTTGAAGCCCGAAAGTCCTGATGTTCTTTCACTGCTCAGTAGTAGGACAGTTAAGATGAGAAATCTGAAGTAAGCTGCTGTAAAACACCTGAGCTCAACCTTCTCTGGCCTGGGATTGTTTTCTCTGAGAGGCAAGTTTCCCAGGAATTACTGTTAAGGTTTTTAATCACTTTTAGATAAAGGGAGGTGGGGGAGCAGAGAAGCATTTTAAAATCATCACTGACTTTTTTCTTTAGGTAGTGTTTTTTCAAGGTGCTTGTCCTATTCCAAATACATTCTAGGAGTCTATGCACTCTGTGTGTGTGTGTGTGTGTGTGTGTGTGTGTGTGTGTGTGTGTGTTAGAGACAGCCTTCCTTGATAATAAAAATCATGAAAAATCTGCTATGATTTCTTTACTCCTTGTCTTGGTTACTTTTCATTACTGTGAT
>NW_021605170.1:2869209-2886820 GCF_004785775.1 Grammomys surdaster | reverse complement strand
TTATGTCCAGTGTTACACACACACACCTACACACTATGTGCATGTGTTACATACACCTACAGAAACCTATATACTATGTACATGTTACATATACCTACGGAAACCTACACACTATGTGCATGTTACATATATCTACAGAAACGTACACACTGTATGCATGTGTTACATATACCTACAGAAACCTGCATACTATGTGCATGTGTTATACACACACATACACACACCTACACTGTGCATGTATTGTATATTCAACACACACACCTACACACTATGTGCATGTGCTACATACACCTACACACTATGTTCATGTGTTACACCCATACACACAACTACACACTATGTGCATGTGTTACACATATACACTATGTGCATGTGTTACACTATGCACACCTACACATTATGTGCTTGTGTTATACACACACTGTGTGCATGTATTTCACATACCCAAAGATATCTACATACTATGTGCATGTGTTACACACACATACCTAAACACTGTGTGCATGTGTTACATACACCTATATTTACAAACTATGTGTGCATGTGTTACACACACATACCTACACACTATGTGCACATGTATATATAACACACACCTACACACTATGTGTACGTGTTACACATACTACACACTATTTTCATCTATTACACACACATATATACTATGTGCATGTGTTACACCTATACACACAACCTACACACTGTACATGTGTTACGTATACCTACACACTATATGCATGTATTTCACATACCCACAGATATCTACATACTGTGTGCATGTGTTACACACACATACACAGCACATACACAGTTCAATGAACAATTAGTGAGTGAATAAGATAGAGCATAAGATAAGGTAATTTATAAATAGTTATAACGCTGTGGACAGAAAGTCCAGAAATTCCAAACCTATGTGTGTTTCTAGAGAAACTCAGGCACATGTTACATGTATACAAATACTCACTTAAAAATATTGTTAGAGTCGGGCAGTGGTGGCGCACACCTTTAATCCCAGCACTTGGGAGGCAGAGGCAGGCGGATTTCTGAGTTCAAGGCTAGCCTGGTCTACAGAGTGAGTTCCAGGACAGCCAGGGCTACACAGAGAAACCCTGTCTTGAAAATCCAAACAACAACAACAACAACAAAGACTGATAAAAAAATATTGTTAGAACTTTGGACATACAAGTGAGTGTTATTTCCTGTATTATGACCAACTAATTACATACTTCTCTTAAAATTTTTATTACTCTTTTATTGTGTGCATGAGAGTACAGGTGTGCCACAGTAGTGGTCGGAGGATTCTATAGAAGCGTTGCGTCTTCCTTCCACTCAGTGGGTTCCTGGGATGAATTCAGGTTGTCAGGCTAGGCGGCAGGCCTTGGACCTGCTCAACCACCTCATAGACCCTCCTGTAGCTTCCTTGTCAATGATGCTATAGACAGATGATTCTCAGAAGTGACTTTCATAGTCCAAGGAAAAAACAGAGATAACAGTGGGCATGGAGAGAGTGGGGGAGTCTGAGGGGGCTGGAAGATGAGGGATGCGTGAGTTTTAAAGGCTCAGGGCATTGGTTTGTGTGGGAAGAGAAGAGAGATGCAGATAGAATCCTTAGGAAAAAAAATATATACATATATACATATGTACATATATATGCCCTCCCCATATATATGTGTGTGTGTGCATATAAATAAATAAATATGTATTTAAATATGTCTTTATTTACAAACAAGGTGACCACAGTTCTTCCCTTCAGTCTACTGGGACAGCCTACTAATTAAACAAAGAAGTGCATATTGAGAAATAGCTTATATAGATAAATGCCTGGAAAACATCATTGGTCCAGTTTCTTGCATAAATCAAAAAGAACAAAATTATGAAGAGACAGTTAAACGTTTATGGAAATGGTTATGAACAATTTTTTCCCACATACTCTATTTTGTGGAGATACAGACCACAGCTTTACATTTCATTCCTCATCCTGTTCAAAATAGAACCTGGTTAAGCCACTCATTTGCATAAACACTATCAATGGCTTAGTTGCTGTCTTAGTCAGGTTTCTATTCCTGCACAAACATCATGACCAAGAAGCAAGTTGGGGAGGAAAGGGTTTCTTCAGCTTACACTTTCACATTGCTGTTCGTCATCAAAGGAAGTCAGGACAGGAACTCACACAAGGTAGGAAGTTGGAGGCAGGAGTGGATGCAGAGGCCATGGAGGGATGCTGCTTACTGGCTTGCTTCCCCTGGCTTGCTCAGCTTGCTTTCTTATAGAACCCAGGATCACAGTCCAAGGATGGCACCACCCACAATAGGCTATCCCCCGTGATCACTAATTGAGAAAATGCCTTACAGCTGAATCTCATGAAAGCATTTCCTCAAGGGAGGCTCCTTTCTCTGTGATAACTCCAGCTGCATCAAGTTGACACACAAAACAGACAGTAAAGTTGCCTCGAGGTTTGAACTCATCCTGGCATTTGTGAATGAGTATACAACAAAAGCTTAGAGGAAGGTATTCTTTGGGGAACTACTTCCTGAGATCAAAGTATGGTGGGTGAGAGAGAGACACAGGAGGGAGAGACAAACCAAGTGTGTGTTGCTCAGTTTATTACCATGGTGGGAAACTGCGTTGTCTACCTCTGAGGAATACCCTAGAATGTTCAGGGAACATGCCTGAGGTTTGTCCAGAGCTATGTGCATCTTCTGACCCTCATACCACATTTGCCAAGGGAAACCTTAGAGAGTGGCATACCTCTGGAGTAGCTGGGCAGGCTTCAGTTCTCATAACCAGGAGAGAAGTCCAGGACCCAAAGCAAGGTGGCATACGGCAACTGAAGAAGGTGCTGTCAAGACCTACATAGTTGTTATCCCAACAGCTAAAGCAAGGAGAAGGGCCACGGAGATCCATCCTGGTGGGGAAGTCGAGGCAGCAGGAGGCCAAGCAGCTGGCCACACAGCATCCACACTCGGGGACAAGAGAGCAAATGAGTTTGTACAGATGGAGAGTTGCCTATAAGACCTCTGACCCCAGTAAGGGTATAAACTTCTCAGATGGAGTTAGCTTGCCAGCTTAACTGGGCTCAGAGCACGTTCAGCCAAAGACGGATGAAACCATTGCAGGAATTTTGAGGTCTCCAAAAAAGTTACCATTTAGATGAGCCAGCCTTTTGATTGGCATCATTGAGAAATGGATGCAGTGACGTCCATGGGCTGGGTGAATTCTTCCAATGATATGTACTTGCTTTCAAGTGACTTTGGCATTTTAGCATAAACCACCCCTTGCTTGCCTCCCAGGTTTTAGCCCTGGGTATTCTTTGGAAGCATCAGCCAAAAGCAATCTTGATATGAGCAGCATATCACACTGTAGCTCACGGGGTAGACACAAGCAGGGATTGCTCAGATGCCATAATGATAAAAGGCCAATAAAGTGGCACTAGTGGATTGATGATTCTAAGCAGAATTCTACCATCTCTTGAGTTCTCATTCAAAAGATTTACAGTTAAGGTAAGGACTTCCATCCTGGGACCCTGAGAACGGCCATCTTCCCTTCCCCGGGCCGCACTGATTCCGCACTGCTGGGTTCTGGCACATTCATTCTCAGGGCTACGTTCACTTCTGAAAACTCTTGAAGAAGATTTTGTTCTGTTCTGATGAAAGATCTATGTTCATGGGAAGGTAAGAATGGTAGCCCAAAAGGTAAAAACAAACAACACAAAGCAAAACCTGAATCTAGGATGCGGTGAGCTCTGTATATCAACAAGGCAAAGGCAGCTGACCACCAGTCTGAGGCCTCAGCAGCTCCAGAAGTGGCCTCCAACACCACACACACTCCTGCTTCCCGCCCCCTTACTCAGCGCTTGAAAAGATAGTGTAGGGGTGTTGCAAAGAAGTAATGATGGCTGAACTCTGGGCTGAGTACCAGCTGCATGCCAGGCACGATTCCAAGGATTCTTCATCATTAATGCCTCTAAGCCTGTTGACAGTCTCACCAGATGTGCCTTCTTATCAAGTAGGAGACGCAGGGAGCTAAAGCAGTGTGTACTCTCCCTTTTCTTAGTCACTATTCTCTTTGAGATCAGTGAGAAACCTACTAACGAGACAATGCTTACTAGTTAATTGATTAATTTTTCTTTGACAGGGTCTCATATAGCTAATGATGGACATGAAGTTAGTGTGTATCTGAGCATGACCTTTCCTCCTGACCCTCTTGTCACCATCTGAAGTGCTGGGACTATACGCATATATACTTGATAAAAAGTGAGTGTTTATAGTCTTTGTTTGCCAAGTGGAAACGCATGACAAGAGATGGCTCATCAGTTAAGAACACATGAGTGTACACACACACACACACACACACACACAACTTTAAAATACAATAAAGCTTCTCAGCCAGGTTCTGAGGAAGCATAAACGATCCTAGGAAGCCAAATGTCCAGGATGGTCACACTAAACGCATTGTCATCTCAACCCAACTATGTAGCTGCGTGAATACTTTAAGCTCTTAGAGGCCATATCTCTCCAGTCATCTGTGTTACCAGGAAGTCCTGAGAGAAGATCCCAGGCATTCCAGATAGTGACTTTATGGAGCAGGTGATTCTAACATGCCTTTGACTTGAAAGAAACACTCATGACTTTGTCTTCCCACATCTGAACCTGGAGATGACTCTCTATGGGCTAGAAGAGCTCCTCTGAGCCTTTACTATCTTCTCTTTCCACAGAGCAAATGTGCACAAATGTGCAAATGTCAGAGGTCCCATCCTCAGTATGACCTTGACATGACCTTCTTAGGAGTTCACTAAGTAGAGTGCTTGACTTATGGCAGCCCACAGTTGATTGTCCCTTGGGAGCCCTGCTGACCACCCCACTATGAGTGGTTCCCCTCAGCTTGCTTTGGGGTCCTTCTCAAAGGGCATAGCAGAATGTAGTTGGTTTGAGCCTCCTGCTCAGGGATCGTGCTGCCTACAGAGCTGCAGCATGTAGAGGGAACAGTGCAGGTCCATGCTCTGGGCCTGTCTGCCTCATGTGTGTACTTTCTGCATTTGGGAGGAGGCAGCCTCACACCATAAAACTTCCCTGAAAGCCACAGAGCTACCTCTCTGAAACCATAATAGACTTTACTGAAAGCCCGGCTTTGACGGATGTGAGGTCTGGGAGTCTACCAAGGTAAGGATCGAGACATCAAGGAGACGGAAGAAGCTGATGACCCAGAGTAGGGCCAAGCTGTTTACCAGCAGGTGTGTGTTTTAGAAAATCTCCCTTAACTGGTCATGGCAGCGGAAAATATCCTGCTGTTAAACGCATCTGCAATCCGCTGCTTTCCCAGTCCACCTACAAAAATTTTGACCTTTAAAGAAATGATGGAGAAGCTGGTGATTTTTTCCCTTGGCATTGAAGCCCAGTCTATTTCAGGCTCCTGGGCAATTGCAGCCCTCTCTGCTCCCAATCTCACCTCACTTTTAAGCCTCATTCCAGGCACTGTGAACCCTTCAGCACTTCCAACTCTGCAATCACGCAAGTTAAGATCTGTGATGTGTGATTTGCAGATGACACGTACATTTCCTGGCTGATGGTCGCTGAAGCCATTTGCAGGCCCAAGGTAAGGAAAGGCGGAAGAGCGTATTGCAGTTGTAGCTCTGTAAGGTCAACCCTAAGTTTCTAGTCTCCTGCAGATAAGTAACTGCTTTCTTGTTATTTTGATGGAGGAGAAGGTAGCTCAATATTCCTGTTGGTATGGATTACCATATTCATGTTTGATAACCAACCAATTGACTTATTTCTATTGCTTATTGTTTCTATTGTTTGGGGCACTTTATGAACCCAGGTGTGGAGGAGGCAGGGTGTTAATAATCCAGCCCCCTCTTCCCCATGCACAAACACAAAATGGAAATCTTAGGTTCCTGTAATGACAGTCTGTTTCAGGGATGTGTGGGGCATTAATGAGCTTTTTGAGCATTAGAGCAATGATAGTTGCATTCTGGGCTGTCTTTCATTGAGCTATCTACAAAATATGCAAATGAGCAAATCTTGGTGAAAAGTTATTTCGGTGTCATTTGTGGAAAGATTCACTGACTCAGAAAAGACCATCTTAATGAAAGCTAGCCTTATTTGACTTTTTAAGTAGACATGATACGTATATGAATGTAATATGATTTGAAAGACACATTAATAAGACAGCAGTCAGAAGGATTATGGAGGGGCCGTGTTCAGACACCAAGGAAAACCAAATGGGTGTATCAAACACCCATTCCTAATCTTCACTAGCAAATTTATTGAAGTGTCTCAATTTTGCCACACACCCTAACATCTGCATATGGGCCCAGGCTCTTAATCCTGTCACACTGTGCAGCTGTAGATTAAGCGAATGTATTACCAATGCCCCTGTCGCCCCCCATAAACGTAGGCTGCCAAGTCAAGTGTGGCTTTATGCAGGAACCCCTCGCCTTAAGCAGATTTTGCAGTAGCTACTGCTCAAACTCCGAAAAATTAAAACAAAACAAAAACCCCCAGTGATGGCCTCTGGTACTTTCTTGCTTTATCTAATTAGAGACAATTTATCTGTGGGAAGAAACTGTTTCAGAAGTAAAGGGAAGGACTGCAGACAGAAGAAGACCCTGCCATGCGTCAGACACGGGACTAGGTGTTTACTGTGCTTGGTCCCCTTTAACATTATAGAGAGGGGTCCACTGAGTGTTCGGAGCTGAGATTCCATCCAGTGCTTCAACATTTAATGACTGTGTCTTTTGTCCCTTGCTAATGCTCTTTGCCGGTGTTTGAACAAGTGTCTCTTGAGAAGGCTTCTGAAGGAGTCAGAGAACTTTGCAAGTCCCCCACATCTGTCACCTTCTACAAGAAAACCAGTAGAGAATGAAGTCCTTAGTATCCAGTCACACGATTAGCTGGCCGCCTAGTGCCAGCACCTCAGACTCATGCCTCAGCAACCTTACAAATTATTCCGTGCTGTGGACTTTCAGGGTCACTTAAGAACATTAAAAACAATGAATGTTAAGTCTACAGTCATCAAAGGCTTATTGTATGTCATCTGTGAGCCTGGCACTCGATTCTTATTTCTAGTGACAATAAAATCATTTCCATTTAAATTACTCTCTACAAGCCATCATAGGATTTCAAACTTCTGATTAATCTTTATTGTATTTTGCTTTTTGAGTTCCATTTGCTTGAAGTCAATAGAAGATAAAACTACAATGGTATGATCATAGCTCCTCTGAGAGATTGCAGAAAAAACACTAAAGGAGATCCCTTTCCCAAAGTCCTAGTGACAGGTTGGGTATGGATCCTTGCAATGCCTCAGAATTAGGAAAAAAAATTCTAGACTGTAAGACATATCATTGAGTTCTTAAAAGTGCACAAAATGATCTGTTTAAACTGACAAATATGTCACAGTTGTGTGGATTGTGGCACAAGATTAATAGCCTCAAAATCTCCATCAGTACAGAGCTTGGTCCTGAATCGCCTTTCCTGTGCAGCAGCTTACCTGGCTCTATCTCCTTTGCTTCCCTGCAAGAAAGTGTGTGTTTGTGTCATCTGTTTTTGGTGAATTTGCAACTGTTTGCAACATAGTTTTTAAACTGCTAATTAAGTTGTCTCCATCTTTGACTGATAAACTTCACTTTTCAGTAGCAGTGATAATACAGAACTAACCGTCAAACTAAAGGTCTCTTTCTGTGTCCCAGGAGAGGTCTCTCAGAGGAACATTCTCAACAGCTCTGTATCTCTGTTGGTTTCTTCCCTTTTCTATCCTTTTCTCTTGTTTCTTCACGTGGTTCTGAACTCCTAGGAAGAATCCTATGTGATCCCAGGCTAGGAAAACCAACCAGTTGTCAGGCTTCAGAACCAGACAGTGACTGCTGAGCCTGGAGCCACCCTAACATCACCCTGGCTCCTCCCACATTCAGAATTATACTGTTTCACAACTCAGCACATTGACAGAGCAGGTGACAAGGGAAACATGCTTCCTGACTCTGCAGAGATTGGAAGATGCTGGTTCATCTGCCCCAGGCCACCCCATCACCCACCATCAATGGAGACGGGCTGCTCCTACGTTCAGGTTTGGTTGGATGGCAGGCTGAGATGAGCTGCTATAGTGGGGCTGAGAGTTTGAATAGTTTGCTTAAAATAACAGAAATGGAAGAGAAAACAAGCTGTGGCACAAGTCTGGTTCCAGCACCATGTTCTTGTTCCTAGAATTAACACAAGCTGCTTCCAGGGATGTTTGAAGGACTCAGCCGAGCGACCAGGCCTTTCAGTAATTGGAAATCTCTCCTCTTCCTGTGTTCCTACCTGTATATCCTTTGCTTTTAAAGTTAGAGTTCAAGAAGTCCACTTTCTTGTGACCAAGTTCATGTATGTAATCCCTAAATTTATCTTCCTCTCACGAAGACACATACAGGCTTGGGGAAGTGACTTGGAGAGAAGCAAATGCAAGAAAGTTGCAAGGTAGCAAGGTGCAGGTACCCTGGTCTTCTAAGGAAGGAAATAAACAGAATCTCACAGACAGTATCTCTGCCATTAGCAAGAGTCCCTAACTGGTAAATGGGACTACCCTCCTCTAGATTAACCAGTGCTTGCCTTGGATCCTAATTAAATTCTTCTGGTGGCATCACAACCGTGTTAAGAGAATGTGTTTCACTAAAAGACAGTTTCACCAAGTGTACAAAATGGGATTCTGTAGGCAGAGATTTAGACAACCCCAAGTTGGACAGAAGTTTGTTTATCCATGTGAGTTCATTTGGGTGTCAGGCTTGTGGGCCTGGACTCATTTGCATGGCAACTTTTATCTAATTTTGAGGTCTACCTCCATGGAAAATTAGATTAAAAGAACTCCCAATTTCAAGTTCCATTTTCTTCTAGAAATAATGAATCTCAGAAGAGTTTCCCCAAGTTAAACAAATGTAGCCAAATATACTTGCACTTCCTGAAACTATGAGTGGTCTGGTGATGCCCAGGAAGCAATTACACCTTAATTGGCATCAAATAATAGGAAATTAGTTTCATGGTAAATATTCATTCTCTCTTCGATCTATTATTTGAATTAGAGAAGCAACATTTAACCTGCTCGAATAAACTCAACTTCACATGGTTTTATAAAGCATTTTAATTGAGGATTAAGCACCAATTCTTTATGAAGATTGCAGAAGAATATTGCTGTCCTAATCAGATAACACCAAAACAAAAGCAGACACCACTCTCTTTAACCTTAACATCCTGATTAAAAGTTAGCTTCATTGTTCAAGCATCAAAACTCTATAGTGTCGACAACAAAGACAAACATGCTGAGTGGGCTCATTTGAAAAATGGCAGAGTCCTTTAAAGAGGGTTGTTTTTTTTAAAATATACACTTTTCCTTAAATAATACCACCAACTTGGTCACTTGAAATCACAGTTTATAAATCTCTCTTATGGATCTGTCTCAGCAGGCTCAGTGGGCAGTTTTAATTTTGAACTCCTATGTTTGCAGCTGGGGCTGAAGTCATCTGAGGAGGGGACAGAGTTGGAGTCTGGGATAAATTCTTTATTGCCAGGTTTGGTTCCTTGCTTAATAGCTGAGGCTGCCAGGATCTCAATCTTCCCCTTCCCTCCATGGCTAGTTTCAGTTACTCCAAAGCATTGAGGATTCAAGGCAATTAGATTGTGAGCAAGTGTTGATTTCTCTCAGAAGGACATTGTTGAATTGTGTGGCTGAAGTGGGACATCTTAGGAGCTTCTCTTGGAGTATATTTGGCATCACTTCTACAACATGGAGCCAGACGACACAGTCAGAGGCTCCATCTGGTTCATAGTGTTGAGATCAACTTCATCTCCGGATGAAGGAAGGCTGTGTTCATTTAGAGAGGAAGGGCTCAGCGGGGGGCATCTAGAGACAAACTATCACATGGTCATCACACTTCCAAGTCTAACCGCTCGCTTTGGAGGATGTTCTCATGTGCTAAATACAACGTGTGGGTATAGAGTTGTGTAGATTCACCCATGAAGGCCAAGAGTTGGGGAAACTTTTATAGCTGTCGGCTCCTGCACAGGGACAGCTGTCTCCTCTCTCTCAGGAGGAAATAAGAAAGTGACACACAGTGAACTCACTCAGTCCTGTCCTACAGAGGGAAGTGACTGAGCTGTGAAGGATCCTTGGAGGAAGTGGTTGTGATGGTGATGGTGTCTGCTGGCTTCCCTCAGAGGAAACTCTTCAGGAGGCTCAAGTTCACTAAGTCCTATGGTGGGATCTGTAGTTTGGGTCAGCCAAAGACTAAAAGGCATGTACACCTAATTCAGTTTGGGGCTACTGGAAAGTCTACTGGGCCAGTCATGAACGACGTGTTATAGAGACTGGATAATCTTCTTAACAAATTTCTCAACTGGCTCACACGCTTTGAGTTATTTGTGGCCTCTGTGATAGCTACTCTTCACTGTTACTTGATAGGATTTGGGAGAGTGTTTCCAGAGAGGTTTGTCTGAGGAGGGAAGAATTTGGATGGCATCCCGTAGGATGAGAGTCCAGACTGAGTAAAGAAAGAGAAGGGAGAACATGTAAATGAGCGTCAGCGTCCGTCTGTGTCTGCCTCTGACTGAGGGTGCAGTGTGACCAGCCACCGCCTGCTCCTACAACCATGCTTTCCACACCATGAAGGGCTGCATCCCCCAGACTCTGAGCTCCAAATAAATCAACCTCCCTCCCTCTCCCTCCCCTCTCTCCTTCTCTCTCTCTCTTCCTTCCTTCCTTCCTTCCTTCCTTCCTTCCTTCCTTCCTTCCTTCCTTCCCTCTTTCCTTCCTTCCTTCCTATCTTGCCTCCCTTCCTCCATTCCTATTTCCCTTCCTTCATTTCTTCTTTCTTACCTTTTCTCCCTCCCTCCATCCTTCTTCCCTTCCCTCCATCCCACCCCTCCATCCCTCCTTCCCTCCCTCCTCTTTCCCTCCCTCCTTTTCTCTCTTTCCCTTCCTCCTTCCCTCCTTCCCCCTCCCTCCCTTTCTCCCTCTTTCTCTCTCCTTTGCTTCTTCTTGCCCTCCTTCCCTCCCTCCCTCCCTCCCTCCCTCCATCCCTCCCTCCCTTCTTCCCTCCCTCTCTCCCTGTTTCTTTCCATCAGATGTTTGGTCACAGCAATGAGAAATGTGACTTAGTACAATCCATATCCCCAAACACTCATTCCTTTCTAACCAATTTCTGAAGGTAATATTTCAATTGAAGAACATTTTGTTTCCTTCTACTATTTATTAGGTGTTAATTTTGTGCCAGAAACTGGCCAGTATTTAACATTTTTAGCTCATTTGCCCCTCAGAGAAATTCAGTATGGCATCTGTTTCCCTATTCTTTAAGTTAGATATCAAAGCCCTCTGTCACACAATGGCCATGTGGTGAAAGTGGATTTTGAATCTGGTTCACCTTTAAACCAGTGCCCTGCACCTCAGTTACGGCAGCCCCAGATATGCTTTCATTCATGGATATTTGGTAACCACACTCTCATGCGACTTTATCTCTAAAGGGCTTTTACACCAAATAATGCTCGTATTGCTGGATGCCAGGCACTGTTCTAGAGCTTTCCAGGGATGAGCCTGCTTTGTATTGAAAGCTCTGCAGTGAGCTTTCCTGCTCTCACAAGGAGGGCAATGTGGACGGTATATACAGAGTCATGCAGGAGAATGGTGTATTTTCAGGGCATTTGGGAAAGTTCTTCTGTGCTCCAGTATCTTCCCTTCTTGTTCATGGGCGTCTCATTTGTCCGAGTTAGATAGCACAGAGAGAAAACTCCTTGTACACTCAGAGGAGAGGGCTGGCTCAGCATCTTTTAATGGGTCTTAGGAGTGTAGTCTCCAGGGTTGGCTCTGAAAGGGCAAGGCATTCTGAGAGAGGGGAGCAGACACCCCTGACCTGGTATCATCACAAGGGAGATGAGGAAGGACAATTACCATCGAGACGACAGTTTCCTGCCATTGGTAACCTTCCACAGGCCGAGCTTTTCCTGTTAGAGTCTTAGCCAGCGACTCAGGCTTTCCCCAGAGCTCTTGAGACAGGAACTTTGAAAAGGCAGCCTGCCTGACAGTCTGTTTCCTGCTGTTTCCTGCTTCCAGAAGTGACTGAAGTTTACTTTTTGGTACTCCAGAGACCTAGCTTCTTCTTGCCTTCCTCCAATGTGGTCTATTTAATCTCCTGTCGTGTGGGAAATTATGTTCAAAGTCTCCGTGATCCTCTGTCCAGAGTAAGTTATGCATGTAGTGACAAGCACATGCCACAAGGTCTCAAGATTATATCTGCAATGTGTTGCTGCTGGCTGTTGATCAAGATAGGCTGCAAGAAAAACATTATTTTCAGGTGTGAAAAACCGTCACCTTTATCAAATAATTTTTCTTGCATTTTTCCCAAGACGTTGTAGCCTATTTAAACTTGGGAGGTTAAGTTTGTAGCATTCATTATTACTGAAAATTTAGTTCACACAATCGTGATGCTCTCTTTATTAGGTGCTACTGTTAAACAATATTAAAATAAACACAACGTGGCTGGCCTTTTGTAGGCTACATGGCATGTTTACTTCTTTGCCTGGTTTCTTAATTGCATTTATTCATCTTTCTGAATATTGATGTCACCGCCACCCACGATACTTGCTATTTTAGAGTATGTGGTTTACATTTGATTTTGTCCAAGGACAGCATTTGATTAGGAGGATTTGAGTTGAGTAGTTCATCGAGTTCTCTGTGTGGATGTTTGGTGGATGTTTGCAGAAGTCCCATTTTATTTTTTGAAATGGAGGACCGTGGATCTAAGATTAAGATGTACTTAAGAATACCATGACATGGGAGACAAGCCACAGATCTACCGAAGCACAGCCCTTAGCCTTTGCGGATTATGTGGACATCATGAAGACGATGAAAAGCAGTGAATCTAAAATAGAGAAGCCAACTCAGTGAGTGAAGACCTAAGCCTGCTGTTAAAATAAACTAAATAAAACAAACTGAAAGGCCAGCCCTCTTCCTGTCCTGAATAACGAATCAAAGCAGAAATAGGAAGGGCCAATTTCAGGAGATAATGGAAG
This sequence comes from Grammomys surdaster, assembly GCF_004785775.1. Taxonomy (NCBI): domain Eukaryota; kingdom Metazoa; phylum Chordata; class Mammalia; order Rodentia; family Muridae; genus Grammomys; species Grammomys surdaster. The sequence continues at coordinate 2,873,792 of NW_021605170.1, read as the reverse complement.
TATATTTGTACCCTTACAGTTTTGTCTTGGGAGGGGAGGTACAAAAGTCATATCGAAGACATTTGAGTGTACAACACATACACAGACATCTACTCTTAATGCCCCTGTGTGTTGGTCACTTTGTCCTGGTGCAGGGCTGCACTGCCTTTCATAGCTGCAGTCAGAGTGTGTTCTGTTCTTTATGACTTCACCATATCTCACAGACACCTGTATCAGAATTTGCCTGCTGCATCCTACCCCGCTGTTTTCCCAAGAGGGAACAGGTACACATACATCACTTTTATTTTCTTTCGAAAGTTCTTCCATGTGTGAGGTTATTGGTCCTTCCCAAAGTATGGCCACTAGGGTGGCCTTTAAAAATCTGCCATCTTGCTTCCCAAAACAACAGACAGGACATCTGCAGGCCAGCAACAAAATGGTAATTAGTTACAATATTTCGGAAAGCGCCTCTGTGTTATGTCTGTGTTTTTTCATTGTAATTGGAGCCTGTAAAGATGAATCAGGCTAGATTGTCTACAGGAACTGCTAAGAACGGACACTTGGGTATCTTAATTCTTGGGGAGCAACAAGCAAAGGAAGGAGCGGCTGAAAGACCACAGCATAATTTGTGTTCGCCAGAGTAGCCTCTGCTGGGTGAGAGGATTTTTCCTTTTTTTTTTTTTTTTTTTTTTTTTTTGAGTGGCGTATGACGTTTTCTGCCAAGGAGCAAACAAGTATTCTTCAGGCCCCAGGCCAGGAAAACAGGCACAGCCTTGTCGGTGTCAAGGAAGAACATGGGTAGCAGGAGACCTGAGAGTGGATGAAAATTGAATTATCCTTACTTCTAGGACCTGCCTATTGAGACCCGGCAGCTGTGGCAAGCATTTACTACCAACAAGAGGCAGTTCCAAGAGAAGAATATAAAACACGCTCTGCTCAACCCCACGAAACATGGAGTGTCTCACAATGGCCAATTTATTATTTTTACCCTGTCCAGTGACACGGAAGGATGCATCAGGGAGCTGCTAGCCTCTGCGATGAATAACTTAAGTCAGGCTGCAACATGTGAAGTAATTCAGCTGACCGGGATTTATAACGCTGGCTGGAGTTTTCTGCTTTCTTTGGGGTTCATGAAGCATGGTGTTGCAAGAGACCACAGGAGTCCTGTGATGAGGTTACATATCTATTTCTCTTTCTATTTTTTTTTGGTATTTTCATATTATTTTATTGCCTAGTTCAAATGTCTTCCTAAGTAGGGTCCAGTCTCCCTGGAGACTTGTAGGTATGGACTGAAAGTTGGAACTACCAACAGATCAGGCCCCTGAACACTCTTGTTTTATTCCCCTTCACACAGATCTTGTCCCAGATGGCCTCACCTACCTGATGCCCCGTGGACTGTGCTGGGATGGAATTTCTTCTGCTTATTATTTATGTGTACTTGACCAAACTAGAAAGGCAGAAATGCAGGTGCATGTATCCAGGTCAGCCCACACCTTTCCCGCAGGCAGGCTGGAAGGATTGGAACATGATGGCACGGGGCAGTCGATCTGCTGCTGGAGTAGACATATTTCAGCAGCTACCTGGAGCAGGTGGACTTTCATGAAACTGAGCAGGGTCTAGATCTTTGCTCTCCCAGTGGGCTATGGAACACTCACTCATCTCAAACCTTGGATGCTATATTTACAGGGCCTGAGGATGGAAATGACCTCAGAAGATGGTTGGAATCCTCATTTTTCAGAGGGACAATAATTTATGTGTCCATTTTGTGTGTTAGCACTCCAGAGCAATGTTTTAAAAAAAATCCACTCCCATGTGATTGTGTAGTCTTTCTTGTTTCTGTTTTAACCAGGAGATTTAATGAGATACCCTCAATCTGTTGAGAAAGGAGAAAAAATATCCATAGGATGAAGATTTGGCCTATACCTGTAGTTCTCTGTGGACAAAGCATCCTTTGAGTCCGTGATACCCTGAATGGAGTCCTAACATCTTTCGAGGTTATTGTCTGACTACAGGTTAAATATCTTAGTATTCACTGACTGGGGGAAAGCACTATGAAGAAATTTAATGTAAGGTCCGGGAACACCCAGGGCTTTGGTGACTATATAGAATGTAAATGCGTTCTTTACTATCTCAAGTCACTGCATGCCCAAGTGGCTCTTACGTAAGAAAAACAAAGCTTACTGATAATGAGCATGAAAATTACTGAGGAATTGGTGGAGTAAGTCTCTCAGATCTTTCTCCCCACCCCCTGTCATTTCCAAACTCTGATGGGAGTTTGCTAATTTGAGCATGTGTCCCTGTCTAGATTTTACAGATAAACTTACGGTTTATCATGGGACTTGGAAGTAGAGGGGATGGCCAGCCTTAGTGATTTTCTTTCTAAATGTGTATTTTATATGTTCCTCGATTTTCTGGCTGTGGTGTATCTGTGAAGCAAATACTTTACAGCCATTTTTTGGTGGGGAAATAGAAACCCAGCAGGTCCAGTGAGTTCCGGTTGGTCATTTGGCCTTCACGTGGGAACTAAAGGCTGGACTTCAAATCCTCAGGGCAGCAAAGCAAAGATCTGCTCAGGGTTTCAACTGAGAACCCAGGGGTTCTCACTTACAGGGTACGGCCCCTTGGTGGGTGGATGAGCCTTTCACAGGGGTTGCATCTCAGATGTCTACACGACGATTTATAATAATAGCCATATTACAGCTATGAAGGAGCAACACAAGTCATTTCAGTTGGAGGCCAGCACAGCACGAGGGACTCCATTACAGGGTCACAGTGTCAGGGAGGCCAAGAGCCTCTGCCCTCATCCTTAGTCCCCACACTCTCGCACAAAGCCTCTCAGATTGCCCTTTAAGGAAGTCTTCTGGAGCCTGCATTGTCCTGCTATGGGAAGTAGTTCACTGGAGGTTTCTCTTCAACACTCCTTCCTTAATGTCACCTGACTGGGAAGACCCCACTGTGGGAAACATAGATTTGACTAGGCTGCTGACAAAAGCCTGCTAAGCATCAGAAAATCACCCAGCCCAATCCTTTTCATGGGGGATGGTGGCAGACAGGGTATCCGAGGAGATTCTTTTTATCAACCAAGCCCTGAGACTTGAGTAGCCAAGGGCCCTCACTGATGCCGGGATGGTAGAAAGAGTAACTGTGCACACGTTAGCCAAGGCCATGGGCACTGCAGCTTGATCTCACAGTTCAAGGCCCAGGCCACCATGGCCATTGTGTTGACCCAGGGTGGCCGTGACCTCATCGAGAGTTTGGCAGTGTCACCCGCCTTCTTCCTGACTCTCCTTAGTATGGCTGGCTGCTGGGCTCCTCGGTTCAGGCCATTTTCCCTGAGACAAATGAGCGAGGGGGCTTACAACACGCAGCCGCCAGACTTGGCCACTTTGTGGAACAGAACTTGGGTCTTCTTTGAAGGCCATGAGGCTGGGGCAGTCCATACCATGAGTGAGACTTGGAAAACTGAGCACAGCTTTACTTTGCTGCTGTGGAGAGCCATATGTAACCCCTCTCTCTCCCTTCACAGCACTCTGTGGGATGCCTGGGCCTTTGAGCTGTGCTCTCTCTAATATACGCCCCTTGCACTTTTACCCAGGGATATCCAATTCCCACACTTCCCAGTGACAGGTCAGCTTTTTGATGGGAAGCTGAAACTAAGACCGGCTTCAGGGCTGTGACCCACATCATGGCAGAGGGCGCTGAATACCTAAGAGTTCTCTGCTTAGCTAAATATTGTGCTGTTGCCATCTTGACGTTCTTAATGTTTGAACAGGTCTTTGAATTTTCATGTCACTATGAGTCTTGTCCTTCACCGCACTATTATTATCTGTGACCATGAGGGCTAGGAGGAATCAGGTGGCATTGTATAGTTTAATCTTTGCATGTTACAAAGAGCTGCATGGAGAACAGTCCCTAGTCACTGGCCAGACATTGCTTTGGGAATGAGAGTAGAAGTTTCTAGAAGGGTTAGCCCTTGGATTGGCATCATCACTTACTAGGTTCTTTCTGCTTCCCCCTCTTTCGAGCTTCAGTTGTTTCTCTGACTTTAGGATGCCTTATTGCTACAGAGCTTTTAGAGTTTGTGTCTGGCAAGCTGAGGCCCAGAGAAAGAAAGGGCCAATTCTTCCTGGATGCCTTTGCTTTTAAAGTTACAGCAGGGAACATTTCCAGAGTATTCCAGCAATAGCCTCTGCCAACTGGTTAGGACTGTGTCCCATGTCTATGCTATATGACTGTGCCACAGTGTTTCCTGGAAAAGGGACAGGACCACAATGTTCTCAGTCAAGGTGTTAGCAAATGTGGGGACAGTTTGTTGTTCACTTTGACAGGAGAGGGTGTTGGTATTTAGTAGTCTGTGTCCACAAGTGTTAGACAGTTGTCATATTTAGATCAGCTTAGATGAATCATAATTTAACCCTGGAGGTAGATGGAGGAGAAACTTAATTTTTTAAGGTTCTTCTCAGGGCCTCCATGCAATGCAATACTGGGATTCCAGCTGTGTGCAGTAAGTGTTTAATATCCTGGGGGGAGAGAGAGAGAGAGAGAGGGAGAGAGAGAGAGAGAGAGAGAGAGAGAGAGAGAGAGAGAGAGAGAGAGAACGCCCA
>NW_021605170.1:2860095-2869109 GCF_004785775.1 Grammomys surdaster | reverse complement strand
AGAGAGAGAGAGAGAGAGAGAGAGAGAGAGAGAGAGAGAGAGAGAGAGAGGTATAACATCCTCCGTCGGAGTGTGGTGGTGGCTTCCTGTGTCCTGATCCTCTCCACTCAGGTACTTATGAATGCCCCCGTGATGGTTAATATTCATTTCCACTTTGATGAGGTGTAAGCTCGTGTAGGAGACAAATCACTGAGCATATCTGTGAGCTGTTTCCAGAGAAGTTTAACACATGTGGGAAGATCTGTCCTGAAGGTAAGCACACTGTCGCATGAACTGGGCTCCCATACTCAGCAAGGAGGAGGAGGGAAATCACGTACCAGACCTCATCTCTCTCTCTGCTGTCTCGCTTCAGATGCAGCGTGACCAGATGCTCCACACCTGTGCTACTGTGCCCTCCCCTTCCCTGCTCCAGCTGGCTGAGCCTCCAAACTTAAGTTGCTTTTGGCAAGGATTTTGTCACGGCAGTGAGACAAGTAACTACCACATCACCGAGACTCCGGCACATCTGAGAAAGACTAAATTTTCTGACCAAGTCTGATAACTGCCCCTTAGGGATTTTCAGAAAAGAAGACCTTTATTATGCCTGATTCCTCTGAGTTTTAGCAGCAGAAAGGAGAAAAAAAAGTATTACTGTGGAATTATAAACTCTGAAGTGATTTCCTGATAAGATGCTCTACCTGGCCCTTATCGAGAAATTCTCAGAGGAAAGTATCATACAGCATAGACAAACCTCTGCCTGGTGTGGAGTCAGACAGGGTGCATAGAGCCAGAGCAAAGCAGAAAGCAACCTTTGGGGTGGCATTGGGTCAGCTGAGGAGTCGATGCACATTTTGAAGTCATGTCTGATGAGGCTAGAGTAGGATTGGTAGCTAAGTGTGACAGTTCCCACCTGTGATCTTGGCACCTGGGAGGCTGAGACAGGAGAATTGCCAATAGTTGAGACTAGTGTGGGGTACATAATAAGGTACTGTCTCAAAATTCAAGAGACCAGAAGGAGAGCTTTGGTAGCTTTTCTATTTGACCAACAGAGAGGACATGCAGGTGCCGAGATCTGTGTCTGTAAATGGGGGAATGTTACAGATTTTATGTCCTGCTGAACAAAGCCCAAACAGTTTCAGATTTAAGGGATCCTGGAGAGGTTGGCAGAGAAGTCTGGACAACATGGCTGATGTCTGAGGTGCACCCAGCAACCAGTACTTGAATGCTTTTATGACACAGAACTATAACTCTGAGTGATCGTTCTTCACTGTGGTGGTGTCAGCGCTGCCATGCTTGTGGTGGCCTCAAAAAACGACAGCAGAAAGACTAAAATGTGGAAGTCCAGCTAGTGTTCCTTCAGCACTCAGAAAATAGATGAGGACACTCGAAATGAGCTGGAGCCCAGGCGTAGATTGAACCAGTTATTTCCATCGAGTTGGAAGCTCTGCTAGGTGTGTCCAACTTTCTCCTTGGAAAAAGAAGTCAGCTACCAAGTTTGTGCTCAAAAACTGTTCAATGGCGTTACAAACAGACAAAACAAAACAGACCCCCCCAACCTCATATTTTAAGTAAGTTATGTTATGTTAACTTGTATTCATAGCTCTCCTGGGGTGGAGGGGCTCATTGTCCATAGGCTGCAGGTTGACAAGCCTAGACCCTGAAGGAAGCAAGACAGCTCTCCTCAAAGCTCCCTAACTTCAAATACTTCCCAGCATCCCACTGGCATGTGAATGTTCTTACCCGAGCTTGTTTTCCTGAGCACGGCTTGAGTTTCTTTTTGGAAGTAACCATGGCTGTATAAAAATCATACTTTTAAGGAAATGCAATCTGTTGATCCCCTCCTGATGGAGTCTGTATATCATTTACACCTCACTTCTCTGTGGGTGGAAAAGCTTTTTTCATGGTTTATTTAATGGGAAGTCATTTTGATCAGCAAGATGAGTAATACTTTACAGCTGTTTGCAATTACTGCTTCTGCTCTGCCAGGAGTTCTAACTGTATCACACCAACCGAAAGACCAAACGGCTGGGTGCTGGATGGGAAGAGAGGGATGCATATTTCATGGTCCTGCTCAGGCCATGAGGAATCATCCATTTCTTTGTTCAGGTTTGTGCTTCTAGGTTAAAATATATCTGAAGGTAATTTCTAATTATTTTCTGACTTCAGAAGTTTCACATTGTTGTTGTTTGATTAGTGAGAGAGTATAACCTGTAATCCTTTGGCCAACCAGAGGCTAACTTACCTTAAATTTCATATAGTGTTAAACCATTTTGGCTGGGGATACCAAGACGGATCTTATTCTGCTTATTTGTTTCCTCAAAGATGTTTATATAGCCTGGGAATAGTGACCCAAAGCCTGACAGGCCGAGGCAGGGTAGCCGGGGAGGTTCAAGACTACCTGAGGCCCTGTCTGAAAAACAAAACAAAACAAAAGAAAACAAAAGAAAAATACCTGTCATAAAAAGGACAATGGGCAAAATATTTCATTCTTAGGAAAATAGAATAACTTGAATATGTTTCCTCTTCATATAGGACATAAATCTAGCTGATTGCTGAATCTCTGCAATCAGACATTTATAAATTTTTTGTAGTCTCCTAGGAAACAGTCTATTGAGTGTGAAAGCTGGGCGCTAGAAGGGACAGACTGAGTTCAAACCCTGCCTCCCTTACTTACAAAGTGGGCTCCTTCAGACAAGTTGCTGATCATATAAAGTGTGGCTAACGACAGTACAGCCTGCCCCGGGGCCGCTGCTATGAGAATCAAAGACAGGAATTCCTGAAAAGCAATTAGCCTATTCCACAGCTTGAAGTTTTTAAAATACATGGTAGCAATGATGTTTCTTGAAATGATATTCTGTAGGCTCTTTCACATGTGTATGTTTACATGTGTGTGTATGCCTGTGTGTGTATGTGTACACATAGACATGTGTACCCACACCTGTGGAGGCCTGACATTGTCTTGAGGCCTCTTCCTCTAGTTCTGCACAGTTTGATGTATGAGTCATGCTACCTACTGGCCTACCTTTCAGCCTTATTTACAGGAGCCCCCCCCCCCCCAGCTATGCAAGGGTGAGAGGAAGAGAGGAGTCTTGGCATCTGTCTGGTTAGTTACGGTTGTGTCTCATGCCCATCCCTGGACCAGAGGAATGCTGCCAAGTGATGTGTTCCATTAGAGTCACACTCAACTGTGAGAAAGGAGAAATGCTGGCTTAGTGCACAGTGATTCAAGTAGGTCTTCTAGAAAAAAAAAATGGGAGCTCTTTTTCTAGATAAAAAAGTCAAGTAGAATTGAAATGATTAAAAACATCAAATCTCCATTCTAGATATGCCCCACCCCCACCCCAGGCAGCTGCCCCCAGGGAATGTTGGGCACCCTGATCCAGACTGCACTGCTTTCTTTAAAACAGAATGCCTATTCAAATTTCCCAACTCATATCAACAACAGTTTATAAAACCTGACTATATCCAAAAGCTAGGCGTTCTGGTGAAAGAGTAATGAGATGTATTATTAATTCACATTAAAATTTAGTGATTACTCTTAGGGATGCCTTGCTCTTTGCTTTGCAGAAGATTCCAGATGATAGACTAGCAATTGATCAAAAGGTTACAGGATCACGAGCAACCTTGTGATGTGGAAAGCACTGGAGAACAGCTGGCGATGTTGAAGGAATTTTCTGTAGGTTATCAATAAAGCAAGATTTGGTTCCTAGACATTGACCCGTGTGTGTTCATACTGGCTTGTAGTTTTCCATTTATATTTAGCTTCCAGGATTTTTAAACAGAGGTTAATGCAAGGAGAAGACCCAAAAGGTAAGACAGATACCCTTGAAAGGCCTTATGTACCTGTGAAATACACATGAGCTGAACATGTGGTAAAAAGAACCGTGGAAAATGTAGAATTCTAATAACTCCCGGTGCTAAAGCAAGACAGAGTCAGGGACCTGGCCTCAGAACTACCTTGCTTTTACATGGGTATCCCAAGGAAGGCAGGAAACAAGCCGGGCACTGATGAACACTCAGGAGGACCCGAGGGGAAGGGTATCTTTTGAGAAACTGAACCCAGAAATTCAGGACGGTTAAACAGCTCAGTGGCTGTGCTGGGAGATGGTCGTCCAGCCCTGGCTCCCATGGTTTTTTTCTTCCCAAGATCATCCAGGCCCAATCTAGGGGAGTTTGCACCTAGTGTAGGGTAGTCTTCCTGGTAAAGGAGATGAGAGAGCCTCTAGGCAGAAGGAAGAACAACACAGAGATCCGTGGGGTGATTCAGCACGGGGGGGGGGGGGGGCGGTCAGGCAGATTACAAGAAAGGCAAGAGGGCTCCTGGCCTCGTGATCACTTTCATTGCCAGAAAACTTCATTTTTTCTCCTTGCATATTATTACGTATCTTTCCCTTCCTCTGTACATCATGATGAATTTCTATGTCAAACAAGGACTTTGTGTCCCAGGACTGAATTTTCCTGGAAGAGACATATTCCAGATTTCTAAACAATGGATCTTGAGGTAAAATAATTGTTATGTTTTGTATTGTTAGTGCCTTCCTGACACAGAGATCACAAGAGATAACAACATCTAGAATTTTCTGTGGAAGTTATTTATAAAACAAAGCCAGAAAGGCTGTAGGTGCCCCATGGTTCATCCAGATATTATCTGATTCATTCATTCACTCCTCCTACAAAAGCTGTCTGGCCTTGCTCAGGCTGCGGGGTGGGACAAATATCCCTCCCCCCCCAGATGTCAGGCTGCTTGGCAGTCTCCAGGAGGTGGCACCTCACGCTGTCCCATTAGAGAGGCGTGTGCGGCCTGCTTGTTGGACATGTTGGTGCAAGCTTGGGAAGGAGAACATAATTCACTTTTGCTGGTGACAGAAATCTTAGCACTTACTTGAAATAGCTGATAATCTGACACAGGAGAGTTAAAGGATTACTGTAATTCATTTGGCTAATAAGAAAAGCTGTTTAAAAGCTATATTAAAGGGACGTAAGGTATGGAGATGGAGCATTGCTTTAGTGAATTCTGCATCGTGGGCTGTTGGAGGGCCTCTCTTCTCTTGTTGGGTTACCACAGATTTCTGCCTTTTTACACAAAAGAAAGGAATATCCATTCATGGAGCTTTTCCAATGAAACGTACAGGTGGCAAGTACAGCCTGAATACCTACCAGGTATCAGGCGACAGGCAATGTAGTTGGGATTCAAGAACAAAGGGCATGAAGTCTCCAGGCTCTGAACAGGATTTGGAAAAAAAATCAATGGGACAAAACAGTAAGGGAGGCAGGAAATATATATGATTTTGTGGATACATGAAACTATCACATCACACTTTCCTTCAACCCCATTTCCCCTGTGGTCGAGAAAGATGCCTGGCATTGGCAACCTGAAGGCAGACTGAAAGACTGTCCCCTTCCTGAGATCTATATCTGCTTCAAGGGAAGAGAGGATAGCAGGGATATCTCTCCAGGGCCTAGAACAGAGGCCAGCCATATATCAGACAACCACAGTGAGAAGCTGGGCTATGTGTTGGGCTATGCAGTCCTACAGAGTAGTGAGGCCTGAAGGTGGCTCGGCTGGGGATCAGCCTGTTCCCTCCCAGGGGAGTTCTGACCTGGGGAATAAAAGCATACTTTGGCCCTAGGGTCCAGAATGGCGTGTGTCTCCAAGGGCTGGCTGCTTCCTCCTAGCCACACTCTGCAGTTCTGGGGACCACACGCTCTCTTTGGAAGCTGGATGGTGGTGTCTTTGTGAATGATAACAAATGCTGACACTTAGAACTTGCAGACACTGGTGCAGAGAAGGCTGCCAACGCCAAGCTGCTCTCTAATGACTGTGGTACTGATGTAAAACTCAGTAAGAGCGAGAACAGAATGTTCTGATGTTCAGACAGGGATATCAGAACAGGTACAAACCAGGCTCAGATTTAAGCCAGAGGCCAGGATGACCATGAAACCAGGCTGCCCTTTCTCAGTCCCACACTCTATCACTTCTGGTCTCTTCAAGTGATAAAATTGCCCCAGTAGATGACGTTGTGACATGATAATAAGGCTTTCTCACTACAATGAAGGCAAAACTAAAGTTCATGAACAGTCACAGCAGAAAAACATCTCATCCGATTTAGAGAGCATCCATTCTCACTGCAGGTCAAGTGTTCTGGTTTCAACAGTGTAGTGAAAACTCAGTTGAATAAACCCACCTGATTTGTTTAGTCTTCACTTCTGTAAAACATTTTTAAAACTTAATTTCATGTGTATGGGCATTTTGCTGCATGTATGTCCAATGCATCACCTGCACTCTGAACTCACGAAACTTCCACACATGTGGAAAGGAAAGCATGCATCCTGAGCCTGGGGCCTCCATCATAGCAAAATCCCATTGACTCTGTAGAAAACACAGCACTGAAGAAGGTGTAGTTGTTAAGGACTTTGACACAGTGACAGTGAGCATTAAAAAATGTGCTCTGTATTTTCATGGAGCCAGCTCTGCACACAGTGAGTGGAGCTTATGGCCAATGTCAGGAAAGAGTTCTGAGCCAGCCCATTGTAATACAATGTGTAACAGAAGCTTACTCCAGTTGGAAGCCAATGCTTCTAGGGATAAGATTGCTTAAGTAACAATGTTCAGTCTAGAAGTATTTTTTTGGTTATTTGTAGTGGAACAGAATTCTGCCTTATAATATACATTCCCTTGGACTTTATTATGTAGTTAATGCAAATGTAAATCTCAAACAGTTTCTGGGTAGTTACAGACTCCAAGCATGTGAAATCTGAAAGTACACTATTGGTCTTTGGATTTAGAAAACATCTCTAGTAAGAAAATTCACTTTTGGAGAAGTAAAGACTTTAAGGAAAAAATATAATTATTGGGTTTGAAAATCAGAAATATTAATTTTAAAAAGTCTTATAAATACCATTCTTCTGAGGAAACCAAATGATAAAAAACAAATACTGAATAAAGTCAATCAATATTATTCTAGATTACCCTTAATTTAAAGTTCCCTTAGTCTCTGTCTTCAGGATCCTTTTACTTCAATAGGCTAGCCATCTGGTTTGCTTCTATACATGCCACTGAGCATTTCATTTTAAAAATAAATATTGGTTAAAGAAAGTATGCATGTATGCAAGCATTTTCATGGCCAACTTTACCTTCCAACCAAATGCTCATTCTTATTTGATTTCCTGGTAGAGTGTCCTCTGATGGCATCTCTAGTCTCTGTAATGGAGTCAGAGCCATGATGCTAGGGCTAGCTGGGATGGCAGAGGGTCAGGGAGCCTATCCTGTCCTCCACAGGGGAGGTGGCATCTACCTCATCCCCTGGAAGACCTTGTCATGAGCCTGCTCACATCTGCACATGGTAATTCTGACTGGGCTCCTGCTGCAGCCCCACTAAGAGCGCAGAGAACTTGAGAGACAAGGTTGAGAGAGTCTTGATCCATGCTCGTCTTTCTCTGAGACTGCAGGGCAAGACCTCTTGTTTGTCATCCTCTCACCTCTCCCTTCTATTCCCAAACTCAGTTCCTCTCTTCTTTTAGTTGAAAAGTTTTTTTCTCATATAATGTATTTAGATCATGATTTTTGCCCTCTCCCAATCCCTCCCAGATCCATTCCACCTCCACACTGACCCAATTTTATGTTTTTCTTTCTTTTTCTCTGTAAGACCAAACACCAAGAAACACAGGCACCAAACTCCCCTACCCCCTAAATACAAAAAACAGAAATGAAAATAAGCAACAGACAAAAAAATGTCTAAACAAATCAAAAGGAGACAAAAAGTCTACAACAGAGACGCCCTGGAGTTCATCAACTACTCCTGGGTATGGGGCCTACCTTGAAGAAAGGTTAATATACTCAGTGACATTCTGTTACAAGAAACTAATTTTCCCTTTGACAGTGGGTATCAGTTGCAGAGAGCTTCTTGGCTAGCATTGGAAGCCTGTGCCTACCTTCCCCTTCAGTGTAAGAACTTGTGTAAGCCTCGTGCTTGCTGCCACAGTCTCTCACACAGAGATGAGTTCATGTGTATGTCAGTCCTGTTGTATCTGGAAGACACCTGCTATCTTCCATCCTTTCTGGGTCTGCATAGATCCATGAGCCTCTTTACAGGAGGGATTTGAGGAAGGCATCCCAACTAGGACTGGATATTCTCAAAGTCATCTCTGCGTGGTGTCCAGTTGTGGGTCTGTGTTACTTCCTGTCTACTGCAAGAAGCTTCTCTGAGGAATGCTGATTGAGGCAGCAGGCACAATAAGCAGTATGTCATTCAGAACCATTTCATTACTATGTTCCTTTAGTGTGACAATAGTATTTGGTTTCTTCTAAGCCTATGGCATATCTCATCTCACGTTTGTGACCACTTTAGCAGTTTCTTTTTTAAAAATGATTCCCTAAAACACTGGTTTGTCCTAAAAAATAAGTGGCTAGTTTACAGAGGTAATTTTGTGTATAATTGATCTTTTCTTAAGGGAAACTTGTGCTTACTAATGACCACTACCTGTTTCTTTTTGTGAGGAATGAATTCAGACGAGGCTAAGTTTTAGATTTTGACTCTGTTCTCTTTGTACCAAAATGATTGACCTTTGGGAAATAGTTAGGCTCTCCCTGGGCGTAGGATTCCTCAACATCCCTCAAATACAAATAATAATCTTCTCCTTGCAGACATGATAGCATGCTGTTAAGTTCCAGGAGCAGATGGTGGGAAAAATGTTCCAACAATGTGATACTGTTTCTGTAAATTTGTGTGTATGTATTGAAGATTTTTATAAAGATTTATTTTATTTTTATTCGTGTGTACGTGTGTGTGTGTGTGTGTGTGTGTGTGTGTGTGTGTATGTATGCATGCACATGTGTGCCAAATGCCGATGGAAACCAGATGAGGATACTGGATCCCTGATGCTTGAGCTCTAGGACATTGTGAGCTGCCTGGCGGGGATGCTGGGAACCCAGCGGTCCTCTATGCCTGGCGGGGATGCTGGGAACCCAGCGGACCTCTATGCCTGGCGGGGATGCTGGGAACCCAGCGGACCTCTATGCCTGACAGGGATGCTGG
>NW_021605170.1:2851188-2859695 GCF_004785775.1 Grammomys surdaster | reverse complement strand
TGCTGGGAACCCAGTGGTCCTCTATGCCTGGCGGGGGTGCTGGGAACCCAACAGTCTTCTGCTAGAGCAGCAAAAGTGCTCTGAACAGCTGAGCCCTCTCTCCAGATTCTGAGAGATTGTTTTAAAAACATTTCTTTTTCATATTTATTTATTTATTTATTTAGTGCAAGCATGGTGGGGCGGGGAGACGTACACATGCCACAGTGTGCACATGGAGGTCAGAAAACAACTTTGGGGAGTTGTTTGTCTCTTCCGCACACTTTGTGCCCGGGGATTGGGCTCAGATTGTTGAGGCTGGTAGCAGTTATCCAAGGAGCCATTGATGATGTCTATCTTTAGTGGATATTTACATTCCTCTTTTTGTTGTTCCAACATTTGATATTTGGGATAATTATTATGTTAGCAAATGAAATGTTAAAAAATATTTGAATGTTAAAAAGCAAAGCTCTAGTCTTTAAAATGAAAAGAAAATCCCTGCATTTAATTCCCACAAATACCACTTGATGTAAGAAGGTGTAGTGCATCGAAGTCTGCTAAATGCCAGGCGGGGTTCTGGGTTCTTTATCCCTGTTGCTTGACTTAATTCTCAGAACATATTAAGAGGTTGTATGCCCCCCCCCCTTCTAGCACAGACTGCCTCCTCTAGTGAGGTCTGTGGGGATGGAGGGAAAGACTTCCCTTCTGTGCTGTTTGGTTGTGTGGGATTGTTTTTTATTTTATTCATATCACCACACAGAAAAAAATACTGATCTGTTTTCAGTGCCTGGGGCACTAAATATTCCATTAAACACTGAGAGCTCTGTGTGTGTGATAGAGTTCCACATGGATGTTTCATATGTAATTTGAGGGGAGAACTTCCCTACCTTAAGATACATCTGAACTCTGCCTCTAAAGACTTAGCTTTCTTGTTTTCTTGTGACTGCCCTAGCTGGTTTTGTAGCAAGAACAATCCGTGAGGTTTGCCTAAGACCGACATGTATTATCAATTGTTAGTGTTGGCCACATAAATATTAAGCAGGCTGTTTTCAGTTTATAAGGATGGTGGCAGGCCTTTAAACTGCAACCACACAGATCAGAGGGGTAGGGGTGATCAGCCTGCTTCTAAGCCCCCTTCCAGGCACTAATTACCTAACTTCCAGAACCCAAAGATCAATAAATATTCACGACTGGGACCCATCAGCAGCCCATAAGTGCTCTGTGCAATTTTCAATTCACTTTTGTAGTTTGAGATTTTTCTTTCCCCTTCCTGCCACATGGAAATTCTTTTCTTCAGAGCATATAAGTGAACATTTCTCAACTGTGCTCCGCAGGGGAGAGGCAATTCCACGAAGGGCAGAGGGAAAGATGGAGAGGGGAGTTTCAACCTTTACAGATGAGAATGTGTGTTTATTATTTCAAAAAAAATGTAAACCTTTGAAAAAATATTTACAGAGAAAGAAAGTGTGGACTGTGGCTGCTCACAGCTGAGGGCATTGGAAGCCTCCCCCGTGACCCAGGCAACGGTAATGGGAGGTACAATTTCCATTGCTGAAGGGCAGAGTGGCCTGAAATGCCAATGCAGCTCCTACACTGCCCTGATGTGCCTCTTCCCCACAATATAAGCACTGGATTGCTCTGAACTTAATTCAGCCTTTAGAAGACAAGGCTTGGGGCCCAAGGGAAGATGTCGCAATTCTTATTGCTGTTGAATTGTTCTGTATTGATTACACATAAAAGCTATTTGGTAGATCCTCTCTGGTTTTTCCACCCACACCCACGCACGCCTCTGACATCCTCAGATGACCCAATGGCACACAAGATGGAAGCTCTCAAGTATCTTAATTAAACTTTATTGTAACTGCCCTCAGTCAGGGTTGCCCTAGGAAGGACTTCCGACAGGGTGGGGAGATTAATGGGCGACTTGGAAAGCTAAGGTCTCTTGCCACACTGTGGTCCTGGAGTTTTTGTTACTTGTGTCGAAGCTGCAGAAGTATCCTGTCATGTTTATGATTTAATTGATAAACACTGACAACACATACATTTAAGAAAAGATTCTTTCAAGCTATAGAGTCTGCAGATACCTTGACAGGTGTACATACACGTGTAAGACCTTGAACTGGGCTGCCTGGGCAACAGACACTGTCAGTCTGCAAGCTAGGTCTAGTCTACAAGCAAATGCTGAGTGTGAATGTTGACACCATTTGTGAAGACCACACACTAAATGAACATCTTCCAGAGAAGGGCTCCTCGGTCAGTTTGTTGTCTTGGCTGTCTCGTTTCCTCTTCAGTGTTGTCTTTGGAGGAGCCCAGCTCCATGTCAACTGTGGGGAGAACGGCAGACAAGAGAAAGCCACTGAACAAGACAGCAGACACAAAGAAGTCCTAACTTTTCCTGTGAGATATGGTGTGCATCTGAAGTGACTGAGCATGTGCAAATAGGAGCCATGGTAATGTCTGTGTGGGGATGTGGAGGCTGGAGGCTAGCCTCTGTTCATTCTGTTTGGAGATAGATTCTTCTCCAACTTAGATTTCTCCCAGTAGACTAGGCTGGCCAGGGAACGGGATTCCACACCTCCAGCTCTGAGAATAAGAGCATGTGCCATCTTATTCATATTTTTCTATAAAAACCAGAACCAAAACATGGCTTCTGACAATCAAACTTAGTTCTGCATACTTACAAGGCAAGCATATTATTGACTGAGGCATCACCCAACACCTAAAATGACTAATGAAAAGACTAATGACAAATGAGGCTTTCCATGTGTGTATATGTTCACGAACCTTACCTAATCAAGATATAGAATATTCTAATGACTCCAGAAGGCCCCCTCCAACTCTCTATCTGATTTCACTTTCTGGAGAGATCGCTCTTCTGATTTTCATAGGTTAGTGTGGTTTGGTCAGTTTCGTAAATGTGGAATTAAAGAATAGGTAGTATATACTCTTTGCTTTTCTGGATTTTCTCATACAACATTATACTATGAGATTTGTTGGTTTATTGCATATGAGGTATGATTTAAAAAGGAATAAGAATTGAGAGATGATAAACTTTGAATATCTTGAAATGGTTCCTTGAGGCTGTACCTGCTCCAGCTTGTTCTGAAATCCACTCCAGAATCTTCTTTCTAGATAATGGGTGAAACAGTTGTATGTGCTATAAAGGAGTATTCTAGAGGCATACTGTTTTTTAAATTTACCCTAAATGTCTTCCTATTGTTTCAATGTTATTATTTTAAGAATTCATGTTGAAACTTAGCCCCCATCACACAAAGCTGCAAGGAATGAAATGTTGTGAGGGATGAAGGACTGTGAGGGATGCAGGCTGTGAGGGACGCAGGCTGTGAGGGACGCAGGCTGTGTGAGATGGCCCTTAGAAGATGCTTGAGTCTTGAGGCTCTGCTCTCATTGAGGTTCTGTTCCTCTACAAAGGGTTTGGTGGAGAGATTGGGATCTTTCAGAAATGTCAGGATAAAGTATTATGATCCCCTCTTCTTAGCAGATGGTCATGATTGCTGGGAATATAGCTCAGTGGTGGAATTATTACTTAGTATGCTCAAGGTCTTGGGTTCAGTTCTCAGTACTCCCCTCCCCTCCAAATAAAGCAGCCAATAAAAACTCAGGTCTTCATCAGATACTGAATCAATGGTGTTTTCTTTGATCTTCTCTATCAGGCTTGTTATAAGTAACTTGCAGAACAAAATTTGCCCCTTCCCGCCGGTGATAACTAATGCATGTCACAAAGTGCTGCAAAACAATATCGTTTAACCTTTGCAGAGCATGCCTTTTGTTTGTTTTGAGACAAGGTTTGTCCATGCATCTGCGGCTACCCACATTCTGTAGGTCAGATTGAACTTAAATTCAGGGATCTGCCTGTCTTTGCTTCCCAAGTTATGGGATTAAAGGCATGCACCACTACACCTGACATTCACTCTTTTTAATATGAACCCATATAAACAGAAGCTCACAGAGAATAAATAATTCACCCAAAAGTATATAGCCAGGAAATAGCTGAGTTAAGGTTTCAGAGCAAACCCAGCTCCATTATATAACCAGTGTCTTCTGTGTACACTAAGGTAAAATCTCTGCAACTTTTCTGAGCACCAATGGTGCTTGTCAGAAGTGGAAGTCAGTGAGTGCTGTCTGGATGATGACTTGAACTGCAAGATCATCTTTTCTCATGAGAGCCCAGAACCCATCACTGTGTCTGTGGACTGGCTGTGTCTGTGGACTGGCTGTGTCTGTGGACTGGCTGTGTCTGTGGACTGGCTGTGTCTGTGGACTGGCTGTGTCTGTGGACTGGCTGGGGATTAGCCACGGGGCTTACTGTGGCCAGAAGGGCACACTGGGTGATATTAGCATGTGTATTATGGTTAAGTTGAATATGGCAAAGAAATTTGAACTAGGTTAATGTCATGGCTCTAACCCTTGCTAACCATTGTGATTTGAGGATGAGTATTTAACATTTCAGGGTCTTTTTCTTTTGTGTGTAAGATGAAAATGAATAATGATTCCTCTCTTATGAAGTTATGTTAGCATTAAGTTATTCAAGTACTAACACATTGTCTGGAAATAGTTATCAATAATTAACTGCAGCTTTCTTCTACTCGATAGAAGAGAATTTCTGGTCTTGAGTAGAGCGTGAAGAACAGAACTTTATCAAGGTAATGTAGTGCCAAGGGAGAGAGTTAAGCTGGGTTGGTGGGAATCTTCATAAAAGTGGGAGCCATTGGCAGCCCGATGTGATCAGCCACTCCTGTGATCAGTTCATTTACGTCTCACAGCCAAAACACGGCCATTAAAAGGGTTTAGTCAGATGCCTCCCTCTCTCTGTATTGATTCCTTTTCAGTGAAAATATTGATAAGTTTGTATAGATCGAGACCTTAAAGTTACTTAATTATTGATTGAAACAGTTGCTCAGGCTGAGCAGGTGGGTTTTCACTATGTCTAACAACTAGAAGAAACAAGCAGATTTTCTGCAGGATAAAGTGGGCTCCAAAGCCGCTCCCCCCAAATGTGGGCTCCTTGCAGCAGCTTTAAGCCTCAGCTTTCTAAGCTGCAGCTGAAGCATCTTTACCCAAGATGCTTCTCCCCACTCTATTTGTTTATCAGCAAATGAGAAGAAGGCAGACAAAGCAATGCCGCCTATAGTGATTAGATGCCCTTTAGGGAGAGGCAGAAACATGAATATAGATTTGAAGTCATTTTGGAGTCCATGTTTTAAAAAAATATTTTTTAGTTTCACTTTTAAAGTGCCTTGGTGTTTTGCTTGCATTCATGTCTTTGTGAGGGTGTTGGATCCCCTGGAACCAGAGAAACAGACAATTGTGAGCTGCCATGTGGGTGCTGGGAATTGAACTAGGGTCCTCAAGAAGAGCAGCCAGTGCTCTTAACAGCTAAGCCATCTCTCCAGCCCCACTGAAGTATATTTTATGATCTGTTTTGTCTACTTTTATCAATATAGAAACCACCCAGCCAAGGCATGGTAGTAATTGAGGGACCCAAAAAGACAAAGATCAGTGAATCATGTCCCTTAGCCTCAAGGGATGGAGAGAGTAAGTAAGAACATCAGGTGGGTGTGGAGGTGGGCGTGGCAGTCACTTTCCCAGCTGCCATTGCAGTCATCCAGCAGATGAAAAAAACTTCAGCCATTTAGGAAAAACGTTTTTTGGCTCACAATTTCATAAGCTCTGCCCATCATAGCAGGGAGGACGTGGCAGCTGGCATAGGTTTTTCTCCAGTTTCAGCTCTCTTGACATGTTACTGTGTCCTTTCTGCCCATCTTTTAATTTTAGCCAACCCTGTTGCCTTCTCATCGATGTATGATAAGCTGTATATGTGTCAACTGCACAATTTGCTAACTTTTAGCATCTGTACACACTTGTGACTCTGTCATAAGAATGAAGGGAATGAGCACAGCTATCACCCCTAACAGAGTCGGTGTCTCCCTTCCTGCTTCCTCCCTTGAGTGCTCCTCCACCCACCACTGGTCCCCAGGCAACAGCTGACCTGCTTTCTGTCTCTGCAGATCAGTCTGTGCTTTGTAGAATTCTATGTACACAGGAGCATCTGTGCTGAACCACTGTCCGGCTTCTTTCACTTAGGGTGGTATTTAGAATGCTGTACATTATGTGCTAATCGACAGCTCATCCCCTGTTGTTGATGGGTAATATACTATATATGGATTTATCATTCATTTGATTAATCTGCCTTTTCACCTGTTCTTAAACCATTGAGTTGTTCCCAGCTTGGAACTACTGTAGACAATATTGTGGACACTTGTGCACAAGTTTTCATGTGAACATATGATTTTATTTCTCTTAGAGCAGAGTGTCTGAATCATTGTATTCATGCATGTTTTCAAGACACTGTAAACCATTTTCCAAAGTGGTTTTATTGCTGCTGGCAGTGACTGAGGGTGTCCGTTTCTCTATGTTCTTTATTAATATTTAGTAGGATTTTTTCCTATTCCAAAGGCTGTGGTTTTAAACCTTCACAGTCACTAATGATGCTAATCATCTCTTCATGCATTAATTTATCTACTGTAAATTGCTGAGCAGAGCTTTTACTGATTCTTTTTTTCTCATATATTTTCTCAGTTGTTTTTCATTCCTTTAACAGGATTTCCCGAGGAAGAGAAATGCAGTTCTGACTTTATACACGTGTGTTGTTTTCTGATGTAGCATGCTTTGGGCATTGCATTCTTCCCTTTGGGGACACCAGTCACGTACATATTAAGCCACTGACTTTTTCCAGCAGTTTATTTTCTGTGTATTTTAGTTTGGATAGATAATATTGCTGTGCCAAGTTTAGTCATCTTTTGTTTTAATTCTTAATTTGCTATCATGTATAGTGAATGTAGGTTTGTCACAGATCTGGTCATTTTTAACTCCTGAAGACCAGTTTTGGCTCTCCTCTCTTTCTAATCTCCTCTTTCCTCTTTCTGCACTTTGCTTCCTTCCTTTCTCTGCTTTTCCTTCTCTCCCTTCCTTTTCCCTCTCTTCTCCTCCCCTTTGTCTTCCCTTCCTTTCCTCTCTTCTCTGTTCCTCCCCTTTCCCTCTCCTCTCTTCCTCTCCTTCCCTTCCTTCCTTTCTTTCTTCCTTCTTTCTTTCCTTTCCCCCTCCTCATCCTCCCTTTTTCCCCCCTTTCCTTTATCACTGCACCTTAGATGTTCAATCTCCTACCTTGGCAAACAGGTGGAGTGGAAGGGACTCAGACATATGGCACCACGGACAGTCACATCTTGGTGTAACTGTAATAGGTAGTTCCAGAGGTTCAGTGATGAAATCTTACCTCTCAAGAGTAAGAACTAGAGAAGGGATAAGAACAAGTGATGAGTGGGGTCCTGGTCACGGTCAATGTTGACGTTGAAGGCTGCTGTCCATCCTGGTCATGGCCAATGTCAACCAGAACGAGGCTCAAGCTTGAGATCTCTGGGAACCGTGTAGGGAGACACATGGACTTTCTATGCAAGCACATGCAGAAAGGTTTTAACAGTGACACGTGAAATATGACTCAGAATCTGCATTTCAGCAGGAATGCCAAATTATTCTGTTTCACAGTCAAGAGCAAAAGAACCAATCTTGCTGTAATACTTGGTCAGATGCCATGAAATCATTGAGAAAAAAATGTTGTTGAGTCTAAGCTGACAATGAAGATTATAACTAGTAACTAGGCAGTTATCTGATGCATTTCTGGTAAACAAACAAAAATAATCAATGCCTGGATAAATGAATGAATGTATACAAGCATTTGTTTTTAAGGTTCAATTATAATACTAATATTAACTGATAGAGGTATGATTAGTGCCATTGCTAAAATAAACTACATTTGCTTGTATATGACAATCTGGTTGGACTATAAAACAGCTTAGCAAGCCTTTTTAAAATTAATTAAAAGGCAAACTTCAATCTAATACAAGAAATAAATATACTTATGGATTTGGCTTTAGAAATATAGAAAGTATTGAAGCTTCTCTAGGTTTGTGAATGTTTGAACAAAAGGGGAAAACAGCTAAAGAGCAATTTAACACCTATGGTCAGTTGTAAATAGCTATGCTTATGACGTGTCCTATTTCTTCAACTATTTCCCTTTGATGTGCAACAACAAATACACAACTGACAGGATCCAGGTGCTGACGATGCTCAGCTTATTTTGACAATTCTACACAGTGCTAACGATGACATTGTTCTGGTCCAAAGAGAGAGATACAGCAGAGAAGAGGGGAAAGGGTGGTAGGAAACAGGGGGCTGAGAAAGTGGGAGAAGAGACAGAAGGGAAGGAGAGGGGAGGGCAGGGAAGAAGAGAGGAGAGGGGAGAGGAGAGGAGGGGAGAGGAAGGGAGAAAAGAAGGGAGGGAAGAGGAGAGCAGGGCATGGCAGCGGAGTGGAGGGCACTGGAGGGGAGGAGAAAGGAGATAGGGGAGAGGAGAGGGAAGGAAAAGGGAGAGAAGAGCAGAGGAGGAGAGAGGAGGGGAGAGGAGGAGAGAGGAGGGGAGAGGGAAGAGAAAGAGAGGGGAGAGGAGGGGAGAG
>NW_021605170.1:2835040-2851178 GCF_004785775.1 Grammomys surdaster | reverse complement strand
GAGAGGAGGGGAGAGGGAAGAGAAAGAGAGGGGAGAGGAGGGGAGAGGAGGGGAGAGGAGGGGAGAAGCGGGGGAAGGGAAGGGGAGGGGAGTAGAGGGAAGAGGAGAAGAGAGGAGAAGGGAGGGAAGAGAAGATGAGAGGAGGATAGGGCAGGGCAGGACAGAGGAGCAGAGGGCACTAGAGAGGAGGGAGAAGGAGAGAGGAGAGGGAAGGGAGGTAAAATTCATCTTCAGGAGTTTAAAACTACCATGTCTGGGATAAATTCATTAAAAACAAATTCATCACGAAAATCTGGATGATTCTTACTGAAATGACTTTAAAATATTTATTATTGTTTTCGTTGTTGTTGTTAGTGTGGATGAGTATGTATATGTGGGGTGTGTGTGTGTGTGTGTGTGTTTGTACAGCTATGTGCAGGTCAGAGAACAATTTGGGGAGTTGGTTTTCTCCCTACACTGTGGGTTCTGAAGATGAAACTCGGGTCAACAAACTTGTGCTGCGCTTTTACTCACTGAACAGAGAACGCAGCTGTTTCACTGGCTCTAAAATGACGTTTTACTCATTTCTGAATCCATAGCAGCTGGCAAAGGGCCAAGCTTGCACACATGAGTATATATTTTACGCATTTTTGCATGCACACAGACACACAGGACACACATAGACATACACCCAATATATGCAGATATACATGCATAATACTTATGCACAGATGCACACAGACAATACACACACAAGACACATGCACATACACTTATGACACACACACAAACACACACCCATTGCATGCAGAGATATAGTCATACACACAACACAGACACTCCTCACATATGCAGAGACACACACACGTGCACAGAACACACAATACATGGTCAAAACACACCCAGACACACACCACTATGCAGAGATACAGACACACCACACGTTTATAAATGATGGTACTGCAAAGATTTGTGTTTTATTCCCCTTTAAATATAACCAGCTGCTCTGTTACTTTTATTGGCTAGTAAATCAAACAATATACTTCCACTACTTTGTGGCCCCACCTTTTTGCTGGTGGATTCTCTGAATGTGCACACATCTGTCTGGGTCTCTCTGTTCTCCTCCATCCATCTATCCCCCTCAACATCAGTATGACAATAGCTATAGCCTCTAGCAAGTCTCTGTAAGGAGTAGGTCCCCTCTTCATCTGTGTTAAGACTTTCATTGACAATACATTTAAATTTATAAATAAAATTTGGTGGGGAGCACTATATTTCTGTTATTATGTATTTCTCCACTTATTTGTCTTCTTTAATACCTTTAAATAAGAATATTACATTTCCCATAAAACATTATACATTCAGATGTATAGATTTATTGGTAGGCATTATATATATTTGTGTTGCTATAATAAATGAAGAGAGTTATTGATTTAAAGTATTTACTAAGTGGTAATAGGTGAATTATTTATTCTGGTGGGAAATATGAAAATAACTTTTTACATTATCCCCTTCAGAATAATTATTTTCAAATAAAGACTTCAATCTATAGCATAAAACTTGAGAAGAAAATATAGGAACACATTCGCACTTTTACCTACCTGTTGTTCTGCCTACTCTATATCCATTATATAACAAATATATACATTGTCCTAAGACTATTTACTGAGGTGTAAGTTGGGATGTGCCAATCAATAACACAAATGGATGTAAGGCTGCGTTCTGACATGTGTGCACACCCGTGGGGCTACGTAACGTCACAGTCCAGGCCGTTCCAATGCCTGTCACCTACAGCCTTTGCTCTGCCTCTTCAATCCCATTGCCAGAGGACATTCTTCTGAGTTCAGTGCCTTGAACAACACACATGGATTGTGTTGCAGTTCTGAGAATTGGATGCATTAAGAACCAGTTGCAGTGAGCTAGCTCAAAGCATCAGTAAGGCTGCTTTGTTTTAGGGGTTGTAGCAGGAGGCCCTCTGTCCACTTTTGCCTGTGTGCCCCCTGTGTTCTCTGCTTCACGATACTTCCTCTTCTGTGGCCACCTGGTCCATGCCTCTTGGCCTCCTGACCCGTCTTATGAATGTGCTGTTGGTTTTACTGGGCTCTCGGGGACACACCAGGACAACACTGGGCCCTTGGGGACACACCAGGACATCAATGGGCCCTTGGGGACACACCAGGACAACCCTGGACCCTTGGGGACACAGCAGGACAATCTCCCCAGTTTTTGTTGCCACAACCTTTACACACACCTGGTGGTCAGCTTGTGGTTTGGCTGGTCTGCCCTTTACATTTGCATGGAGATTTTAGAATAAGTTTGTAATTTATTTTTAAAAAGTCTTTCTAATATTTTGACTGAGGTTGCAATGAGTCTACATCACTTTGGAGAAAATTAACAAATGAACAATAATTGTCTTTACCCCCTAAACTAAATCTCTGATTTTCTCCCAGGGTTCTATAGTTTTCAGTGCACACAGTTTTACATCCTTCAGCAGGCCTGCTCTCATGAGGCATAGGGTATATTAAATGCTATACTTAAGTCTAACTTCTGTATATTTATTAGAAACTGATTTTTAATATAGTACCATTAGATTCAGTGTTTATCCATGACCACCTTAGTCTGTCTTCCTTCCTCCCTCCCTCCCTCCCTCCCTCCCTCCCTCCCTCCCTCCCTCCCTCCCTTCCTTCCTTCTTTCCTTCCTTCCTTTCATGTCCACTTCATGACCATGTTGTTTGTAAGCATGGCTGTTTTACTTATTCCTGTTCAAGATGAACGGTTTTCTCCCTCTTTCTACTCTTCTTCCTCTCCCCCTGCCTCCCTCCTTCCTCTCTCCTTTCTCTCTCTGTGTCCCCCCTTCCTCCCTCTTTCCTTTATGTCTCCCCCTTTCTCCTTCCTCTCTCCCTGTCTCCCCCTTCCTCCCTTCTTCCTCTCTCTGTTTCTTCTTCCTCCCTCCTTCCTCTCTCCCTGTCTCCTCCTCCCTCCCTCCTTCCTCTCTTCCTGTCTCCTCCTCCCTCCCTCCTTCCTCTCTCTATCCCCCGTCATAGTGTCTTGCTGTAAGTGATAACTTTTAGCCCCCCAAGGCCTCTTCAGGACCCCGTTAGCATGCTGACTGTTGTCCTACATTTTATTGCATCTGACTTTAATAGAGCTATGGCCACTTTCTTTCAGTTATGATTTTTTCACCTTTTTAAATTTTTATTGTTCATTTATGTTGTATGTGTTCTTTGTATGTAGTATACAAACTCTCTCTTTTTTTTTTATCTAGTCTGTTGATTTAACTTTAGTGGCAATTCAAGTGCATTCATACTTACAGCCTCTTTCCTATTTGCAGTCATTTTACTACTTTATTTTATAATTTGCTTTAAACTATTCTCAATTTTAAAAATTCTTCCTTTGGATTAATCGAGACATTCCTTTCCTATCTTTTCAATTCATTAGTTTGGAAGTTATACAGTTTACTTTTTCCTTAGTTATCACTATGATGTATTAAATATAATATATCAGAGTATATAATATACTTGACATATTAATACTTCCCTAGTTTAACAACTTATATTTTCAGTCAATAGTTTTATCTCTGTCCCAAATAAGTTAAAGAGTTTAGAATTTTAACACTACAACCATTTGATGATTTCATCTACATTCTAGTGTTCAATTTTGTTTCTTATTCTTATTTCAAATTAGACAGTATTGTTTAAATACTGTTTACCGGTTTAATATAGTATAATTTAATTTTTTCCCCGAATGAGGAAAAAATCTCAATGAAAGGAAATCTCATAGCTGAAGGTGTTTCCACTGCTGCCCTATGTGGCTGTGGACAGGGCCTGGGCCAGGCCTGGGAGTGCTGTGTTTCCAACGCACAAAGTCTAAGGAAGGTGTGAGGTCAGCTCTGTTGACATTTTAACATTTTAACATTTTAACATTTTGAAGCAGATAATTCCTTTCTTCCTCCCTCCCTCCCTCCCTCCCTCCCTTCCTTTCTCTCCTGTGTGTGTCTGTGTGCACACTTGTGGGTGTGGGTGCTTCTGTGGACAACATGGAGAGGTCAGAGACAGCCTAGGGTAGGTCTCTCCTCAAATGCCTTCCTCACAGTCTCTCGCTGGCCTGGAACTTCACTCCTGCTGGCCTGTGAGCTCTCAGTGATCTTCCTGCCTCTGCTCCTATCTGGCAGTGCTGGGACTTTAGGTGGTTCTGCTGTGCTTGGCTTTTTATGTGAGTTCTGTGGCTCTGACCTCAGGTCTTCATGCTTGTGAGATAAGCACTTGCTGGCTGAGCCATTTCTCTCATGAACCAGAATTGTTTTCTCTTTTAAGGCAGATTATCCTGCAAATCATAGAATATAGTGTCTTTGGTCGGCATCTACAAGATGCCTGACCCTCATTTGTGGCATCAAAAACGGTTTTCTAGAGCAAGCTGTCTAGGACAGTGTGGTGGTTTAAATATGCTTGGCCCGTAGGAGGCGTGGTCTTATTCAAGGAGGTGTCTTTGTTAGAGGAAGTGCGTCACTGTGGAGGCGGAGCTTCGGGGTCTCCTATGTATTCTCAAGTCTGGTTATCGTGAACCAGAGTCTCCTCCTGACTGCCTGCAAAAGACAGTCCCCTTCTGCTGCCTGAAGATCAAGATGTGGAACTCTCAGTCCTCCAGCACCAAGTCTGCCATGCTTCCCACCATGGATAATGTACTCAACCTCTGAATTTGTAAGCCAGCCACAATCAAATGTTTGTCTTTATAAGAGTTGCCTTGGTCATGTTGTCTCTTCAAAGTAACGAAACTCTAAGGCGTAAATAACACCTTCTTTGGGGCTACACTAGGTAAAACAGGTTCGGGGGTGATCTTCACAAGTGGGCTTTAGTATCTGAATAGATCATTTTTAGGAGAGCCAGCACCAAAGAGATTAGATCCTGGGCTTAACATTCCCCTACCACCACCACCACCACCACCACCACCACCACCCTGTCTTTCTCTCTGTGTCTCTGACTCTCTCTGTATGTCTCTGTCTGTCTCCCTCTGTCTGTCTCTGTCTCTCTGTCTCTGTTTCTGTCTCTCTCTCTCTCTCTCTCTCTCTCTCTCACACACACACACACACACACACACACACTTTCAGATTAGATTAGGTTTTAGCAGCTTCCTGGATTATCCTCCCTATGTTACTTTGGATACCTGGGTAACCTGAACTCAGTCTTCCTAGTCTTCCTGGATTCTTCTATCCTTGCCATGGCCTCATTTTGTGTGGAGAAACAGTTTATTTTCTGAGGTTCAATCTGTGTTTAATTGATCTTTGGATCACTCAATACATATACCCTTTAGGTACTGCCTAAGGAAAGATTAATTTTATGCCCCAGGAAAAGATTTAAAATAGGAGATTCCAGGCCATGCTAATGTGGCTAAGGCTGAACTTAGAGGCAGCAAATCTTCCGAGTTGAGAATAAACCCATTTTGACAGAAGAAGCACAGTAGACATTTCTAAACAAAAAGATAGCCATGCTCATGATGTCAGACAGAAACACAAGTAGTAAATCAGCAGGGAATTGGGGTGCGGCTGGTACAGAAAGAACTGAGCCTCCAGGCTGGGCAGGAAGAGCTATCTGAGTATCAACAAGGACTCAGTGCCATGGCTGTGTGGCAGGGATAGCCCAGGCACCTGACTCACATGACCTTCTGGTGCTAACACTGCCACACAGTTGTAAAGAGAAGTTCTTGTCCCTGCATACAAAGATGAAGTGAATCCTTCATTGTCACAAATCTAACCAGTGATTGAACTAAGAGGTTAATCAACAAAAGTATTCACAGCAGAGCAAATCTTGGCCTATAATAAACAGAGAGCAGTCCTTCTCTGGGAGAGGCCCCATGCTCTCGGCCACAGTCCCCAAGTAATAGCTAACATGCTATGTTTATGAGTTATAGCACTGTTCTAGGTGAGAGTTTGAGTTTTAACTTTTTACAAATATATTGAAAGATGTGTCTGGAGAGATCCCTAGTGGTTATGAACTGCTGCTCTTCCAGAGGACCTGAGTTTGGTTCCCAATACTCATAGAAGTCCAGCTCCAGGAAATTTAATACCCTCTTCTGGTCTCCATGGGAATGGTGTATACACACACACACACACACACACACACACACACACAGATAAAAAACAAAACAAATATTTAAGATTTCATTTTATTATTTTTCTATGTTTTGAGTGTTCTGCCTGCATGGATCTCTGTGTATCACCACATATGTTGTGCCTTGAACTCAGGGAGGCCAGATAAAGCTGTTGGATTACCTGGGACTAGAGGTACAGGCAGTTGTAAGCCCCCATCTGGGTGCAAGGAGTTGAATCTGGGTCCTCTAAATAAAGCAAGTAGTTCTCTTAACCACTGAGCCGTTTCTCCAGCCCCCAAAATAAATCTTTAAAAAATATAAAACGAAGAGAAAGAAAAAGATTGAGGACCTCTGCTCTATAAATGTGTGGAGTCCTTATGAATTTGCATATATATTTTTTTTAGTGGGTAGGACACATTCCACATCTGGTGGGGTGGGCCATGTGTGTTCTGATCCCAGGCTGCAGTGAGGTGACACAATTCAACACAGGTGAGCGGTGCTAAATTCAGCACACATGCGATTCTGAATGTAGTTTTGGCTTATCAGAAACTTTTCACTGTTGCCGAATTCCTCACAACCCTCCACATTTACTTACACAACCCCTTGTGGGGTCACCACCCACAGTTTTAGTTTCAGAAGCTGTGCAGGGACTAACAGTCACCCATCGAGGTATCCCTAGTGCCCTTCCAGACCCCCGGAATGCTGACCAGGTGACTCGCCTCTGCAGACAACTGAATGAAACTGTAAATAACAAGGAGAGACTCAGGGAAAATTCAAAATAGATAAGATTATTTCTTTAAAGTGGAGAAACCAAGGCTTAAGGAGATGAGGTGCTGACTATTGAAAGAGCATCATGGGTGAGGCCAATAAAATACTTGACGCTGGAGGCTGAGTCTCCACTGTCTGATGCCCAGCCTCCATCAGAAGCCACTTGTCTACTGGTGGAGAAGTCCTGAAGGAAATGATAACTGTGCCATTTTGATGAGGGAGACAAGACAAAGTGATTGATGCAAACAGCACCCTGGAATAATAATCAAGTGTTGTCAATCTGAGCTCTCCCAATGACAGCCCGGTCGATGGATCTGTCGTGGCAGATAATTACTCGCTGTATCTTTAGTCCATAAAGTGATCAGTAAAGTCAAATGTCTAGTTTAATATTTTACATTTAATGATTACACAATAACGGATACCAGAATGAATGTTGATGGAGATCAATGGAAGGATTAGATCACGGTGCCAATACTTTCCCTTTTAATTAGTCAAACCTAATACAAAATTCAAGATACGCTGTATCAAAGCCTTTCTTTCTTAACTCTCTACTAAGCAACTGAAATTATGTTCAGAGATTTGATTATTGAGCTGTTAATTATCTGGAAATTCAGATGCTTTGTGAAATGCTTGAAAAATTTCATCTGTCCTATCTGGGTGGGGAACTGGCTTGATGGGGCCTAAATTACTATTTTTTTTTTCAGAGGGGGACAATGTTTATGTCCATCAAACTCTGGGAGGAAAGAGATCATTCTGAGGGCCATCTGGTCTGGCTGCACTGCTGTCCAGGTGGAGGTGTTCCCTGAGGACCTGTGTGCACTTGTGGGCAGATTCCCCAGGGCCTGGCCAGCCTTTGCTTACTGGCCTTGAACTTGGATTCCCTATAAATCCTCCCCAAATCAATGTTGTCAGCTTCTATTATTTCATTGTTCACTAAGGAATAGCCCAGGATGGCACTGAATAATTCATGACAGCGGTGGTGTTGATCCGACTTCACGAGTAGGAAATTCTAAGACCCCAGAAGGCTTCAGTCTGTAGATCCATCTGCAGGCTGGGAGTCTGCTTAGCATGTGATCCTAGCAGGAAAAATTGGAATACCCATGCCAGGGTGAAACCTGCCTTCACTGGTCCCTGTGTCACTCAACAGTGGGTGTTAAGGAGGGATGCACTAGGTTGGAACCCAGTGTTCTATAACATCTGGAAAAATCAGGCTTTCCAAGAGTCTTAATTGGCCACTTCTGAAAGGGTTCAGAGCCCACAGGTGAGGCTGTCTATAGAAGCAGGAAAGAAGAGAGATGAGAAAGTTATTGGTATATACAGCAGATGCATGTATGTACATAGGAGACAGAGAGTGGTCTGCTAGACATCCGAAAAGAGAAAAGTTATAACCGTGCAAAGAACTCACATACCATGATCAAGCATGGTGCAGTTGGTGAGTTACCATCTCAAAGCAGATTTTTATTTTCGTGATAAAGGATGGAAGCTTCCCCATCCCTGAGAACCAGTGTTCTAAGCAACCGTCTCAAGGGAAGCCAAAAACCCAGCACTGAGCCTGCTGCTTCCTGCACAGGGTTTAGTGACGTCTGATGTACATGGGAAAACATAGCAGCTCACAACTAAGCCTTTACCTTGGTCTTGGACTTGTCTTTTCAGGGTGCTTCGGAGGTAGTGGACCCAACAAGCATTTGAGCCTACTCAGATGAGGATGCCATGTGCACTAATGTGTAGCGTGTCCCTTTAGTGTGAGCGCACCACTGTCAATGGGCCTGAACACTCAGGTCTGCAGGCAGTTCTCTCCGAGGAACACTCACCTCATTGAATGTCAGACAGTTCAGGATGATATAGGCCGAGAGCCCAGCCAGTGGCTGGCTTACCAGCCAGGTCAGTGCAGGCCCAGAAAAGCCTGAAAGCACGTCTTGATTTCAAACAAGTGTCTGTTCAAGTTCAATGTTTTCCTTCATGTCTGTAGCTTTGAAAAGTATTAATAGTTCCCGTACCGTTCTTCTCCTCCTTCTCTTCTTCTTCTTGTTATTGCAGTAAAATACACAGAACAAAATTTACCATGTATAAGTCCGTTCAGAGTACCATAGCTAAGTATCTTACAAACAACAAAATATCTGCTAACTTTGGGTTTACAATTTTTCTTGTAGAGCCATTCTTGGTCAGTATTGATATCTCATATTTGATGAGTAGTGAAATTTTACCATTATTTTAATTTGCATTTACCAAATGGCTAATGATATGTAATATCTTACTGAGTTGGCATCTAGATCTTCGGTGAAATATTTATATATGGCTTTTGTCTATTTTCGACTTGTTTTATACATGTCTGTACAACACATACACACACATATGTATATATGACTTTTTGTTTTGACAATACTTCATATGTGGTAGGTCCCTGGAGTGGTTCGAATGAGATATATGTCCTATAGTCTCAGGCATTTGAACATTTATCCCCTCGCTGGTGATGCTGCTGGGAGAAGCCCAGGTGGTACAGCTTTGCTGGGGAGACTCTGGAGGCTGGCTTTCATCTTCAAGTCCTACAGTCATGTCAGTTCGCTCCTTCTGCTTCCTGTGTTGCATTTGGAGATGTGGGTGTGCTTGACTTCCTGCTGGAGCTACCACACCTGTTGATTTTTATCATGCTTCACCAACATGATGGACTCTTACCCTCTGCAGCCAGAAGCCAAAGTAAGCTCCTCCCTATGGAAGCTGCTTCTGGTCACTGCGTTTTATCACAGCAACTGACGTGGGGACTGTCGTCTGCCGAGTGTGTGATTTGAAAATATTTTCTTAGAGTGCAGCTTGCCTTTTCATCCCTGTAGTTGGGTCCTCCACATAGAGAACGCTTCTAATATTGACAAAGTCAAAGTTAAATACATTGCCTTTGTGGACTGCACTTCTGGTGTGAAGTCTAAGAATTTTTTTGGCCAGTCCTGAATCCTAACAATGTTTTATTAGTTTCTTAAAAGTTTTATAGCTTTAAATTTTACATTTGAGTCAGTAGTCTATTTTAAGTTGACTTTTAAATGCAGAGTAAAATTCAGTGTGAAGTTTTATTTTTGTTTTATTTATATTGGCTGTCTGCTTGAAGCAGAACCAGTATTTAAAATGCTGACTTTCCTCCAATGGATGTTTATGTACCTCTGGTAAGTGTGTGTGTATATGTGTGTGAATGTGTCTGTGTGTGAGTGTGTGTATGTGAGTGTGTGCATGAGTATGTGAGCGTATGAGTGAGTGAGTATGTGAGTATGTGTGTGTGTGTATGTGTGTATAGCATGCAGGGAATTGAGCAACCTAAGGCCTCATGTGTATCAGGCAAGCACTCTGCCACTGACCTACACTCTCATCAGTGGGCATATTTTGTAAGTCTGTATTGTAGTTTCTTTATCCTATACACAGTTTTATTTCTATATACTTTCCTCTTTCTACTGCTTTAGTTTTGTCCCATAAATATTAATTTTATATTTTCATCTTATTCAAATGATGTATTTTTGTTTCAGAATTTTGTTCTTTCCCTATGGACATTTAAAAACATTGTACTCTATTTTTTTTAAAAAGTGTCTATTTCTTTATTATCTAATTATCAATTTGTACCTTGTCTCATTGTGTTAGATAAAATACCCAGTATGACTTCCATTTTATTAGTCTGTCACATTGTATTTAAATCCATATGTTTGTGTGGAGTTTTCGTAAGTTTCGCTAGGTAATATGTTGTCCTTGTTACTTTTCTATTGCTGTGATAAAACATCATGGCAAAGGCAACTTATAAAAGAAAACATTTAATGTAGAGCTTATGGTTTCAGATGATTTGAGTCCACGATAGCAGGGCAAAGGTATGGTGGCATTGGCAGCTGAGAGCTTACATCTTAATCCACAAACAAAATTATGCAGAGAGAGCAGTACAGTACTGTGAATGGCACAAACCTTTAAAGCTGGACCCAGTGACACATCTCCTCCCACAAGACCACACCTCCTCCCACAAGACCACACCTCCTCACACAAGGCCACACCTTCTCACACAAGGCCACACCTCCTAATCCTTCCCAAACAGTTCCACTAACTGGGGACCAAGTATGCCAACATATCAGCCTAAAAGGCTATTCTCATTCAAACCACCACATGTGTTTTACACTATCACGACAGGGGCTACACTCGTGCTTGCTACAAGCACACAGAGCTTGTTTCCCTGTGTCCTCACACCTCTCTCCACATTTGTTATAAAATTGGTTTATATCTTTTGTATTCGTTTAGGACCAAATGAGGTGGGGGTTATAATTTTTGTTTCGGCCATCGTATATCATTGAGAAACTGTAATAAAGGATATAAGTATGGTTGTGTTTCTCCCATTATTGTCTAATACAAGGATCTAAACACGTCTCCATACTTGCACGTTCAGCATTTTGTCCAATGATCTATTCTCCCAAACTACCCATCTTCTGTTTTCATGAATAGCCCAAATTTTTTACTTGCTTAAAGTATGTTGATAATTTTGCTGAACATTTTTACTGTGTTCACTTTAAAATATTAGTCCAGAAAGTCACTGTCTCTAAGTGTGGGCAGTGTTTGATCTTCTTTGTTATTCAGTTTGCTGTCTATCTCATTCTTCATTTAACAAACAATTTTTAGCCAAAAACGTAAGCAATTTTATTATAAGATTCCAGATCCCCCTAAGTTTCTGTTATCTTAGCCTCTTTCTTCTGACATCACGCTGGTGAGTTAGGGGACCCAATACATGACTACCACGTAACTGAGATAGTAGAAGTTTAAAGCTGGTTTCCAAGAAAACACAGAAGTTTTTATGGTGGCAAGGGGCTAATGTTCAGACCTCTCATTTGTCTGCCCTCAGTGCTGGAGGCCGAGAAGGGAATGGGGCAGTTCTTGATATGAACAAATGGGTGTGAGGTCATGGGTCTTCACTGGACCATCATGGTATCTTCCTGAGACCGTACCTGTCTTTTTTTCTCATTGAAGGACCTTTTCTTCTTCTAGCTACATTTTTTTTTAAAAGACTGTAGCTGTCTTCAGATACACACCAGAAGAGGGCATCAGATCCTATTACAGATGATTGTGAGCCACCATGTTTGTTGCTTGGAATTGAACTCAGGACTTTTGGAAGAGCAGTCAGTGCTCTTAACCACTGAACCATCTCTTCAGCCCTGTGTCCACATTTTAAAATCACGTTTACCAACAATTTTGATTAGGAAAACTCTTCTTGCATATTTAGTTTTAAGACCTATGTCTGCCTACTTTAACCCCAAAATACTTTTTCTTCTTTACAGATGTGGTCTGACTGTTCTCTTTAGATTTCAAGATTTTTCCAGTTCTTTATTCTAATAGAGACACATTATTCCTAGCAGTTATGAAATAGCTCGCTCTGTTTACTAAACATTGTCTTCTTTCTCAGGATGCTCTGCCGATTTCCTGTATTTGCTAACATAAGGATTAGAGTTGGTTTTCTAGTTCTAGGGTGAAGTATCATAGACATTCCATTTAGAAGATCTTGAGGTACTCATAGGATGCTGCCTAGGAAACACAAGGGGTAAAGATGAATTTTTTACAGCTGTAATCCTGTGTCCCAGATATAAGCAGAGTTGGTAAGATGGTGTCTTCACCTGCACAGAATACAGAGCCTGGCTGTGCCACATGTGGGATTCACCCTCCTGTCATGGTACTGACCATCAGGAATGCCTGCATCATCTAACTCTTTAGTGTTAAGCTCATCAAACTCAACCAGTGCTGTCTACATTGACTGCTAGGAGTCACGGGCCTTGGAGGATACACCTGGGAGAATAATATTATTTATTAATTGTCACATACTTAATTCACTCATTTTTACCAATTAGTAATAATACATGCAGT
Organism: Grammomys surdaster; assembly: GCF_004785775.1. NCBI lineage: Eukaryota > Metazoa > Chordata > Mammalia > Rodentia > Muridae > Grammomys > Grammomys surdaster. The sequence goes on along the minus strand of NW_021605170.1, from coordinate 2,838,482 downwards.
TCCTGTCACTGGGTCTGTAGTGTCATAGTGTGGTTTCCTTCAGAAACATGTTGAAATGGAAGCGTGTATCAGGATGTTTTGTTAGGAACAATGAGGGTCTGAGAGGGAAAAGCGTGTGTGGGGTAAGAGAAACTAATGTGGGATACAGCTGCAAATGAGGATTCAGCTGACACTCAGAAGTGTGGGCCTGGGATGTCCTTCAGATCCCTCCTGAGTGGAGACAAGGAGGCCTTGATACCCACCCCAGGTGAGAGCTAATGTTGGACAGACCAGCTCCAGCCAGTGGTGTGACACCTGAGAAGCAAGACTCGGGTGTGAGAGGGTGGGGAACCTTGCTCTGGGAAGGCTAGGCGGCATGTTATCTGCACAGCATGAGGCTGTGAAGGGCCCCAGCAGACAGGGCTTCTGCTGGTTGAAGCTAGCAGTAGGAAGAGGAGAGACAGGCATGGAAATACCAGAGATATTAAGTTTATGGGGCATGAAGAGGAAATACCATGGCAACATGGGGAACAACCAACTCCTCTGAGGGTACGGGTCGAGAAAGATGTGCTCTCCGGCTCCCTTTTGTGTTTTGAAGGGAGAAAATTTCATGCCGTCATGTCTCATGGAGTAGGTAGTGGATTAAAAAAAGCTTGAATCTCTTTTGAAATATGGAGTCTGTATTTTGCCAGGTAAAGAGAAGTAAATCATACATTAATAGAACCAGTATTTTCAGGGAGTTAGCGCCACAGGCACCCTGAGCGAGGACTCAGCAAAGAGACAGGAAAGGTGAGCGTGCGGGTTACATGGAATGTGGAAAGGAACCTTTGAAACTTTCATGCTCCTCTCTAGGGCAAAAAATGCTATTCTTTAAAAGGTTAGTCTACTACTACCAAAAAAAGAAGGAAAGAAGGCAAGAAAAAAAAAAAAGAAAGCAGCTTCATGTTTCATTCTAGAATCAATTTTTCTATTAAAAATAAATTGCACTTTAAGTACCTTGTGATGTATTGAACTAGAGCTAGTGGCTACAAGAAACTTTTATGTCTGCAGTCCTGGTGGTGCAGGGGTGGCTGAATCACTAAGAGCAGAGTGGGAATGCTTCTGATCTCCTGAAACCTGGATGACCTCGTCTATCCATGATCCTCACAGAGTTTCAAGGCTGTTTGATGCATCTTAGGCCCCCAGTGATGGCTCTGTGCCCAGTGTTGGGTGATCAACGGCAAACCTTAGAGTTCTCTCCTTTCATATCCACAGATGGAGGGTCTCTCTGCCCTCGCAGAGCTTCGAGTTCAGTCTAGAGGGTCCCAGCGACATGAAGAAACTACCAAATGGCTCCGAGGCAAGATGTCAGTGAGTGCAGACCTGCGCCACCTCTGGATCCTGTGGTTCTTCATAGAGGAGGCCAGGGTAGAGCCAGACTCTGAAGGAAGATGTTTTGGAGGAGGAAAGATTGAACTGCGTCTGGGGTGAGAAAAGCTTAGCCCCATCTCTGGGGATGCAGTTTTATTTGAGAAAGAAAAGAACTTAGGGTCGTGAGGAAAGTCAAATCTAGAGAGGATTGGGACTCAGGATGACAAAGATAGCTAGCCATGCCTGTCACCTTTTATCTGTTTGTTCACTGCCTTTACAGATTATAAGGGAAATCTCAGTACTATGGGGTGGTACAAGCCACTAGATGGATACTCTTGGCCCAAACCTTCATCTGATACTTGACTCTCTTTAGCAAACAATATGCCCCATCCAGGGATTTATCCAGCAGAAGCATGTACCAAGAGTTACCTTTCTTTCTTAAAAGAAAGATAAAAGGATAAAATCTGCCGTTTCCTGCTAGATTTTGTGACTTGCCCAATGGAGCGACATCAGTGAGCAGGCTATCATAGTGTGCAGGCATCTAGGGTCCTTATATGTATCTCTGTCACATTATCACATGTTGAATCTACTGAAGTTTGAAAACCTGTGAAGATTTGATTTTGGTTTAAACTCTTTTTCTTTGAGTGTATTTGTCATTTCTCTTGGCTTTGAATAACATACCGAACTTCTGAGACTTAACTGAGATAGTTAATAAAAAAAGATAAGTAGAGTCAAGGTAATGGGAAGGACCTTCGAGGTCATGGGAAGAGACTGTTATCTTGACAACTAGTCCACTTACAAATGCTACAGGTGGACCAGAGGCTAACCAAGGACATACAATCCAGAGACAGAGGGGTGGCTACAGGGCTGGGAGAGCCTGAGGAGGAGAGTCCTCCCACTGCTCCTGAAGATGCACATGTTCTCAGAACAGGTGGCTGCTACTCACTGAGAATTACTATATAATTCTCAGGAGAGAATAAGCAGGTCCCAGGTCTCATGAGCACAGTATTCTCACCAACAGTTTCCATGTGAGGAAGTAGTAGCTTAGACCAGTATTTCTCAATGTTCCTAATGCTTTCACCTCAAGTTGTAGTGACCTCAACCATAACATTATTTTTGTTCCTACTTTATAATTGCGATTTTGTTACTGTTATGAATCATAATATAAATATTTGAAATGCAGGATATCTGATATGCAGCGCCAGAGAACCACTGGCTTAGAGAGATCAAATCACCTGTCGAGTATCATAAAGTAGAAGAAGGAGGGACAAGTTTATGATATGAATTTATTTCATTCCAAATCAGGGACTCACAATTGCTGAATTACTGCAAGGTGCAGGCAGTCCTTTGGAGGTAGAACCGGAGAGCTCCTAGGTGTTTCCTGGAAGCCGAAGAATTGTTAGTCTGTCTACTGAGAGCACTTCTGACTGCGTGAATAAAGGACCTCTGCCTCTTAATTTTGATTCTGTTCAGACTGTGTGCTTTCCAATTAGAAATTTTGCTACTAGAATGTCTTTGCTCTCACACAAAAAGTCCTAAATTGTGCAACTAGAAATAACTCCAACTCAACCAACATTTGAAGAAACATTTCACAAAAAGAGTTCATGTGGGAAAAACTATAATATCCCAAGGAATGATGGGAAGTTATGAACTACTTAGAACTTGCTTTCCTGATCAAGTTTCTACCTGGATGAAAGCTTTGAAAAGAGCAGAGGAGCCCAAGGACACTCTCCCCCCTCCTCTTCCCCTCCCCCTCCCTCCCCCCTCCCCCCTCCCCTTCCCCTCTCCCTTCCCTTCCCCCTCCTCCTCCCCCTTCCCTCCCCCTCCTCCTCCCCTTCCCCTCCCCCTCCCCTTCCCCTCCTCCTCCCCCTCCCCTCCCCCTTCCCCCTCCTCCTCCCCTTCCCTTCCCCCTCCTCCTCCTCCTCTCCCTCCGCTTCCCTTCCCCCCCCTCCCTTCCCCCCTCCCCCTCCCCCTCCCCCTCCCCTTCTCCTCCCCCTCCCCTTCCCCTCCTCCTCCCCCTCCCCTCTCCCTTCCCCCTCCTCCTCCCCTTCCCTTCCCCCTCCTCTTCCTCCTCTCCCTCCGCTTCCCTTCCCCGTCCTCCTTTCCCTCCCCC
>NW_021605170.1:2834368-2834640 GCF_004785775.1 Grammomys surdaster | reverse complement strand
GGAACTGGTGTGCGAGTCTTTCTTCCCTGCTGGTCGGGGTGGTAGGCGCCGCACATTTGGTGGCCTGCACGGGGATTTCTTAGAATTCCCGGAGTTCCAGAACCAGTAGCAGTCAGGGCGATCGATCGGTAAGTGGCCGGTAAGTGGGGCCCTTCAATCTTTAAAGTCCTCGGAATGAGGCTTCAATCTTTAAAGTCCTCGGAAGGAGGCTTCAATCTTTAAAGACCTCGGAAGGAGGCTTCAATCTTTAAGGTCCTCGGAAGGAGGCTTCA
>NW_021605170.1:2825313-2834358 GCF_004785775.1 Grammomys surdaster | reverse complement strand
ATCTTTAAGGTCCTCGGAAGGAGGCTTCAATCTTTAAGGTCCTCGGACGGAGGCAAGCAAAAGTGAAAGTAAAAAGGCCAGCGGGATATGTTCGTGCCGGGAGGAGTGGATCCGTGGATAGTTATTCTAGTAGTGGCGATCACGATTGCAGTATCCCTGGTGCTGTGTTTTTGCCTTAACTGTCACCAGCCAGGGCATGAGTGCCGCTGTTAACTACCTTAAACAGAAGGCTCTACAGCAGTTTGTCCAGGAAGTGGACCGCATCGCCCCTTGGTTCGTGGTATCGGGACAGCTTACCTTGGCCACCTGGGATAAACTGGGGAAGGACATAGAAAGGGAAGAGAGGGAGTGAAGGTGAAGAATTGGAAACATTTCCTGCCAAGTACAAAGGTGTGGAAGAGAAAGAACACGGCATAAGTATACAAAGATCAAAGAGGCCAAGGGTAGTGAGGCTAAAATAATACAGACTTCAAAGAGAGGGACGAATCTAAGGACTGTGGTAAAGTGGCGGAAAGGTTAGAAAGCAAAGCCATGGGTAGCTGTTGTAGCTGTCCAGATAAAGACACTGTCCTAGATAACCATAGGAACAAGTTTAAGGTTGTTAATGTTGATGATGATGGCAATGAGCTAGACTCTGGTTTCATGGAGCTCACAGACACAGAACTGATTCTGTACACCCCAAAGCGAGACTCGGTGAAATGGCACTACCTCTGCCTGCGACGGTACGGCTACGACTCAAATCTGTTTTCTTTTGAAAGTGGTCGATTGTGTCAAACTGGACAAGGAATTTTTGTTTTTAAGTGTGCCCGTGCAGGAGAATTATTTAACATGTTACAAGAGATTATGCAAAATAATAGTATAAATGTGGTGGAAGAGCCAGTTGTAGAAAGGAATAGTCATCAGACAGAATTGGAAGTCCCTAGAACACCTCGAACACCTACGACTCCAGGGCTTGGTGCTCAGAACTTACCCAACGGGCATCCCTGCTACCCTTCGTTTGGAGATACTTCATCTCACCCCTCAAGCCGACACTCTCTTGTGGGAAGTGCTCACAAAATAGACTATTCAAGGCGTAGGGATTGTACACCGACAGTCTTTAACCTTGATATCAGGCGCCCCAGTTTAGAACATAGGCAACTCAATTATATACAGGTGGATTTGGAAAGGGGCAGTGACTCTGACAACCATCAGACTCCAAAAACGACAACCACTCCCCTCCTACAAACCCCCACCCGGCACACAGAGCTGTACACTGTCATAGACATTGAGAGAACTGTTGCTGTGTCCAACTTGCAGAAAGCACTGCCGAGAGACGACGGTACCTCTAGGAAGACCAGACACAACAGTACTGACCTGCCCATGTGAACCCGGAAGCATTGCATTGTGAAGATTTTCAGGGTATAGGAGTGCTAGCTGTTGCCCTAGTGGGCGTCTGTGTTCTCTGCCTGTCTTGAATCTGTTGTATGGTCAGGGCCCAGAGACGTGAGAGGGCGCTGGTAGTGCATGCCTTTCAGGCCATTGGCGGGTGTGTGTGTGTGTGTGTGTATCTCCACAAGCATGGCTGGTAGCTTTGAAGTATTAGTTGCTCTCATTACCCCAAATTTTAGGTCTGGACAGCCCTTGCACCCCTGGAAGCCTATAGGTTTCATTGCACACGGGATGGGTGTCTATTCCATTTTTCTTGGGCTCAGCTCTTGCACCTGGTGGGCTTTGCCCATTGCACCCAGTAGAGTGAGTCCCATGGTTTGAGCCTGTCTGCCCTTGATCGTGGGATCCTACATGATGGAGCTTGCTTGATCAGGCAGTCACAGCTTGAAACTGCTTAAAAACAAAAAAGGGGGAACTGTGGAGCGCTGCTGCCACGCCTTAAAGATGGTGCCTGCTTGCCCTTGCAGACTTGGAGTAAACAAGCCTTGTTTGGTCCTGGGGCGGTACTTCCTGGTGGCCTGATCTTGTGTCATGGGTCCTTGACCAATCACAGTGCGAGACGTGGTATGGGCTCATGGGCAGTCCTACACAGGGTATAAAGCTTCGCTCCTGGGCTGGCTCGGGGGCACACCTTCAAGCTTCATGTAACTAGCAACTCCTGAGTAAACTGCTGCTGGAAGGAACTGGTGTGCGAGTCTTTCTTCCCTGCTGGTCGGGGTGGTAGGCACCGCACATTATATAAACTAAAGAGTGATGCCTAACTGTGAAATCATTAGGTCAGGTCCAGGTCCAGGTCCAGAGGGGGAATGTCACTAGGGTTGCCAATGGTGATATGGTGGTAAGGATGACCAGCATCCCCCTGCTTAAAGAGGATGCTGTATAATCTACTACAGCTTCTTTATTCTTCTTAGTCTTGGGACCATTATTATATTCCTGGAAAAAATGAGGTAAGAAAAATGCGTATTTATGATATTTGTATTTAGGATATTTGAGTCTGATTTCCATGTTTCCATTAACTAGCATTAGGAACTCAAATTTTTTTGAGTCTTAGTGTCTCATTTTCAAAATGATAAGCCTATAGCCACAAGAGCCCCCTTGCAAGACACTTCAATTTTACACCTATGTCATGAACACACTGCATTAGCATATGAGGTGAGGGAGGAGGCTGTTTCTGAACCAGGGCATGACTTCCAAGGAACGTTACTTTTATTTTTGTTTACAAACATAAATGGCGCTTTCCTTGTCACTGGGGTTTTATCATCTTAGGAGGTCATGTCATTTACTGTGCAAATCAGAACGTGGTATAGAGTGATAGCTGATGTGTCTCCTAACTGCAGGAGAGCGGGAGGCAGAACTGGAAGCTCACAGATCACCTCTGCCGGAGCCACACTCCTGGCTCTCTTCCCTGTTCTTTCTCCTCCCCTTTCTCTTCCTTGGGTTTCAACAAGAGCAAAGGTGCCATGAATGGAGGTGTTAGTTCCCTCAGCTGCTTAATGGAGTGTTAGGTTCAAAGCCAAGGTGTGACCATTTAAATGCTAACACTTTTAAGTTGGTTTGTCTGCAGCAGACACTGAGGGTTTGCTCCCCTTCCTGCCTTGAGACCACTTTGCATTGTTTACTCCTGCTTTGTTCAACCAGTAGCTGACCAGCAATTCCTTTCTGGGCTGCATCATTAAGAAGAACTATGTAGAATTGTAGCTATGGTTTAGAGAACATCAGAGGGACCCAACCCCAGACCTAAACCAGGAAAAAGCCTTAAGCCATTTTCTGGAATCTATCTCCCTGTGTCCTGTAGGCTGCTGTCTGGATTCTCTGAGAAATTCTGGTTGGGGGAAATCAAGAAGCAACTAAATTCCAGATGATTTCATGATAAAAATAGCTGATTGAAGTGTTTTTGAGGAAAAGTAACTGAACTCCCACTGCAGCCTGTCCCCTACCTAGGCTATCAATCAGGGTCACCCCTTTCTAGGTCTGGCTGAATCATGGTCTAGATGCTTACTCTAAAAGTATTGTTAGAAATAAGAAAATGAAACCCGTTTCAGTTGTTAACATTGTGAAGAACGTAGTGTCATGAGCACTATGTCAGGAGCAGACAAGCACTTCTGTTTCGTCCCACGATGTCAGAATTTATTGGATAACAGTAAATTCACATGAAATATGGTTTCATTGGCAGCTACTTGCCAGATATTTCTGCTGTACTTGATAATGTGGACTGAGGCAAAAACATGTTTTTTTTTCCATTCTGATCTTAATTACTGATATTAACTTTCAGATTACAAATCACACAGTAAGTACCCCCTCTATGTGTGTAAATTACAGAATGGATATTGAGGGTTTTGAGGCCACAGCAGAGTTCAAGAACTTTTAGAAGTAAGCTGCAAACCCTTGATCTACAGTGGTGTCCTGGTTGCAAGATACACTAATGCAATAGGGATACAAAGCTTGGGAGAGTAGCCAGCCAATCTCTGATTCGGCTTAAGGCCCACTCCAAGAGATGGAACCCAGACCCAAGATTGCTTGGGTGGCTAAGAACCAGAGACTAGATAACCCAGGGACTTAGGGGAAAGCCTACTGCTACTGTTCTAAAGAGGAATACAGCAATAAAATCACTCCTCATGACATTCTGCTACACTCATAGATCAGTGCCTTGCTCAGACATCATCAGAGATACTTCCTCCTGCAACAGTGGGGAACAGATACAGAGACCCTCAGTCAGACAGTATGCAGAGAGTGAAAGACCTTGGAGCACTCAGCTCTAAATGGTGTGTCTCCATCAAACCTCCACAGGAGCAGGGGTAGAAAGACTATAAGAGCCAAAGGGGAAGAGGGGATGGAAGACACCAAAGAAGTCAGGACCCCTGAACACAGCAGGACTGACGCACATAGAAACTCACAGAGACTGAAGCGATATGCACAGGGTCTGCACAGGTCTGCAAAGGGTCTGAGAGCTGAAAGGAAAGTAGACACAAGCCCCCATCCCTAACCCAGAAGGCTATAATTGATAACCACCGCCAGTGAAAAATTAGGTTTTCCAGGGAAGTCTCACTGGTGAAACAAACCACTATTAAAGATAGGCTCCCTGCCCCTGCAGTAGATGGACGACAGAAACACATTCAACAGCCTCTTTGGAGGGTCTTTGTCTTGTAATGTCGTGTCAGGGCTTTTCTATTTTTACTTTTATTTTATCATACAAGTTTTACACATATGTTATAGCTTCTGATTTTGCATTTTTATGGGATTCTTGAAGGTGTGAACACTTGAAGGTGTGAACACTTGTCATTTTGCACCTATATCTGATTTGTTGTTTATTTTGTCCTACTATGGTTTGTCTGTTTTTTAATTTATCTTTATATTTTAGTTTATTATTCTCCCTTAGAAGCCTGGCTTTCCCCCCTCTGTTTCTGTTATCTTTTTCTTTTTATAACAAGAATCAGAAAGTCAGAAAGGATGGATCTGGACTGAGGGGCAGTGAGAAGGAACTGGGGGGAGTAGAGAGAGGGGAATCCATAATCAGAACATATCCCATGGTAAAATCTCTGTGTCCCCTAAAAGGAGAAAACATAGACTGACAGAGGTGTCAATAGGTCTGTACTGATGAGATAGTGAACCCAAAGCAAACTGCAGGAAAGAAGGCGAAGACTCAGCAACGGTTCCAAGTGTGATAGCTTTGAGAGTAAAGTGGGGTTGGAGAGATGGCTCAGTGGTTAAGAGCACCAGCTGCTCTTCTAGTGGTCCTGAGTTTAATTCCCAGCGACCACACGGTGGCTCACAACCATCTGAGGGGTGTGTGTGTGTGGAGTATGCACATATGTGTAGGTAAGTCATGCACTTGTCCGTGCACATGTGGGAGCCTCTATATGATCCCACCTTTTCTAGTCTCTCTTCCTCCTCCCCCTCTTCCTCCTTCTTTTTTGAGGGTCTCTCAGTAAACTCAGAGCCCCTGTTTCTGCTGGGCTGTCTAGTTAGTGACCTTCTTGGATCATCCATGTTGGAGTTGCAGACATACATAGCCACGAATGACTTTTGTGTACATGTTGGGAATTTGAAGTCAGACTCTCTTGCTTTTACAGCAAACAATAGCTGTCTCTACATGTCTACCTCTGTAATGGGTCCAGGTGAGAAGTTAGACCCTTCCCCCTTGGTGTGTCTAGTAAGTTCTTGAGCCTACTTTTCCTGGTATGGTTTTAATAAATCCATGTGCTCTTACTATCTCAGTTCACCCTAAAATGGTTATAGGGTGCTCTCACGGTTGGTTCTCTTAGTTGTAAGGCTCAGTGAAGAAGGAAAGATAAATAAAAAAAAAATTAAACAAGCAGACCATCTCTGATCTTCAAGGCCCAGGGGTGTAGGTGTTCTAATAATGTAGTTCAGATATAGAGATGTCACCTCAGAGATTATGAAGTGATTTCCCCAAGTGGCATATAGGAAGTTACCAAAAACAAACTAGCCAAAAATTCTTGCCAGGTGTGGTGGAGCATACCTTTAATCCTAGCACTCAAGAGGCAGAGACAGGCAGATCTCTGTAGGTTCAAGGCCAGCCTGATCCACAAAGCAAGTTCTAGGACAGCCAAGGCTACACAGAGAAACTACTATCTTAAGAAACAAAACAAAGAAAAGCAAACGTCACTTCCGTGGCTGCTGGGCCACCGGGGAGGAAACCTGGGGAGGTTTGTCGTAGGAGGCCAGCCCTCAGCTCTGTGTATCTAGAAGTTTATAACCGTCATTTGTCATGGGGGGTAGTTTCTTGTGTTTGTTCGGTAGCGACCACACAACTTCAGAGATTGGTGTTCACACTGGAAAGCAAAATGAGAAGTTTACATTGATAATTTTTTATTTTAATATCATATATATACATGTATATGTATATATATATGTATGTATATGCAATGTATTATGGGTGTATCTCCCTCGTTCTCCTCTTCTATCTCCTCCTGGTACTGCTCACCCCTCCTTCACAGTTCTCCCCTTCTGACTCCCATGTCTTTTTTCTATGCAGGTCTTGTTTAGGTAGCCACAGGTACTATGTGCCCATGATTGTGACGGCCATGATGCATCCTGTAGATGAGATTTTTAGCACCCCTCTCATTCGCTGGCTTGTAAACTCTTTCTGTTCTCTCTTCTGTGACGTTCCCTGGTTCTTGTGAGTGGTAGTACAGCTGGCTGTCTCTTTTAGGGACTCAGTAGTCCCTAATTACTACTCAATAAGAGTTATTCTCAGTGTGGAAAGCAAGGGAAGTTGGGGTTTGAATCCCTGCCTATCATCTTGAGAACTGATTGATATCTGTGTGCTTAATTATCCATCCAAGTCAGGAATAGAAAATTAAATGAGATCCTTGTAAAATGTTCTCAGAACGGCACTAACATGGTAGACACTTTGCTACTGTTGGAAAGTTGATTCCGGGGGAATTGTTACAGAGTTATTGAGGATTTCAAAGGCAGACATTGGGGGACTAATCCATCCCTTTAACTTAGTGCTATTAAATTTTGTCCACAATATTAGGCACTAAATTAAATTGTAAATGTGACCCAAGTTCTCTGGCTCTAGCTGTCTCTGTGGGAGCTAAGGGTGTAGAGCACAGCTGGGGAATTTCCAGGTCCCAACGTCTCCTTCCTTCCGACTCGGCTTCATTTCTTAGCAGCTATGTTCACAAATCAGATTCACACAAGAAAGTCTTGGCTTGGCTTCTGTTTTTTCATGCTCACTTTTAACACACGGTCTCAAACACACCCTGTACAGGATCTCAGAACTAGGCTCATGACCAGACCGTGCAAAGCCTGATGCCTGCAGGAAGAAACTGTTGCTTGTCTCGGATGTCAGCAATTGACTTCCATTTATTCAATAAATGTTTGTAAGGCATTTGCCATTCAGCTTTGTTTAGGGGACTTATCAGTTAAGAAGGTGACAATGCATTCTGCTTGGGAAGACAGACAAGACAGCAAGAAAGAAAAGAGAAGAGAAAGACAAGACAGAAGTTAGGCTGTCGAAGGCTACTCAGAGTGTAAGATTTGACTGGGAAGTACGCCAGGTGTCTCTTCTAAGACCGAACTCTGGAACTAGAAGATATACAGAGAGGAGTGTGGGTAATGTTCTAGACAATGCTCCACAGTGCAGAGACTCCCACCAGTGTCGTATCCTGAGGGCCACACCCCTCTTTGATAGGGAAGTCTGACATTGATGTTGGGGGTGTGACAGCAAGTATGTTTGAAACAGAATAAGGAGCTTGCAGTGCTTGCTAAGGGTGGCGATGGGGACAGTAGAGGGGTATAAGCATTGGGAAGTGCATTGAATTATGTCACTCAGGGCACCTTTTGAGAATGGAACAAGAACACAAGCAGGAGACTGATGGAGTTTCCCAGACCAGAGTGCCAGTTACTTGGTGTCTTAGTCAGTGTTCTGTTGCTGTGAGGACACACCATGACCAGCACAGCAACTCTTACAAGGGGAAACATTTAATGGGGGTTGGTTTATGATTTTAGAGTTTTAGTCTGTTACTGTCATGGCAGGAAGCATGGCAGACATGGTGCTGGGGAAGGAGCTTAGAGTTTATGTCTGAATTCACAGAGAGAGAGAGAGAGAGAGAGAGAGAGAGAGAGAGAGAGAGACAGAGACAGAGAGACAGAGACAGACACTGGGACAGACACAGACAGACAGAGACAGACACTGGCCTGGCTTGGGCTTTTGAAATCTCAAGAATTCACCCACAGTGATACACTTCTTCCAACAAGGCCACACCCCCAATCCTTCTCAAGTAGTGGCACTCCCTGGTGGTTGAGCACTCAAATATATGAGTTTATGGGATCCATTCTCATTCAAACCATCACACCAGCAATCCCTGCAGCAAGATTCTGGGCTGTGAAGCTATCAGGAGCTCTCTAGATTCTCTGGTGGGCTGGTTCTGTAGAAGAGAGAGGCATCAAGGGTAGTACCTGTGTGCCCAGCCCAAGCCTCTGGGCAGATAGTGTTCTATTCAGATAATGGGGGACAAGAGGAGGAGTTGGTCTGTGAGGGAGGCCCCGCCTGCATGGACCCTGTGTTAGTGTCCCAGCATCTTGTCAGTCACTGCTTTGTGCTCCTGCGCTTTACCTTGAAGTCACTGTGGAGCAGAAGACACTCCAGACTGGAAAACAGTGGCTATGTCCAGCCTTTAGGTAAGGGGCCAAATTGGAAAGAAATCAAGAACACCTGTGCTGTCATCACTTTGAAGGGAGAAATAAGAGGATCTGGAGTTCAAGGCCTTTGTCAGCTGCACGTGCAATGTGAGGCCATCCTCGGATATGAGAGACTTGTTTCAAAAGATAAAATATGAAAAGAAATCATAAAATGAAATTTTTATTAGAAATCAATTTCCAGCCAGGTACCGTGATGCATTTCTGTAATCCTAGTACTCAGAAGGCAAATGAAGGCAGGCTCAAGCTTGAGCTACATAGCCTGCGTGAGCATGTCAGAGACCTTGTGTCGGACCACGAACAACTTCCATTCTTACCGTGCCTGAGATGCAGTTCAAGACACACTTTGAATGAGTCAGCTATAGGAGTGTGTGTGTACCTGTGTATGTGTGTGTGCACATATGTGTGCATGTGTGTATGTATGTACATGTGTGTATGTGTGCATGTGTA
>NW_021605170.1:2821182-2825303 GCF_004785775.1 Grammomys surdaster | reverse complement strand
GTGTATGTGAGTGTGCATGTGTGTATGTATGTACATGTGTGTATGTGAGTGTGCATGTGTGTATGTATATACATGTGTGTATGTGTACATGTGTATATGTGAGTGTGCATGTGTGTATGTATGTACATGTGTGTATGTGTACATGTATATATGTGAGTGTGCATGTGAGTATGTGCATGTGTGTGCATGTGTATATGTATGTGTACATGTGTGTATGTGAGTGTGCATGTGTGTATGTATGTGCATGTGTGTATGTGTACATGTGTATATGTGAGTGTGCATGTGTATATGTGCATGTGTGTGTGTGTGCATGTGTGTATGTGTATATATACAAATGTGAACATCTATTATGTAGGCCAGCTGTGATGGCACACACTTTTAAATCCCAGCACTTGAGAGGCAGATGGAGGAGGATCTCTGTGAGTCTAAGCCCATCCTATCCTAAATAATGTCCTCCAGGTCAGCCAGCAGTATATAGAGAGACCCTGCTTCAAACACAAATATTTATTTATGAAAGAAAATTATAAAAACATGCACTTATGTCAAATACATAGTTCTGAAATTTTTGTATATGTAAATATCATAGTGCCTACTCCCTGTAAACATCATTACGGCTCACTAATATTCCCAGCAGCTTTGTCTTTTGGTGAACTTAGACAAGCTAGTAGCAAAGGAGGGAAGCATTAGACAGGACGATGATTATGTACATTTTCTTTCTTCCATTAAGTCGTGGGGTAATGAATGTTTTTTTATTTTATATTTGTCTTAGTGGTTCTATAGAAAAGCTGCTTCTGGATTGGGTTCTCATGCTTCCTTTTAGCTCACTTGATCTGGCTCAAACTAGTTGCCACGTCCTGAGCTTTCATGAAGCCCACATGATGAGGAAACTGTTGACTTGGCAGCAAACAGCCAGTCAGGAACTGAGGACTCTGGTCAACAACCATGCAAGTGGCTTATGGGAAGGTCTTCCAGGCTCAATCAAGTTCCCCCATAGTGTAACATTAAAAAGACTGGGACCCCAAATCTGAGAAGCCTCTCTCGGATTCCTGTCACTTAGAAACTGGGACAGTAAGTGTTATGGCCTTGAGTTCCTAAATTATTTCATGGCACTAGACACCTGATACAGAGGTGGAGGAGTGTGAGCCAGGGACAGTTATAGGCACTACACACCTATCTCTATGAGCTCAACAAGGCCAGCCTGCTGAAGTTCTGTCAAGCTTTTGTTACTTCTCTCTGAGGTAGATTGGTAATGTCTTGGGGGTGGGGGCTGGGTAGATTATCAAAATGGCTGAACAGTAATGCTTTTATTGATCTCCTATAACAACTGTAATCGTGATGATAGCAACCCCCCCAGGACCTCAGAATACCTTGTGCTAGGATGGGGTAATACTGTACACTTCCCACCACTTTTCAAGATTAACTACCGCAACAAAAAAACCCAACCAAACAACCAAAAACAAAACAAAAACAAAAAACAGAACAAACAAAAAGCTCCAAGAGTGGAGCACGCACTGCTTCCTCCCAGGACATAGGAATCGAGCGTGCTGTTCTTTTCCGTCTTTAATGTGAATTGACAGAGTCACTTTAGTCTGTTAGCACTTCCTCTCTGAAATAGAACCCTGACACCTTCCAGTGCCCTCAGCAGCAAATGACTTATGCCAAAGCCGATTCTCCTTCTGTGGATGGAAACTCACCTGACACCTGGAATGTTGGCTCTTCAATGAAGACGACTTCATATAAGATGGTGGGTCAGGAGCTTCACCAGCCAGAAGGCACTCAAGCTGTAGCCTTGCCTTTTGGCAGCTGAGGAGAAATTCCTGGTGGTCAGGAGACTAGTTTGGAATGCCTGGATTTCTCCCGTAGGAGAACCAACCAAACTTTGGCAAATCGCCTTTGCCAACTGAAAGCCTCCTTTACAGGCCTACAGATATGACTTCATTAGTGCCGAGGTATTTTTAAGAAGGCTTTAATAACTATCAGTCTAGCTCTAATCCCGGTCACACATTAAGGGCTTTGATTAGGCAATTTGCTTTTTCCCTCTTCTCTTCCATCTCTTCGGAAGAGCACAGAGTTTGAGCATGAGGTTAAAGGATTTCCACTGCATCCTGAGGGGACCAACACCGCACTAGCTGTCTGTCATTTCCTGGAGTGGTTACTTATCTGTCAATATTTCTTCCCTTTTTTCCCAAGTCCCAGGCCTACTTGATCTTGTCCGCTTGGCTCAGCTGGTGGAGGAATAACAAGGGTCTTCCCATCATGCACCATTCTGGGATACATCATGACAGAGAAATCTCAAAGCCCAGGTCAATTATAACAGAAGATGTGTACAGCCTCTTGCCCCTGAGTGTCTTCTGGGGCTGCAGTTGTTTAAGACTAAGTCACCTGAAAATGCAGGGGAGAGTGTGTCTGCTGCTGCCTGCCTTCCTGGTTGTTCAGCAGAGTAGAAATCGTGGCTGACTCGGGCTCTCTTTGTGTGGTTTGTGCTTGGGAAAAGGGAGTGAAGTTGGCAGCTCACTCCTTGTGTGGTAATTATGTTTTAATTAGAATCCATCGGATACAGATGGATCCTTCCTGTTCCTTTAACCACAGATGCTGTTAATATTCCCACGTCAGATATTACAGAGCAGTGGCAAGCAGTGAATTACACAAAACAAGCCCTGTAGCTGGTAGTAACTTAGAAAGTAACCAGCATAGCTGTTTGTCTTAGATGAAAACCGCTCTCACACCCTTTTGTGGATTCTGATGCTGGTTTGTTGATATGATATTTGTTTATTCTTGTACCCATGGCGGGGGAACAATTCCAGATCTTGTACCAAGATACTATAACTGACTGGAACATTTTTATTTTAAATAATATGCCGTCATTATTTTTTTTTCCTGGTGACACTGATTAACTTACAAGATTTCTCATTTTCTCCCTTCCCTACTAACGAGTGACATGCATTCAAACACCGGTGGAACGTGTAGGCTGTGTTCTAGCACTGTGGCTCGACATATTCTAATCGTAACCCAGTTTGAACCTGAATCGCTGCTTGCAGCGTTTTTACACAAATAAGAAGTAATTTCCATAGTTTTTGCTCTAGGGTTTCTCTCTAGCAAACTGGCACAGGATTCATTTCTGAAGTCACACTTAATAATACTCCTTCTCTTACAAGCTGCCACACCCAGGTTCAACAGTGGATCTGAAATTACTCTTGCAAGGGTTCATGCGATATACCGAAGCAACATGATTTATTCTAATGTAATAATGGCATAGATTTATAAAGCTTGACGACGCCAATGCCTCTCGTTACAGCTGTAAAATATTTGTGGCCGCAGAGGGATTTTTCTGGATCATTATTTTAAAAAAGGAAAAACCCATTTTGACAGATGAACTGGGGCCATTCTGAGCAAATCACAGATACTTCATATAACAAGGCCTCCAAAGAGGGGAGGATACACTTATTACTATGGCAACCCAGATCAAAACACTATTTTAGTGGAGAGCTTCCAGTTTTACAATGCAATGATGATTGTTTATAGTACCGTTGAAACCAGATTCAGCCTAGCTTTAAGAAATGAGCTGACTAGCAGAGAGTCGTTACAGATAAGCTGGGGACACCTGAATGGCACAGTATGGCATCTGTCATTATTTGATCAAACACTGGAATTTATTGCCCAGGACAGTAGAAACAGCAGCTGAGGAAATGATGGAATAGTCTGAAGTTTTTCCTGTTACCATCGTTTGCAACTTGAGTTAAGACTCTGAGTGCAAGGAATTGTTTGTCTGTCTGTCTGTTTGTCTTTTAAACTACACGCCTCTGAAATCCCTTACTTTCCTGCCTTCCTAACACATCCCATTTGACAGACTGCAACATGGCAAACCTCAAGAACTCTGCCCATCACACAGGGCTCTGTGCTTGCACACGTTGACATGAAGTGACAGCTGGCTGTGGCCTTGCTCAGTGATTTCTCTATACATAGAATTTTTATCTAGAAAGAAAAAATTGTCAGCCTCATGTGCTGTCCATGTTTCTGGATCTGTTTTGAGAGATCTAAGCTTCTACTTGGTAGGCAGAGTATGTGGAAGGGTCAGATGGCAGAGTACGTGGAAGGGTCGGATGGCAGAGTACGTGGAAGGG
>NW_021605170.1:2807296-2821172 GCF_004785775.1 Grammomys surdaster | reverse complement strand
GGGTCGGATGGCAGAGTACGTGGAAGGGTCGGATGGCAGAGTATGTGGAAGGGACGGATTAAATCATCAGTCAATTATTTAGTGAGCAGTTATTGAGCATGTGTCGTGTGCCCACTGGGTGTGGACATACAACAGGGAACCACTCAAAGTGGAGCTTGCCTTTGGAGTTTGAGAGAGAGAGAGAGAGAGAGAGAGAGAGAGAGAGAGAGAGAGAGAAAGAGAAAGAGAAAGAGAGAGAGAGGTGTTTAAACCAGTTCCCAAATTTATTTAATGAAAAGTTTCCCAGTTTGGAAGGTTAAAGTATATCCACGTGTATTGAACGTCTGCCCTGTGCTAATCTCCATATATGGAATTCTATAAATATAATGGCCTAATGTAAACCTCTGGGCAATTTTGAGCAACTACACCCAAATAAGTCTGGTCTGGTGCCTAAGGAGACTGGATTTGGAAAGATTAGATTCAAGTTCTCAAGCTTATTAGACTAAGGTGTACTCATCAGTTCATGGCAGGCACCTTGCCACGGTTTCTGTACTAACTCATTGAACTCTTAATGGTAACCACTTACTTCAGAAGGAAACCTGTGTCTAAGTCTTTTAACTTTCCTGTTCTTTCACAGTTCTGGCTTCCTCAGGTATCTGCTTCACTCTTCCTTTTCATTATTTCTGTTTGTTCCTCTGTAATGTACAAGTATTGATGTTCTTCATAAAACCCATATGATGTTTTCTGTGTATATGGTCTTTTTAAGATCAACTTTGTGGCGCCACTGCAACTTAGTTCTAGATTATTCTGTGAAATGAGGCTCTTCCACTAACTCTTGCTGGTACATGATGGGAAATGCAAGATCCCTTAAGGATATCCTCTATCCTCCAGCTCTTCCAGAATCTTTATCTCCAAAGGAAATTGCATTCCTAAACAATACGCAAATTGAACTACTTGGTCTTTGCCTTGTCTCTGGGATTTTCTTCTCTGTGGCTCTAACAACTATTGACTCCATGGATCACGGTTTTTAAGTCTGTTTTGTTTTGTTTTGGTTTACCTTGTCTCTCAGGTTTGCTCTTCTTTAGAGTGATCCATAATTTTCAGAGATTGGCATAAAATACTAGCAAATAGCCACACAATTCCTATTAGCTGTAATTATTACTAGCTAAGGACAGGGATTTCGCTGGGAAGAGAGAAGAAGGGCCAGTGTGGGAGTCTCCTCCAGAGTCACCAATAACATGTAATAAGTAGCTGAAAGGGTAGAGGTTATGTCCACATGACTCTGGACACTAGGAAATCCGTGACTAAGGTGCTGTCCGATCTGGTTCCTATTGAGAATTGCATTCCTCACTGACAGATGGCCCGCTGCCTTCCTCACTATGTCTGAACAGGAAAGGAAGGAGGAGGGGGAAGACAGGAAAGATTCTCTCCTGATAAGGAGACTAAGTCTATCACAAGGACCTCATCTCTATAACTTCATTCAAATATAATTAAATACAAAGACCCTGATCTTCAATTACTATTATACTGGCTATTACAGCTTCAGTGATGTGGGGCTTGGGTGTGGTAGGATACCTTTCATAGCACACAGCAGTTCTGGCTAAATATGACCAGAGAGCAGAGTGGGTTAGATTAGCAGTGCGCACAACATAATAGCATCACAACGCCATAGGAGAGTGATACAACAGCTCAGTGTTTATTGAGTAACTTTATCAGAAGCTCTTTAGATACGTCATTTAATCCTTATGAGTTTCCTATGGGGCAGATGATGTGAATGTGGCCATCTGAAGAGAAAGAAAGTGGAGGTAGAATTTTTGAAGATTAACTCAATAAAACAAATGCATCCCATAAAAAGGAATCCATTATGGATCTAAACAACTCAACACCGCAGGCTAGCATAGAGGTCACCTTGAAATGATACTGCTTGAGACAGTCTCACATCACCAATGAAATGTTTTAGTCCAAAAGAAATGTGTGGGGTTTCTTTGTTTGTTTTGTTTTGTTGTTTGTTTGTTTTTGTTTTTGTTTTCTCTGAGATTGAGGTCCAGAGCTGGTCCTGTGGCTCTTGCCTAATGTTGAGGAGGGGGTCAGAGCTTTCTATGTGATAGAACAGAAGGAAATCCTAACACCATTCATTCCTGGGTAACAAATGTAGCAACCTCCTTCCTGAATCCCTGATCCAGAGTCCATCTTCTCAGGTCTGTGATATTCTCTCAGATCCTCTTTAACCCTTTGGGTACCCAACACAAATACCATAAACTCAGAATGGCACCAGCAGTGTGCTCCTTCCCACAGCCTGAGACAACTGCAGCAGAAGACAGCCGGTCAGCTTTGACCATGTGTTGTGTTTTTAAAAAGACATGTTTTTTAAAGGATATGTTTTGTGAAGCACCTTATATTGAGGTGGGAGGGGTACCTCGGCCAGCCCATGCTCAGGCATATCTTCCTTCTGATGTACCAGCCATAGGACCGCAGGTATAGTGTAGAATAGAGTTTATTGAGGGCATAGGAAGGGGGACTTGAGAAGGGAATAGAGACAGAGAAAGAGAGGGGACAGAGAAAGATGGGGGTGGGGGTGGAAGAGGAGAGGAGGGGAGGGGAGGAGAGGAAAGGGACAGGGGCAGAGAGAGGAGGGGCCAAAAAAACCCATTTATAGCAAGTCAGGCCTACTTGGCTATTGCCAGGTAACTGTTGGGTGGAGCCCAGAAGGAATGAGGGCTTTATAAAGGCCTTGAGTTCTTTGGGAATAAGCACAAGCAGGCATGTTTGGAGAAGGATGCTTCTCAGCTAGAGGGAAAGAGTATCTCACCAGTGCTGCTCTGACTCTGCACATGCAATTCTTCAAGGAAAGCAGGGGTTCTCTTACATTTCACATGCCCTGATAATGCCGGGATTCATGCTGCCTTTCAGGGCTACTGTCTCCGTCAAAGATGCCCATGATCTCTACTGGAGTTGAATTTCAGGTAATTATTTCATATAATGTCGTATAACTGTGCTGTTAGGGCTGAGGCAGACCTCAGGATTGATGAGAAAACCAGATTAATTTGTTTCATTCTTGGTTTTTATCCCTCACCCAAGACCAACCTGCTGTCAAAGCGCGGGTCTCTCAGCCACACAGGTTACACTGGTTTCTCCCAGGCCCTGAAGAGCAGCTAACAGAATGAGTAACCTTTCTCTAATTGTGGAATGAGCTGACATAACTGCCAAGAATCCACGGAGGGAATGGGAGGAGGTATTGGGCTTATTTGCCAAGAGAACCCCCAGGGTGCCACTAAGGGAGTTACAAACAAACAAAGCAGGAAAGTTGTGATTTTCTAGGCCTTCAATGTCTGAGGCTTTGAAATGGGGCACAGCTATTGCAAAATATCTGTTCAAAGTGTCAGTTTCTGGGTCTTCGGACTGTGCACCTGTGTGGCTCTGTGCCCCCCACCCCCAGACACTGTCATTGTAGAGGTCTAAGTTTATCATGACTTTTTTCTTCTGGTGCTGGCCTCAGAGTCTTGGGCACTGAGTACAGTCTCTAGATTCACAGGTTTAGCTGGTAGCACCAGGCACAGAATTCACTTGACTCTTCATAACCCCGCTACTAATCCTGGTCAACATGTACTGTGTATTCCTGTGTCCCGAAACAATGTAACATACCTCATATTGTATTGTGTTTTCCTACACAATTGCAAATAGGAATGTTACCATTTTACAGCTGAAATGACTGTGGCTAACAGGGCTGGATACACAGCTCGGAATGCTGGCTGAGCAGGAGTTTGCATATAATGAGCCTGCCACTGAGATGGAATCCTGGTCCACTTTGATGTACCACCCCCGCCTTTCTTACCCTCCCTCATCCCTGAACCAGGCCTCACGCAGAAACACAGCCCTTTCCTTGCTGCTAGCCCAAGCGTTAAATCTCTGGCTCAGGCTGGGACTAGGCCAAAGGTGATATATTATTCTATAGTGCCCTGTGGCTGAGAGCCTTGGGCCGAGAGCATGCCCAGAAACACTAGAAGTGGCAGGAAAGAAAGAAGGCAAAGCAAGGCAGTGACAGTTATTTAGAACAGGCCAGTTAATTCAAGCTGTAAAAGTATGCTCAAGTTTCAGTGTGCACCAGTCACTTAACCAATGTGGAGGTAGGCATTTCTCAGCGCTTGTTTGTTCCTGCTCTATTAAATGCAGCTTGTTTGAGGGTACTGGGGATACTGGGAGCCATCTAAGTATACAAGTTTCAGTATCAGCAGCCCCCTCTTACTTATCCATCCCCAGATTCCCCAGAAAAACAAAGGTTGCTAAGTCTGTGGAAAGCAGATGTCGCTATCTATTGATTCCATTGATGGTTGAAAACAAGCTGTCTAGTTTCCGGGACATTTTTTTCTTTTGATGGTTCGTGACTTTTTATTTCATTTCAATTTTCAGTGTGTGCAGCACCCTCCCCCCAACCCCCGTCAACTTGAGGCACCACCTTGTCTTTTGAGGTAGCATCTCTCTCTCACTGGCCTGGAATTGTCCCTGATTAGGATAGACTGGCTAGCTGTAGTGGGAAGTATTGAGAAAAAGCATCGCGGCCTGGCTCTGGCTTGCTCCCTGGCTGCTGTCATGTTCCCACTCTATGTTCCCATACTAACTGTGGCTGAGGTGCCAGCTCTGGCTCCATGAGACGTTAGTGTGGCTGCTGTCTCTGCCAGTCTGCTCTGTGGAGTCTAAGGCTCTAAGCCCAGGGAATAACCGCCACCTCCATGTGGTAGATATAACAATTCTAGTATCCGTTAGAAATAAGATTCTTAATGCTTAAGATTATTCAATAGATATATATATATTAGCAATATATATATATTACTCAATACACAAGATGCCCACACAATCAGAATTGTTAACCCAATACCTAATCTTTTGATATGAATAACTACCTTAGACTTCTAGAGACATGTATGTCTGCCTCCATCTTGCTTCTTCTCCTCCTCCTCTTTCCTCTCCTCCTCTGGTTCCTTCTTCCAACTCTTCACTCCACCCACCTCTTCTACTGCCCAATCATCGAGCTCCACTGCAACTACAATAGGCAGGGAAAATCCTGCAGTAGCTCGACAATGAGTGTTATGTTTTATAAAAGATAAGCAGAGAAGGAATATGTTTGTCGGATGTGCACTCAGATATGGGGGAAGGGGGGAGGGGGGAAGGGAGTGCCTCTGCAGGCCCAGGCCCATGCTGAGGCATCTGTTCCCCCTGAGGGACCAGCCACAGGACAGCATAGCATAGCATAGCATGGCATGGCATGGCATGGCATGGCATGGCATAGCATAGCATAGCATAGCATAGAGTTTATTCAGGGCATTGGCAGGGGAGTTGAGAGAGTAGAGACAGAGAAAGAGAGAGAGAGAGAGAGAGAGAGAGAGAGAGAGAGAGAGAGAGAGAGAGAAGCAAGAGGAGTAGAGGTCGGCCATGAGCACATGGAGAGAGATCAGGAGGGGAATGGGGAGAGAGGGGGAGCAGGAACAAGAGGATGGAGCAAGAGCAAGAAGGCAAGAGAGAGGAGGAGGGAACAAGTAGACTCTTTTAAAGTGAGTCAGGCACACCTGGCTGTTACCAGGTAACTGTGGGGTGGAGCCTAGACAAAATGCCAACAGTGAGCCCCAGAGAGCTTTCTGTCCCCACCTTCCTGTGTAAGTGGGTACCACCACAGCACAGTTGGTTTTGTTTGTTTGGTTTATTGGTTTGTTGGTTTGTTTGTTTTAATGTTGGTTCTAGGGATCAAACCCAAGCCCTCGTGGTTTCATGATAAGCACTACACCAACTGAGCTGACTCCCAGCCCTTGCCATGATGATTTTATTCACATTATAGGTCTAGGAGGTTATTACCAAGTGAGTAAATGCTGCATGGCAGGTCTCGGAGTGGCTGTCAGCAGGTCATAGTGACACTGAACCTGGAGCCAGAGGTAAGGATGAATGGTAATCACATGGCAAAGACACTGAGTCAAGGAGGGTGAGGCGGGTGAGGAGGGCAAGGAGGGCAGGCCTCTCTTGGTACAGGCAGGGGGGAGTCCAAGAGAAGGAGGGATGTGCTCCAAACGGTTATGCTGTGTTCACCCTGGAGCAGTTATTCCATTTGGGGAACAATTACACAGCGAGTTGGTCTAGTGAGCACACAACTGGCATAGAACTCCAAGGGCAGGAAGGTGGGGTGAGAGACCCAGATCTGGATTTCCAGATCTGGATTATTTCAATGAGGGTCGTGGGATATCAGTTAGAAAAGGTCCCAGGAACATTTGGAGTTACCAAATCCAAATGATGGTGGTGAAAGTCCTTAACCAGAACCATGCAGAACACTGGAGAACCAACACTAGCCCACTGTCTTCTGCCCACTTTGGGTTAACTGCTTGCCCAGCAGCATGCAAGCATTCGGAAAGAGGAAGTTAGGAGGTAGGCCCTGACTGTGGGCAGGACTTGAGAAGGGATGAAGGGCTGCACATTTGTACACCATTCTCCGTTTGATTTAGAATTCTTTGAAATATGCAAATGAGAAAGTACCCCAGTGGTTACAATTCCTGAGTGTCATTTATTTCTACAAAATATTTAGGAACAAGCTGTCCATTGTCAGAAAGAAGCCATCTTAGAGAATTCTTTATTTTAGAAGTCTCTTCGTTGATTTTTACCCCTTATGGAAACTAAATGGTTATACAGGATTTTTCCTAGGAAATAAACCTCACATAGTTACATTAAAGGGAGTGACAAAATTATGGGTCCCCTGGGAGGGTATGAGGTGGAGGGTGAGAGTAGGGTGGCTTTATGCAGGGTTATTCACTCAGCCCAATGAACAGGTAGCCTTCAAATACAGTCTCCAGTCCCCTTCAAGATCTATTGATTCAATAAATATTTGTTGAGTGATTCCATCCTCCACTGAGTAAAAAGCAAGGAAGGAAACAGATGCTTCCCTGATTTTAGGATGTACACAGTCTAGTGGGGAGACCAAAGCTACAGATGCCCAGGGGTCAGGATAGGCAGCTAAGCTGTGACTCTCAGCTCCTTCAGGAAGGGTCACTGCTTGCTTACTCTGTGTCTGCTGCTTTCGTCCTGCTCATTCTGCCTGTAAACAAAATAGATGCCATTGGGGGTGGTTTAAAATACCACTGCCCAATCTTCATCCCCAAAGAGAATGGGCTGATAAGAAATGGCCACTCGTGTTTTTGAGCATGTAACATAAATATATCAGAAAAGACAAATACCATGTTTTTAAGAGCAGGACTGGGAACTGCGTCGGAGGAGGAGCAGAGGCTCAGGCTTTCCTGAGTACCCCAGGTCAATAGGCTTTTCCAGGGCGCTGCAATTCAGAATCTGTTTTACTAAAGCCTTTGTCCCATTTTTTAGAAATAAGACCACTCCAGCCGCTGTTGAAACAAAAGGAAATCCAGCTTCATCTGGAGAAAGGAAAGGAGGGAGGGAGCAAGGAGGAGAGGGAAGAGAGGGAATGACACTGAGATCCAGAGGAAGAAGGAAACTGGGAAGGGGTGAGAGACAGAGTGCTTCCTGCTGGCAGCCCCTTGTTTTTTTTAGGGAAAACTAGAGGTAGGCAAGGGCTGCCCTTCAGGTCTCTGAAGAGAAGCCCGCGCACAATAGAGGCTGGTAACTAAGTGGGCGGAGCTGTTTCCCCGGCTCCCAGAAGGGTCTTCTGACCTGCACAGCAGAGCAGGAGGGGCAGCTTGCCAGAGCCTGGTGATACTGCTATGCAAATGAGGGCCTCTTATGAAAAGAGGCTCTTTTCCTTCCGCTTCCGCTTCAGAGCCCACCTCCGTGCCCCTTTGTCTCCCCCGACCTAAGAGCGGAGGGAGATGCTGGGGCACAGGGGTGAAGGGTTAGACAGGCTCCAGGTGGTCTTGTGTTGATGCTTTTGGGGAGCCGCCTCTGGCTTCATCCACTGGATGACAAAACACTGTTAATGGCACCAATAAAGAAGTGTGAATGTAATTTTCTCCTCCTAGTTATTTCCCCAGTATTTGGCATATTATTTAACAGATCAACTGGCCAGTCATGATCCCTTCTGAAGCCAAGTCTTTCTTTTTGTGTTAGAAGATTCTGAAAATACAACGTTGCTGTCGCTCAGATTTAAGCCAAAGATTTCAGTCCAAAGCAGCCCACATACTTCCCCCACCTTCCACCCTAACCAACTCGATACCCCTTATCCCCCATCTCTAGCTTCACCCTACTCTCTGGGCACGAGAGGGAGAGAGCCAATGGAGAAGTTACTGACTGACACACCAAGTTTTGAAAGCTTTGGAGAAATACTAGGAAAAGAGCACCCTGGGAGAAAATGTATGCCCTCACTTTGTCTACCACAGTAAACCTTCTGTGTGTGTGGGACTGGAGGAGACTTTATATGCTCTCAGAACAAAGGCGATCATGATGCTTCAGGGCAGGCAGACCTACTTCCCTTCTATGGAGGGGTTGGTTCCCACTGCACACTTTGTACATTAACACACCCTCCCCCATAAGCCTGTGAAAAGCAGTGGTATCAGGTAAGTGACCCAGAGACATAGCTTGTGACTTCAGCACCGCTCCTGTAACCACCTAGCACAGGGTTTAAAGCACACATATATTCACACATATGTGGAAGGAGAGGGGGAAACTTGGCCCAGATGCATATCTGACTACATCCCTGAATAAAAGGAGCCTTGAGGGACACACACATATGTATTTATGGCCATTCTCTGGAAGGAAAGAACAAACCAACACACTTCAGTTTTTCCCATACTCACCCCCAACCCTCTGAAGTCACATTTTTACTGCTTCTAGTATTTTACTTTTCATTGCATATATTCATGATGCACAGTACATCATTTACACAAGTTATATTATACCTTGAGCATGTTTGCACGCTCCCTTTCACACCCTCCAGCTCTCCCTTTGCTCTCCCACCTTCTCCCTTTAGTCCTTTATCATCCTAAACAGTTTTGTTTCTACTTTAATGTCATATATATGTATATATATATGTATATATGTACATATATATATGTGTGTGTATATACATATATATACATATATAATTTTATGTCTGTATAAGATCAAAGAAGCTAGCTCTTTCTCTTTCTCTCCCTCTTTCCCTTTCTCTGTCTCTCTGTCTGTCTTTGTCTCTGTCTATTTCTGTCTCTGTCTCTCTCTTTCTACATATATATATATATATATATACACATATAATTTAAATATAATGGTACTACATTTTCTTTGTCCCTTCCTTGATGACAGACACCTATGTTTTGTTCCAGAACTATTCTGTAACTATTGTGAGTAGTGCTATAGTAAACATTTGAGTGCTGGGATCCTTAAACTCCTCTGACACATACCCCAGAATTGTATAGCTGACTCAGACAGTAGATCTAATTGTAGTTTTTTGAGGGATCTCCATACTCATTTTCATAGTGTCTGGACCAGAGGAAAACACTTACGTTTTCCAGATAGGACCGGATTGTGAAGAATGAGGGGGCTTTTTATCTTACAGTTCTGCCAAGTTTCACCTTTTAACCAGGACCCTGCCTCAAACTTTATTACAGAAACATTTTGAGAGGCCAAAGACATGACCAGGTGGATTCGGCTTCTATGGAAGACCCACATGAAGCTCTCAGCACCCACAGTTAGTTGTCCAGAGCCAGGGACTCTACACTCTCTTCTGGCCTCTTTAGGGGCCTACATTTACGAGCACCCCCCACCCACGCGCACATACACATCATTTTAAAAGTAGATTTAACTTCTTAATTTTCATTCATTTACCAGGCCATACATGACTAGAGGGTTGTTGATTAATTTTCAGTGGAAAAATATACTTGAAAAGATTTGCTGAGGCAGCGATTGCCAGGCTGCTCATTTTTAAGCAACCAGCATGGAGGGTACAGTCCCCAGGGCAGAGGTTATGATTTGAAGTTTCAGGGTTGCCTGTTTATTAATTTCTCAGGGAGTAGAAAGAAAATATTCAAATGTTGGTTCTCGAAGCTTTAGGATATCCGCCCTTTGTTGTTCTCTGTGCTCTGTGTCCAGCCCTTTGGTTTCAGTTTGACCTAAAATTCTGTTTGGTAACTTTAAGAAATGAAAATGTATATAACTTTAGAAACATGGTGCATGTATACATAATCAAATGCTGTAGAAACTAACCTAGGCAGAACGATTTCCCAGAAATGTCAGGAAAGCAATATAAAAATGAGGGCTTTTCAAAAATGTATGTTATCTGTCTGACCCAATGCAATTTCAGCCAGGGCATAATCGGGTCTCTCTGATTTGCACCTTCCTTAATCTTTGAGATCAGTCCTCCCCTCCCCCATTAACTGTGCTGGGCTAGCTGGAGTCCTGAACAATTAAGACAGCTTAATTTGACAGTTCTTTAAAACTTGGCTTAAATGATGAGGTAGTTCTGACTTGTTTCAGCGCTAGGGAATTTCCCCAAGTATGTACTTGTCTTTGTGAATTCCCAGAGCGACACTGGTGACTGTAGTGTTGAATTGGGCCGAGTCATAATTCAAATTTGTTTTGAGAGACAAGAATTGCTATTGGTTTTCAATCATTCTAAGCCAACCTATGAGTTAAATGCACAAATTATCACTTAATTGTTCCAAAATCAACACAACCAACAAATTCGCTCCCATGATCTTCATTAGAAAGCTAGGTCTGCATTTGATACCAAATGTTTTAATGCGTTCTTAAAACTAAATAAATTAACTTTTATTTTCTTATTCTACTTGGTCATTTATAGCCCCAATATTTGCTGAGCTGCTGTGGTTCAGGAGGCATAGTTTCAGCTGTTGGATCTGCAGAACTGTCAGTCACTAAGCGCGCTCCCCAGGTGTGTGCTCACGTGGTATGGAGGCAGGGTCTGGAATCTTTAACTGGGATCTCATTTCACCAACCCCATGACTCAGGTAAGTGGGTTTGCCTTCCCATTTTATAGACTCAGAGAGATAACTTGCCCAACAGATCACACCTGGAGCCAGGATTTGAACCCAACACTGGCTTCCCATCGGGATCTTTCTAAACAGAAGGTCACTTCTGATAATGCAGAACTCTTTAAGGTGATGATCCCCTTTGCTTTGGCTGCTTGTGCAAGGGCTTGCAATTTACACTGATGAAGCTGGGGCAGGAGGAGGTGGGGAGTGGGGGGTGGGGCAGTGATTCGGGTCTTGGTCAGCCAGTCAGAAGAGCACATATGGAAGCAGAAAGAAACCCTTGGGTGTTCTCATGTCAGGTTTTCCTGAGCACAGGGATCTGGATGTGGTGGTGAGCTGAACCTGGACTCCCTCCCCAAAGCAAAGATGAGAAGCACTCTGTCTGGATCTACACTACCCATTGGGAGTAAGATTTAGCAGCATTCCTGTTAGCTAAAAGCTGTGTGTCGTAAGTGATGCACCGCACTGGAGCAGCCCTTCTAGCCTGCATTGCACATTTATACAGCTGAAAAGGGGGTGAGGTAGTAGGTGGCTGGGGTCAAGAAGGACAAAGAGCCAGAAAGTATGGGCTGAATGCTTCCTGTCTTCGAGTTAATGACATGACTTTGCCCCTCCGTGTGACCTTGAACAAGTCTCTTACCTTCCTCATTTGTCTCAGCTAGGTAAAGTGTTTCCTGGGATGCACGTGAGTATGTGTGTGCACGTGTGTGTGTGTGTGTGTGGCGGCATGCATCTCTGTGTGGGGTAGATGACACCATATATCAAATGCTGTGGCTGAAGTGAGCTCCTCAGGGAAAACGTATCGCATCTCCTTGCCCCCACCCGAAGGATTTTTCTCACAGTGTGGCGAAAGGTGCCACTTTTTAATAACATCATTGGAATATCAGCGTCTTGCAAAATACAGTGGGGACAAACCTCAGTGTGGCATCCTGTGACATGATAAGAGAAGAGAGTCCTGCGTGAGCTCCTGGGCAATGCCCCTTGAGCTGGGCTGGTCCTTTTGGGTCATGTGAGCAGGGTGCAGGCAACCAGCAGGAGGAGCATGCTGAATATTTAGCCTTATTATGTTTTCAAGTTGTTTAAATAAGACTCTGTAATTAGGTCCAAGTGCATAAGACAGTTGCTAGAAGAGATGCTATAGTTACAGAGCCGAGCAGAGCACGCACAGGCCCCTTGCAGGATGAAAAGTCTTGCCTCTCCATACCTTGGGGTGTGTTTTTACTCCTTCTGTTTGAATTATTCCAGTGGTCATCAGAAAGGTGGAGGAGCACACCAATTGCTGCTGTGGCCAGCTACCTCCTTTCTTCCCTCCGAGCACTGTCACTGTGATTCAAATAGAGAGAGGCCCATCACGGAGGAGGGCAGGGCTTTGCGGCCTCCTTCCCTATGGGCAGCAATAGTATCTGGTATCTAGGTTGCAAGGTAGGCGTTGTTACCGTGGCTATCATGCCCAGTTAGCAACCCCTGTGCCAGCTACTCACAGAGGCCAGGACAGCAGGGACAGGGCCTGGAAGGGAGCTGGTGTGTGAGCCACCTGCCCCAGAATGCCCCAAGGAAATGCTCATCTTTCCATAGGCAGCTTGGTATGAGGGATAAATAGCATGAGCTCACTGTGGAAAACCTGCTTTTAAGCCCTAGCCTGAGAGAGGAAGGACCAGGGAATGGGGCTGTCATTTCTTGGTATTGAACCTCCAAGGGCTGGTGTGCTCCAATAAGCAAAAGGTAAGTGAGCCAGAGGTGGTTGGAAGGAGGAAGACCTCCTGACAAAGGAGGGTCATTTCTTCCTCCAGGAATAACCCCTCCTCTCCACTTCTCCCTCCAGAGTAGTCCCTCCCCTGAAGGAGCCCCCCCCCAAAGTCCTGCCCAGTTTTAAAGATCATTTCTCAGGACTCTCAGGACTTTCAGGGCTCTCAGGACAGAAATGCTTACTCTCCACTGTTCTCTGGGCCTGTTTCCTCAGTGCTCCATCTTGTAGGGAAGTAATCACATAAGATGGTGACGTGCCAATGCCCGGAAATGTTGAAAGGTGCAGATTCTCAGTGTGTTTTTGACATACAAGGAAATGGAACATCACAAACAAATTTCTGAGCTTTACCTAGGGATTTCATTGACCTCTTAGCAAATCCCGTTGAAGTAGGCATCATTCTCTGCAGCTGAGGAGGCTGAAGCACTAGGAGTGGGGGGGGGATGTTGGGGGAGGAAGGTGGTTAGTATTCAAAGTCCCCCCCCTCCCGCTGATAAATAGGAAAAAAAAAGGTTTGAAATCTCAGACTGACTCCTGTGTTTTTCCTACTAGTCTTTCACTAAAAATGACCTCTTGAGCCAATATGATGGTGAGGACAGCAAGCCAGGAGGACTGCAAAAAATTAGAGGGTCAGCGTTTCCTGCACAGGGCTTTATAAATCAGTCCATGTAAAACCTCGTCTCAAAAACAAGCAAACAAGCAAACAATGGCAACAATTACTCCCCATAATATCCCTATATTTCTTGGTTCCTGGCTGACTTGGGTAAACTTTAGCCTGTGCCTGTGGCTTAGGGATCCAGGCAAGGAGGGGGTCCTATCCTCTGGTTTAGTTCTTGTTAGTCAGATGAACTGAGCCTCTGTGTCAGTGCCAGAATTGTCCAAACTAATACAGCTGTGATGGTGCTTCCAGGGGTGAGAATGGTGGGGTGGGGGGAGGTAGGGAGGGGGGAAATGACAATCAGAAAGGACTGGCAATTGGAACTGGAAAGGGTTCATCCTCTTTGATGCCACTCTCTCAAAGGTCTCTGTTCCTTGGAGATGGGTGTGGTGGCTAGTCTTGGTTTTAAGTTTGCTAAAATTTTAACCACCATGTAAACAAACGTCTGTGAGAAAGTTTCTAGATTATGATCATTGGAGTAGGAAGACCCACCGCTCACCATGGGTAGCTCAGTGACTTGCCCTCAGTGTGAGTAGCTCAATGACTAGCCCTCAGTGTGAGTAGCTCAGTGACTAGCCCTCAGTGTGA
>NW_021605170.1:2802119-2807286 GCF_004785775.1 Grammomys surdaster | reverse complement strand
GCTCAGTGACTTGCCCTCAGTGTGAGTAGCTCAGTGACTTGCCCTCAATGGGGGACTGGGGCAGGGAAATGGGCTGAACAACATGGCCAACCTCGCCTGGCTTCCTGACTGCCATGAAGGAGTAGACTCTCCGACCACATCCCAGTAAGTCTGTCCTGTAGTTGCTTTGCTCAGGTGTCTGATCACAGCACTGAGGAAAGTAATGAACACCCAGGGCCTTACTTAGCTCATTACCCCATGTAGGAAGTCTAGCACAGCGTGAGCCTCCAAGGAGACCCTCAGTAAAATGCTCATTGAATGGAGGCTCGATTTGAGGAAATGCATAAACACACTATTCCCCTGTGGTCCAGACTGAGCTCTTTATGAGTTAGATTGTGCTGTTTCCTGGGTGCCTAGTGACTAGGGTTTCTTTCTGTAGAGCCTTCAGAACCAACTTCAGTCCAAGTTTCCTCACACTCTGGTTTGTCTCGACATGTGCAGTGCCCCATGACACCCACAACTTGACATTTAGATTATCTCTTGCAAATGGTTTGGAGCAGCATCACACAGCACAGGGTGACAGGACCCCCTCCAGTGTGGCTGGGATACGGGAGATGTGCTCTGCAAATGTCTCTTGCTCAGTCCTGTGTTCCCCAGTCCTTGAGATGTGCCACCACATGCCCTGGAACAGGCCAGACTAAGGTTAACTTTTCACATGCAGTCACAGGGCCAGCCTACGACAGGACCAGTGTTCACACATGTCTCCATCGGAAGACATTGCTTTCAGTTAAGTTAAGGGTTGCACATACTTTGCCCAGGAGCTGAAAATAAGGCTTTTGCCGTCCATGGTGACGTCCCCCTGAATGACTTGGTGATGTTAAACTGAAGGCTCATTAATGAGATACAAATGCGCTGTAACTATAGCATCTCTTCTAGCAACTGTCTTATGCACTTGGACCTAATTACAGAGTCTTATTTAAACAACTTGAAAACATAATAAGGCTAAATATTCAGATAGTTAAATAGACACTGCAAGGCTCAGTGGAAAATGCAATGCATTTTTTTTCTATCAAAGTTGGATTAATCCTACATTCTGATGCTCTGGTCACTGTCACAATAACTCTTCCAAAAACCAGAGTTCAAGGGTTACCTAACAGCACCATATATCAAAAAGAAAAATCTACAAATTAAAAAAAATAAACCAACAGTGTGTGCCCTGTGTGTGTCTGTTAATCCAGTGGCAGGTCACTGGGAAGAGTGTCTCCAACATGAAAGGCCAAACCAGACCTTTGAAGTAGAATTTGCTGTCTTTATCCCATCATGGTTTCTTTTCTCCTCCAACTCTGGATGAGCATTTTCTTTGTGAATAAAACTAATAGAAAGCTTAGCATTTTTGGACATTAAATGTTTTGTCCCAGTGTTTTATCTCCAACACATTTAAACTCCTCAACTCTAAAAGCAGGTGAACCAGGACAAAAGAAAAGACTTCACTTTGAGCTTGTATCAAAAACTCGTCCCCCAGATAAAAGGTTACTCTGTCCTAACCAAACTCGAAGTCAGGAAGTGTTGTGTACAAGTTGAGAGTACTGAGCTACAGGAAACAGAGTTGCTCAGGATGGTCAGAGATCTAACCCCTGCCTTCGGAGACTATTAGCCACCCTTCTTGAATTAAACTACTTGGGGCTGACAATGCCACTAGCTAAAGGCTCCTGGAATGACCAGACTGTGGCCCAAGACAGTCATAAAGCAATAAGGGCACTTAGACAAAGGAAGGTACTTGCTCGTAGTTCTCAGATGCTTACTTAAAAACACCGTAAGCAAAAGTTCTTAAAAGCCTCGGTGAGGCGGTGCGGTTTTCAGCTTTCCCTATCAGCTACAAGAATCCGGGACTCCCACAGAGACTCTCGGGAAGGGCAGCCACAGAAATAAACAAGAGCTTTTGCTATCACATGGCAAGTAAGTGTGGAGTCTCCTGAGCATCCCAGGTATCTGGGGCAGCCCCCTGATGATGTATGAAACAATAGCACATCCAGACCGAAAACAACCAGCAGAAACAGTGCGATGACACGTCAACCCACGAGTGAGCGAGGCTCAGAACGCGGAGCTGCGGTACCGGAGCACGCTGTACTTCCCCAGCCACTCGGGAAGGAGAGAGAGTAAATGTGTTAGAAATCTACAGCAAAATTACTCACTATTAGCTCCTACAGTGTGCTTCTAACCTGTGTGCACATGCATGCGTGAATACACACACACACACACACACACACACACACACATACTGATAGAAAACACCACAGTTAAATTTTTTACTAGTATAATGAGGAAAGAGACCAACAGAAGCAGCTCCCTGGGCTTATTTTCTAGCCAGCAGCCATGTTCTGTTCCCACCAGGAGTGTACGAAGGGGTGAAAACAACATACAATAAATAATGACTGGCTCCGCTGGCCAGGAAGAAATGATCACTGTGCTTGGGGGATCCCAGCACACACTTCCTCAGGAATGTATCAAGGGGAGAGACCAAGAGAGGAAAGAGAAAATCTGCAATTGTTTAGATGCATCTCTGGATGCATTTATTTAAATGAAAAGGAAGTTTAAACAAACAAACAAACACCATCATCCCAAGTTACACGTTGGTAAACAGTTTGATAACACAGCTCCCCAATGTAGACTGCTTCTTAACTAGGCTTCTTTCTGATGTTTGTCATAACCGGCTGTTGTGGTGGAATGTATTTCTTTTGTGTCTTAGCACAGAATGTTCACTCTTCTCACCTACATATCTGCCCCAGGTAGAAAATAGGACCTAGGAAATCCGGAGATACATGGGCAGAGCATTACAGGAAAGCCAGGGGTACATGGGTAGACCATTACCTAGCTCAGAAAAGTCTGTTTTGTCTGTATTTCAGAGCTACAGTTTACTCTGATATGTCACAAGCGAGTAAGTCTGCATTGAACCAGGGAGGGCTCAGATGCTTATGGGATAATGGGAAAAGCTACACATTATTCATCTTTGATGGCTTTCCTACAAAATCTATAGGTTGAAAGCATGTTTTATAACCTAACTGATAGTCTGTGCCCAGTGTGTGGCCATGTATCTGGCATATAAAGAGACTTAGGCAGGATGGAAATTTATTCCTCAATACTCAGTTTCCTGTCTGAAACAGCTAAACCAAACCAAGCCAAATCCAAGCCGAGAAACAAACAAAACAGAACCAAAGAGAAATCAAACCAAGAGAAATAAGCAAAAAGAAATGCAAAGAAACAAGTCATCAAGACCCCAGTCCTGGATGGTACAGGAGTGACATACAGTGACAGGAAGCTATAGAGGAATGGAGCTCTGTGATTGGTCCTGGCTACAGTGCAGAGAAAGACAGAATCCAGGGCAGAATCTGAGCTGGAAGAACATGGCTTGGGACCAAGATGCCAGACAGCCATGCCTTACAGAACAGACTACAAGACTGAAGATGGTGGCCTGGGAAGAATGCTGGGGAGGTCAGCACTAAGTCTCTTTTCCCTATTTGCTAAGTGACGGTCTATGCACGTGTATCAGGAAGCTGAGAGTCACCAGAAAAGGCTTACCCTGAAAGTATCTACAGTTCTCACAGGGGCAGGAGCAGTCTTCAGATTAACAGTCTGAAAGGAAAATTTCAGGAGAGAGTAATCAGAAAGACTTTGCTACAATAGAGGAGAAAGGGTGTTAACTTTAGTTTGTCCCACTTAGCAAAGCTCAAAAGCAAGATATAAAATCAATGTAAGATCAATAGCTTGTACTGCTCCCCAGCAGCCACATTTGATAGAAAGCTCACAATTACAGGGAGATGAAAATGATGGCACTCAGCAAATAATGTGTACAAAGCCTGGCACACACCCTACAATTGCCAGGCACACAAGTGAGATGCGTGGTGAGGAGAAAGGCTTTGGACTGGGCTAGAACCATCCCCTGAGGCTTCTGTGATTATATTTGATCCCCAGCTGGTGACGCTGTTTGTAGAGGGTACAGAAGCATTGCCTTGTAGAGGGTACAGGACCTTTTGGAGGCACAGAGTTGTTGGAAGGGTGGATTCTGAGGTTTTATAGCTTTTGCCCCACTACCTTCCTCTTACGACAAGTTTCCTGTTTTGCCACCGTGCCTGCCTGTGGCCATTCCTTTCCCGCTGTTGTGGACTCTTCCTGTGGAAACATAAGTAAAGGCAGTGTGTTTCTTCTCTAAGTTGCTTTTGGTCATGGTATTTTATCACAGCAACAAAAGTAACTAATACAGACTCCAAAATGACCCAGAAGTCACACAGATGAAAAAAACTAATAGGACATGAAAGTAATTTCTATATACCAATATTCTTTAAACTAGAGAAGCTGGTTATTGTCGTCAATGCATAGGTTACTGTGAAATGCAAAAAGAAGCTTTGTAGAGATTGAGCTAGCAGGCTTGATATGGAAACTGGAAGGAGCCAAAGCAGCTCAGAACTGAAGACTGAAGCAGCATGTAGCTCTCTGACAGAGACTATGCAAAATGAAGCAAAGAGAAACAGGACTAGAAATATGAAAAATCAGACTTGTGCTGGTAGCGAATATTGGTTTCACCTTGAGAGAACGGGCCTCTAAACATGTCTGTAAGGTATCGTCTTGATTAGGATAACTGATCCAGGAAGATCCAACTTAAATATGGGTGGGCCCATTCCCTGGACCAGCATCCTGGTCTGTATAAAACAGAGAAACAAGCCAACCATGCCCCTCCCTCTGCTTCTTGATTATGGCTGTGGTGTGAGCAGCTGCCTCACTCTCCGGCTGCTCTGACTCCTCACAGTCATAGACTGTACCTTGAACTGTGAGCCAGAGCAAACCCGTTAAGTTGCTTCTATCAGAATATTTTATCAGAGCACCAAGAAAGACAAACAAAAAAAAACTTGAGACAGTGTTACAAGTTCAGAGCAAGCCTAAAGGTGAGGGGGAAGAGGGGAGTGGAACAGATGGTTGAAAAGTGGAGAGAAATCTTCTAAGTTTCATTAAAATTGCAAACCCAGATCAACAAAGTTCAATGAGTTCCAAACAGGCTGACTTGAGGCTATGTCAGAAGCACACTGCTTGAGACAAAGGAGGCACTTGACCATTTTCTCATCTGAAAAACTCAAAGTGTAGATAGGGTGTGGGGGAGGGTGCAGGTGGGTCATGGGGGAGGGTGCAGGTGGGTCAT
>NW_021605170.1:2793084-2802109 GCF_004785775.1 Grammomys surdaster | reverse complement strand
GCAGGTGGGTCATGGGGGAGGGTGCAGGTGGGTCATGGGGGAGGGTGTAAGAGGGGAGTGGGGGAGGGTGCAGGTGGGTCGTGGGAGAGGGTGTAGGTGTGGGGGAAAGGATCTTTGATCTGATGGAAGAAAAGATTTCTACAAGTCTTCAAATATGTTGGAAAACTGAATCTGGAAGAGAAACTCCCAAGGTTAAAGATGCTCCTTAAACGGAACAAAAATGACAACAGATGCAAATTTCTGTCTATAGAAAGGACCGATGAGCATCAGAAAGGGCAATTGTAGATCAGTACTTTTGTATTTCTAAAATTCCAGTCAGAATCAACTCTTTAAAGCAAAGAGAATCATCTACCCTGTAGTGGTATTACTAATGATACTGTTTTTAATATTTATTATTATTATTATTATTATTATTATTATTAGAGTCTTACTATATAGCCTTGGCTGGCCCCTCACTATGTAGACTAGGCTGGCTTTGAACTCATAAATGTCTACTTGCCTCTGTCTCCTGAGTTTTAGGATCAAACTACTTATATCAATTTTGAATATTTTTCTCCTCCACAGTTCAAGTTGAAATTTGATTGTTATTATAATTCAGAAGTGGGATCACTGGGCTGGGGTGGAATCTACCACATCATCGTCAAGGCATAAGTAGACAGTAGCAGCTGATGCTGGATTCCCCCATCTCCTATTTACCAAACTCAGGCATATTCTTCTAACAGCAAAGTGAGCCAAGTCACATATAGAAAATGTATCACAACAGTAGTGTGCCGGCCTTTGAGGGGAGAAATGGGACTGTTGTCTGATTCTGAATAAATTAAGTAGTTTAATAGCAGTTGAAACTGAGCTTCAAAAGGGCTAAAGATGTGGGTTATAAATGTGACAGCATCCACTATGACAATTCAGCAGAGCATCATATCTGATTTCCCAACAAAGGGAGTAGAATGAATTCATATTAAAATACCCAAACAATCCAAAGAAAAGAAAAAGCATGGGATTTTTTTAAAAAAACAAAAACACTGATGAATGAAGTGGAAATTTCTGGTTTCTTTGGAAATTCAGTTGTGTCATGTGATTTTTTCTGGAAGCCATCATGTGAAAGGATGTTTGTTTTGCTAAAGCAGACACATGAGAGGGCATGTGATATTTTTCTGGAGCAGACACTTGAGAGGGTGCATGATGTTTGGAAAATGTATAAATAGCTCTCTTGCTTCGATAACTATCCACACTTGGCTACTCTCACTTCTTCCCTGGTCTCTGCTGATCTTCACTTGTAGACAGAGATGCACCAAAGAACAGCTTGTGGTATTCCAGGCAGTTCTTGCAGCTTCCGCTGACTTGTGCCTATGTGGTGGAACTTTTCAGTTTCTGCTGGATGGAGTGGCTGACATTGATTTGTGTTTGGTGTTTGCTATCAGATGGGTGGGACTGCTGGTATCCTGACAATGAGGAGTGCAATAGCCCCAAAGAGCTACTTCTAAACAGATCCATCACCCCCTTTTTATAAACCTTCCTTCTCCCCTACCTCTGGTAGGTGAGTAGAAGGGAGGTTGAAGCATTCAAGAACCCTAAATAAAGTCCGTTTAGAGAAAAATCTAAGCCTGCAGATGAACATGTGGAAGACAAAGAGCAACATGATAGTTTACGACCCAGCAATGTCAGCAACCATATTAAATATACACAATACAAACATATCTCTTAATCTACAGAGATCACCATGTTAAGTTTTAAAAAAAGCAAGTGTCAATTGAGTGTTATCTACAAAATGTTCATGCACACACATATACACATACATGTAACAAACATTTTAAGAGGACAAAGAAAGAAACATAACTATATTAAAGGGGAAACATGTTTCTACTTACTATCTGTGGTGGTTTGTATATGCTTGGCACTATTTGGAGGTGTGGCCTTGTTGGAGGAAGTGCGTCACTGTGGGTGTGGGCTTTAAGATCCTCATTCTAGCTGCATGGAAGCCAATTTTCTCCTAGTGGCTTTCAGATGAAGATGTAGAACTCTCAGCTCCTCCTGCACCATGCCTGCCTGGACACTGCCATGCTCCCACCTTGATGATAATGAACTGAACCTCTGAACCTGTAAGCCAGCCCCAACTAACTGTTGTCCTTATAAGAGCTGTCTTGGTCATGGTGTCTGTTCACAGCAATGGAAACCCTGACTAAGACACAATCAAATGAAGTGGACCTCACAGGTTAGACTATCACCTAGGATGAAGATGACATCATTGCAATCAAGATGGTAAACTTACGAGAGTTTGGTGTAATCTTGGGTCTCTGTACCTAAACAGTTTGAGCAAAGGCTTGTAACACAGAAGGTAGAACTTGATAAACCTATGACTAGGATTGGGTCAGTGGAGAACCAGATGCAGCATGATTTACATATATGTGGCCATGGAATTTTCTTTTCAGGAAGCATTTAAAGTAACCAGGGGGTGGCAGCTTGCATTTTGAGAAAAACTTGAACATACCACTTATTGTTAGGAACAAAAGACCCAATGCCAGGCAGGTCACATGTGAATTGCTTCTGATCTCAGAACTTTAACATCCGAGAAACAGTTTCAGCCTTCATAAAGGAATCACTGCCTTGGGAAGAGACCCTACTAAATTTAATCATCTCAATACAATAGTCAGCTTAGCTTAGTTATTACTCACGGAAAATACTATAAAATTGGGTAGATGAGAATCCAGTAATCACACAATCTTTATACTTTCCAAAACTTAAGAAAGCCTAAATATTCTCTTAATAACAGATGCACACAGAATCTCAGAGGAAAGAAATTACAAGAAGCTTCACTATCAGTCTCTAAACGTGGATGTTGATGACACGTTCTTTCAGTTGGTGACAAGCTGAAGTCCACAGTGGAATGTAATTTGCTATCCTCTTCCTCCTCGAGAAATGCTGCAGCATGCCTAAATGCTTTTCTGATTTAATGAAATTCACTTAACTTCTACCTAAATATCTTATCTATATTTAACCGCACAGAAAAATTCCTAAACCTTATTTTCTTTAGCTGCGCAAATGTTGTCTGCATAGCAAAACAGAACTTAAAATGCAGGACAGAAGTGGAAGGAGCTATCCCATAATCAGCAGCAGCCTATGGAGGATTTAAATACTATAACTCCAGCTAACGAGAGAAGAGAGCCTGGCCTGAGATAAAAAAGCTTTGGAGAGCTATTTTGCATGACATAAAGAGTTCTTGCCAACAAGCATATCAGAATGTATTAGTTCATTTCAGACTCCTAATGTTGATTTCTACGAGGTAGATTAAATTTGCATGAATTTATAATGAAAATACCTCCAGACCTAAGTCATCACGCTCATAAATGTAGAGCTCGGACCAATGGGTGCTGTTTTCCTGGGTCACATGCACGGTGTGTGGACCAAGATTTGTGTCTGCTTTAAGCCGCTCAGTAACCAGTGTGCTGTACTCTCCCCACTGTGCTATCAGGAGGAGGGAACACAGGACAGCTTTTCAGAACAGAGACTCCCCTGCACACACACACACACACACACACACACACACACACACACACACGCACAAGCTGTGCTAGGAGTTAGGAATAGCAGAGTCCAGATTTACCATCACTTAATGAATGTTCCATGCAATAAAAACAAGTGCATATAATTCCAAGAATGGATTATCCTGATGTAAAGTGTTGTCGTAGGGCTGGGGATGCAGTTCAGTCAGTAGAATGCTTGTCTAGCATGCACAGAGCCCAGGGTTCAATCCCCTGCACTGCACAAACTGACACGGTGTATACATCTACAGTCTCTGCAAGTAGCGGCAGAAGGCTCTGAAGTTCAAATCTGCCTCAGTCTACATAGTGAATTTGAGGCCAGCCACATGAACCTCCCTACCTCTCCGCTCTCTGACACTGATGTGTGTGCAACATATGTTCAAAGTTCTTTTGGGGAAGCCCAAACAGGTACATTGGAAAATGGAGACCCCAATCATACAGATATAATTCTTAGCAGTTAAGATGTCAAAATTACAGATCCCAGATAGAAAGTCAATGGAAAGCCATTTTAAGTAAGACAGTAAATGTTGATAGAAGTGGGTTGTCTTTTTTTTTTTTTAAGGAAAATTAAAGTTATGTATAATGTGTGTGTGTGTGTGTGTGTGCGCGCGCGCGCGCGCGTGCGTGCGCGCGCCCAGGGAGGTCAGAGGCATCAGATCCACCAGAGATGGAGTGACAGGTGACTGTGGCATGCCCACCCACAATCGTGGGTGCTGGGAACTGAACTTGGGTCCTGAGGAAGAGTAACAATCACTCACTCATAGCTGCCCTGCTGTCTCTCCAGGCCCCGATAGAGGTGATGTTTACATGGCAAATCTACGTGACCAAGCTTCATTGTAATTACCACCAAAGATTTGTTTATAAATCTGTGACTTTTCTACAGTACTGAGTCAATAGCTGCATCATCACTAATGAGTCTGTGTCTTGTGTATGGTGCTTCATAAGCTCCTGTTACAGGTCTTTTTACAAGAACCCACCATAGGTCCTACCCTGGGGACAGAAGAGTGATTCAGCAGCACATCATAGGTCTGTGCCCTTGTGGAGTACTAGAGAGGGGGACAGAATGGTAGCCAGGTTCCTTCCTGTGTGGACAGCACTGTGGGCCAAGCACAAACACATGGGGGAAATTAGCTGAGTCTGGAGAACTCACAAACGACAGCCTACAGCAAGCACCTTCACCTGGGTATAAGGAGGGAGTTTAGCCAAGCACAACAGCACTGATAAATCCCAAGAGCGGCAAAGCACACCTCCTCGGGGACATTGTGACTATTTTGTGATGCATTAGTTTTAGGCCCTACCAGAATCTGGAGGAGCTGGTCAGGAATGATGTCAGCCACTTCACTGATGAGGGAAGTGGAGCTTCAAGACAGGTATTGTTGAAGCAGTCAGCAACATGGTGAGTCGGGACAACTCAGGCCCCTAGACATCTGATGTGTGTACTTCACCAGGTCCAAGCTATGGCTGTCCATTTGGCTACAGTACTCTACTGAAGCCATACCAACTGTCTCTACCACTGGACTATCCAGTGTAACTCAAAGGAGCCTGGAGACAGAGAATGAGAAGAAGAAGGCTGCTGAACTGAAGAAGTCTCAAGCCAACACTAGAGTGAGGGCCTTGGATCTTCTCATAAATGACATCATGGTTGGAAACATAGCCTCCTCACGAGTGACATTTACTGTCACCAGCCCACTATAACGAATACAATTTAATACATTTCCTATACATAATATATTTTCTAAATTCCTTATTCAGTGCCCTCGTGTTAATAAAACTAATCTTAAGTCTCAAATAAGCACTAACCTCAGGATTTATGAACAGCAGTATCTCTTAACTTCTTAATTTAGAATTACTTATTGTATGATATGTGTATGTGTGTACTAAATGCATCTGAAGCTATGTGTGCAGGTGTGTAAGGATGGGGCGGACACAGAAGTCAACCCCAGGACCTTTGTCCATCATTCGTCACCTCATAGTTTTGAGAAAGGTCTCCCACCAAACCTAGAGTTCCTTGTTGCTAGATTGGCGGGTCAGCTAGCTGTCTCTGCACCTGCCCCCAAACTGCTGTTACAGACACACGCTGCTAGCTGGTTTTCACGTATGTACGTGCTATGGCTCTGAACTCAGGTCCTCGTGCATGTGTGGCAATCACTACACTTCTTAACTAAAAAAAAAAAAAAACTTTATAGTCACCTCCCTGAATTGTTACAAGAGCCTGCGAGTCTCTGTCTTACAGGTGCTCTTGTTTATGGAGAGTCTTGTCTGCTTTCACTCTGCCTCATGTCTCAGGAAACTTAGAGACACCACTGACGAAATTCTTAAATCTTCAGTGACAGTGTCGTCCATACTGAATTTATTCCTCTTCCTCTTCTCCATCCCCTTCTGTTCTGTGGATGTCAGGCTTCATCTGTTGACCTCAGATTTGCCTGCTCTGTCTGTCTGTCCATCTGTCTCTTGTCAGCGCCTAGAGCTGCTCCCAGAGAGCCCTGCTTCAGACAGACGTAAGCTACAGGATGCCATCAGATTATCTACTAGGGGTTTGCCTTGGGTTCCTGTATCACTGCTGCCTGTGAACAGCCAAGATTTGCTACTGTGCTAATTTCAGTTGCCATATAACAAATGACCACAAACTTAACCATGTAAAACCACGCAAGTTTATCCCCTTACTGCTTTGGAGATCAGAAGCCTACAACGAGCATTAAGAGTCATGGATGGCTAGTCTTGGTTGCCAAGTTGAGGCACTGGAAAGAGAGAACCTCAGCAAATGACAAGTCTCCATCTGGCCAGCCTGTGAGCATGTCTCTGGGGGCATTTTCAATTGCTCATTGAAGTAGGAGAGCCCAGTCCACTATAGGCAGTGCCATCCCCATACAAGAAAGACTGGACTATGGAGAAAAGCTAGCTGAGCAAGCCAGCAAGCAGTATTTCTCCATAGTCTCTGCTTCAGTCACTGCCTCAGAGTGCCTGCCTTCACTTCCTGCCCTAACTTCCCTCAATAGTAGACTCTAACTGTGAGCTGAAATAAACCCTTTTGTCCCCAAGTGCTTCCTGTGCCCTGGACTACTCTCAGCCTGACCTTCCCTGCCCTTGGGGATTGGAGGTGAAGTGGCAAGCAGTCAAGGACACAGATTTCAGGAGCAGGTAAGGAACGACTTAGCAAGCTCATCTGAACACTGCTGCAAGCTCCTTTAATACCCTCCACCTGAGCCCCATTGGTCCCAAGAAAGCGTCTCTTCTAAACAGCAGTTCCTGATTGGCTGGCATTGTCTGCACCAGCAATCCTTGGTCTCTCAGGCAGTCCTCAGTTAAGTCCTCCTGCAGGAGATGCTTCTGCTGCTTCCAGTATTTATGTAGAGGTGGCCCCGCTATTCCTCCTACACTCAAGTTGCTTTCGGTCATGGTATTTATCCAGGAACAGGAAGAAAAACTAGAATAAGGTCTTTAACTGTGGAGGAGTTCTAAGGCTGATTCTTTGTGCATATAGGTGTGTGTGTGTGTATGCATATGAATGTATATGCATGTATATATAAGTATGTATGTGTGCATGTACACACGTGTATATGTATGTATGTATCTATGCATGTATGTTTATATGTATGTATGTGTGTATCTATGTATGTATGTGTGTATGTATCTATGTATGTGTATGTATATATATGTATGTGTGTGTATGTTTGTATGTATGTATGTACAGGCATCCACTAAAACTATGATCATGGGGCAGGGGTAGATATCTCTGTGAGCCTAGGGGGACTGCTGACACTGACACTTTCCAGCTATGACATCCAGTTGTGGACTCTTGGCCTTTGAAACTACAGTAGAAAATACATCTGTTATGTGAAGCCATGCAGTTTGTCCTTGTTTGCTACAGCGGCCATGAGAGATAAATACATTCTTGGCTTGGAAGGGTTCTGATGTGTAGTTTTGATCTGTGGATCCTCAGATTTTGTGTGGTGTGTGTACATTAAACATTTTTTGGATGCCACCCCTAAAATAGCACCATCAGTGCCACCAGAGAGGCTGCTGGGATGCAGAAGACAAGGATGTACTTTCAGGTTTACCGAGTCTGAATTTGCTTCTGAGGAACAATACCGGGCAAGTCTCAAGCATGTTAAAGACTGAGATATCCCTATAGGTAGGGACAGAGCAAAGTCAAGAGAGACCCAGCTGACCTGTGGAGCATGTTTCAGTACAGAATTTTGTGTGGGAGTATAAAGTGTAATACTTTAAGATGGCTGAACCAGTATCCCAAGATATATGGCTGACATGGCATATCTAATTGAACAGAGTCCTTCACATTCAAACACACACATAAAAGGCAAGGCAAAGCTTTACTTCCACATAAGCACGAAAACCCTGCACAGTAACCACAAACAACGCTTCGGTCACCTAACTATCACTAAGACGTGGTGACTCAGGAAGGCAGGAGTACAGATCATGCCCTAGGCAAGAGTGCTTAGCCATTCAGGCTTCCTGAAGGCTAGCCACAGAGAGCACGGATTCAGTCACACGATGCTTCCGAGTTTACTCTTTAGGTAGAGTTAGCATCTACACTGGACTTACTTAGTCCTTTGGCTTGGAGTCACTAAGGAATAAGGTTGCCTGTGGGCTGTACACCACCGCCTTTGCCGTGAGCCTCATGCCCATTTACGTGCCAGCCTGTGTGTGGACTTCTATTCTCCTGCCTATTGGCTGCAACACTGTACCACTTCCATGTCGTAATCAGGTGTATCTAGGTATCCGACTGTTTAAGTAGGCCAATGGTGTCCCTGCTCAAGATGTTCTTGTCTGACCTTCTGCCTGCAGTACTATAGACGTGCTCCGCCACACGAGAGTGGCTTGGGTTTTCTGTGGAGACCTTTGTAAACTCTTTGTTACTCTTTTGAAGGTAGTAAGCCTTTCTGGATATTTTCTCTCTGTGTTTTGTTGTTGCTTGCAGTTTTATTATGATGCCCACACATATGGTGGGTTCATCAAGTCTAACAGCTGCTGCTTTGATCCTGTCTCATCCCACTCTGGCCTCGCTCTTCCCTGGTTCAGATCCCATCCAAAGTGTCTGATGGGTCTTTCCATCATTCCCACGCAGATTCTGTCTTTTCTTGTGACCATCACCCTTATTTTCTGCATGTGTACGATCTCGACTTTTCCCTGGTACATCGTACAGTGCCTCGGTCCTTTCTTCTACACTGTTTGATATCCCATTCATGGCTACCTTAATGTCACCTATTTTATCTTTCAGCTATAAAAAAAACATTTATTTGTATTGATTTCATTTCTATGAATGACATTTTAACTTTTTTATAATACATCAATCATTATTACAGAATCTCTTGTCTTAGTCAGGGCTTGTATTCCTGCACAAAACATCATGACCAAGAAGCAAGTTGGGAGGAAAGGGTTTATTCAGCTTACACTTCCGCATTGCTGTTCGTCACCACAGGAAGTCAGGACAGGGACTCAC
The DNA here is from genome assembly GCF_004785775.1 of Grammomys surdaster. Lineage (NCBI taxonomy): Eukaryota > Metazoa > Chordata > Mammalia > Rodentia > Muridae > Grammomys > Grammomys surdaster. Next base: position 2,793,115 of record NW_021605170.1, on the reverse strand, counting down.
ACAGGACAGGGACTCACACAGGACAGGGACT
>NW_021605170.1:2785314-2793074 GCF_004785775.1 Grammomys surdaster | reverse complement strand
GACAGGGACTCACACAGGACAGGGACTCACACAGGACAGGGACTCACGCAGGACAGGGACTCACACAGGACAGGGACTCACGCAGGGCCGGAACCTGTCTTGGAAATACCATTTTCTCCAGAGCTAACATGCACTTGCTTCTGGGAGACATTCTGGTCTGAGGATCTCCTTCACCGGGAATCCAGGTTAGACATGAGTTTACTCTTACCCCCAGGGCTGTGAGAGACTGGAATCTCATCATTCTCCCAACCTAGATTTTCTCTCTCATGCTCTGTGAGATTTCAGCCTCTTAGAAATTGAAAAGAAAAGTAATGGCATCTGCATCATCCGCTTTGATTTCCTCCTATCAGGGATCTTGGTGTGTGGTATCTTCATTGCTTTGACAGCTCCTTTGATGCTTTAAACAAATCTTTTTGAATATCTCCTACTGCTCTGCTTTTTCCTGGTTTTGGTGAAATAGGGCCATCACCAGAGAAGCCCTCACCTCTCAGTAGTCTAGGTCCACACATCCTGCTCTGTCTTGTTTTTGACTGGCGCTGGGCAGGAAGAGAATACATGGGTCCGATGACACCAGCTAAGGACTGTAAACCAAGCACCCAGTGTTGGCCATGCGAGACACTCGGCCCTCCCCTCACACGCCATGCCCAGCACGCATACTTCCTGATAGGCGACATTTGAGTGTGTGTACTTCCAAAGTCTGCAGGGAGAGCTGCTTGCCTCTTCCTTTCCTTTTGCTCAGACTTTAGGTTGCCTTCCTTTACCAAGACAACACATCATATTGGTCGCATTACTTTAAAACAGATTTAAATCTCTCAGTCTCTCCTATTTTCTTTTCCATTCCTTGATTTTATGGCTTATATGTGTTTATGTTGTCATTTGGTCATATATCAGAAGAGAAGAGAGAAGAGGTCATGGCTGATTTTCCATGTTACTTGGAAGTCCTTCATATAATGTTTTATGAAGCAATGGAACTAGGCAGATATTATCTACCACGGAAACAGGAACTGCTTAGCAAAACTGAGTTCTCTTATGTGTGGGTTCTTTCATCTATCAGAAAAGGTTTTTTTTTCCCAAGTTAGTATTTAAGTTGACAAACTTCATGAAGTCAAATTGAAAGTAGAATATTTTCAAGTCCCCTCTTCTAGTCCCCCAAGATATGTTTCTTTCTTTTTCCAAAGAACAGAAACATAGAGGAAAAAAGATGAGGGAGAACAGAATGCTGGGTCTGATTCCTCAAGGTAGGAATAAGTCACAGAATTCTTAGACATTCTTAGAGATGTATGTATACATGGGAAGCTTCTATCAGATGCAATAAAGCCCCATGCAAAAAGAATCCCACTTGTAATATTTAGCCCAAATCTTTCGGACTATTTACTAAGTAGACATTACAGGTAATATGCAATGTTTGAGTCATAAAAATACGAGGGATAGAAGGAAAATAAAGGTTGTCTTATTTGAATTTTTGTTTTAGTCTTAAATAAACTAAACCCTAGGAATAATTCTTTGTTCCAAGTCACTTAGTTACTAGTAAATCTGGCTTAGGAGTAGACAGAACTGGACTTTAATCATGGCTTGGCCACTGATTAGCTCTGAGACGTTAGGCAATTAACATTTCTCCTTAGGGCCTCAACACTCTCATTTGTATAATTGGAATGGCTACACTATATAGGACAGCTGTAAAATTTAAATGAGGCAGTACATCTGAAATAGTTATACTATTTGACACATTGGAAACCATGCAGTGATACCAGTTACTGTTGATAGTTGCAGCAGACCAGTAGCAGAACTACAAATCAGTCTAAAATCACTTCTGATCCTTACTTCAAAAGCTTTTCCAATGCCATGAACACTTCCGCCCAGAACTCATCACCAGAGAACCTACTACTCCCCATGAATACTTTCCCCTGGGAGTTACCACGAGAGAGTCTGGTCCACCCTATCTAGGCCGTTTCTGTCACCTCCCTTGTTTCTTTACTTCTGTTCAACTACAATATAGCAACAAATTCAATATCTGGCATGCAACTGTAACAACAATGCCTTGGTATTGTAGCAATAGCTTCAAGGTATGGCAGCAACCACATCACCAGCATCAGGCTCAGCCATGGTCATCACATGCCTTTGTATCCATCACATGAATTTGTATCTGGATCCCTAGAGAGGCGTCAGTAGTTGTTCAAGATTAACTATACCATCAATCAGTGTTTCATTTACATTTGGCTATTCTTTACCAAAATCCACTGGGTCTACCTGTAAGCTTTTGCTGCATAAACAAACCACTCAACTTACTGACAAATTATTATGCTATTTTGTAACATTTTTTTTTCTGGGTTGCTATATGTACTGGCTGGTTTTATGTGTCAGCTTGACACAAGCTGAAGTTATCACAGAAAAAGGAGCCTCCCTTGAGGAAATGCCTCCATGACATCCAACTGTAAGGCATATTCTCAATTAGTGATCAAGATGGGAGGGCCCAGCCCATTGTGAGTGGTGCCATCCCTGGGCTGGTGCTCCTGGGCTCTATAAGAAACCAAGCTGAGCAAGACAAGGGAAGCAAGCCAGTAAGTAACATCCCTTCATGGCCTCTGCCTCAGCTCCTGCCTCCAGGTTCCTGCCCTGTGTGAGTTCCTGTCCTGACTTCCTTTGGTGATGAACAGCAATGTACAAGTGTAAGCTGAATAAACCCTTTGCTCCCCAATTTCTTCTTGGTCATGATGTTCTGTGCAGGAACACAAACCCTGACTAAAACACTATAGAAGCTTCCTTGGCATTTTCTTAGATACTACCTAATGCTCAGTTAAAAACTAGCACCAAATCATTTTGTGGAATTTGTTACACAGGTTTCTCATTTGTTGGAATCAGTTAGTTTGGGGCATGTAATAAGCACCTCAGACTTAGTATTAAAACTTCTTGTTAGTTTCATGATTTCCAACAGAAAGCTTTAGTACAAGAAGTCTCTGTCAGAATAGTTCTAGTAACAGTAAACCTCAAAAAAGAAAGATCTAGATTTTAATGTCTTTTTCTTCAGATGAAGAAAACATATTTTCTAAATAAAATCCCCCACTCCACCATTTGAATTTTTGAGTCTAAGCTACTGCTTGAGCCAGGGCAGCCTGTCCTCTTAAGTTCTGTTTTGTAAGGTATCTTTGAAGTAAACACACACATACAAAGAGGAAGTCAAAACTCCATCTCTCTGTGCCCTCTGAACTGTGTGTTTAGACCATCTGAGTGGAGACCTGTTTCTTCCCTGGACTGGCTCTGAGACCTGAGGACATTTCAATAACTGTTTCATACCTTAGTTTCTTTGGGTGTAAAATGGTGATAACAATATTTCCTTCATTACTTAAAAATTTTTTTTAATTTGTTTTAATTTTAAGATTATAATATAATTACAACATCTCTCCATTCACTTTTCTTCCTCCAAACCCTTCTGTATACCCTCCCTGCCCTCTGTCATGTTCATGCCTCTTCCATCATTAATCATATTTCATGCATATTTGTATATGTGTATTTATTCTTAAATGTAACCTGTCCAACCTGTCCAGTGTTACCTGTGACTTTTCAGGATTAACAGTTTGCTGGTGGGCCACAGGTTAGTGTGCTCTGTCCTGAAGACCACCTCTTCTATTCCCAGCTTCCCTCAGTTGCTTGTAGTTCTTTGTATAGCATTTGGGGTCTTCATCATCCACTCTGGCATGTCCCTTGATATTGTACTTGTCTGACTTATGTTGGTGAAACTTTATGGGCCTTGCTTCAAATTCTATTAGGAAACCCAATCTTTCAAAGAATTCCCTGATCCACTGGGTCTTACAATCTTTCTGTCCCCTCTTCTGAGATGTTCCCTAGGACTTAGGCACAGGATCATTTTATAGATGTGTCCATTGGTACTGGGCTCCACAGCGCTATGTTTTGATTGGTTGTGGTTTTCTGTAGTAGTCTCTCTCTGTTTCCTTGAGGAGGGGTGAAGGCTACACTAATCTGTGGGTATAATGACAAATGTTTATAGATTATTGGTAGGAATTATGCTCGCTTAGTAAATTAGTGGTTGTAGGTTATCCTCAAAAGGTCATGATTTCCCCTAGCCTTGAAGAGTTAGCTTTGTTTTCAATATCAGGCATAGTTTCCCTCTTGTTGATCTGGTCTTAAGTCCAACAGAGAACTTTGGTTACTACCAAGGTGTGTGTGCCACTACTGCACTCTTAGAGCTATTGTGCCATGCTGGTCATTGATGTGGTTCACAGATGTCCTACTAGGAGTGTTGGGTGCTTCCCTCCTTGCATGATATCATGCAAGCTAGTCTTCAGCAAGAGGGTATTCATAGCAATTCCAGCTCAGGGGTCTCTAAGCTGTGTTTCTGAAATCCATAGTATCTTCAGCAGTAGATTTACCTTCCACCTCTGTGGGGCAACCAAGGATGATAGTAGTAGGCTGTATGTTTTGGGAATCTCGTAGACAGCCCTGGCCAACCATTCAAAGGAGGGCTGGTACTCATGTCAGGTATTGGATTTTCTATTGAGAGTGACCTTAGGCTCTTGGAGAGAACACTGTTGGCTCAGATGAGATAAGTTCATTAATACTTAATGTGCATTTATACACTAAATTATGTGTATATTACTATAGTATATGTATTTTCAAGGTGAATATTTAGTAACATGATTTCTTGTGACATTTTCAGACACAGTACTGTCACTTTAGCCTCCTCCCACACTTTTCTGTTCTTACATTTCTCTCCTTCCCTAAAGAGCTCCCATCTCCCTGCTTCTCCCCTTGATTGCTCCCCAATCCCCCACCCTGACAATTGTCTCATTTGACTTTTCTGGTTTCCGTGCAAACCAGGCAGGTTTGCAATTAGTGAGTTATCTAACCGGGGCCAGAAGAAGCTTCAGGAACTCATCAGAGGGCTGAAGAATCGCTACCAGCTCCTACTGAGGTCACTGTCTGAGAAACTCAGTTGTCTAGACAACAAGACAAGTTTCCCTGTAGCTGTACTGGTGTTTCAGATTCTGGGGAATCTATCGTGAGCCCTGAGAAATTATCTAGAACTCCCAGGTTCTTCTTGTGCAGTGTCTTTGAGACTGAACTGCATGAGTCAATGCTGTCTGAGGTTTCAGATCCTCACTGGGGCTCCTGCAGCATATGGCCCATGGATGAGTACTGGGGAACAACACCTGCATATCTCATTGACTTAGGGGAACTCTCTTTTCCCCATGTTCTCCAGACTTCTTCTGAAGATGTCTGTCTGAGTCACAAAGATGCAGCCATTACAAAGAGCATTTCAGAGAAGTCTTCCTTCTCAGGCATGCTGGTGTTGATTCCAGTGCTACAGCACTATTTGTTATATGCATACCCACTTTCAAGCATTTTAAAGATAATAATAATCTATCAGTCCTTATAACAGCTCTGTGGAGTAGGTACCTGCATTATATAGAGAGGGGAAACTGAGGTATGAATGGGTGAGATAAGATACCCCAGGTCAACTAGTGGGGAGGCTGAGAGCACTTCATAGCACGGGGCTAGTGTCTGTGTTCTAATGGACACCTGCCTTCCCTAGTGAAAGGTTATCGTGTATTAAGCAATTCTCCTGTGTTTTCTATGAGCAAAGATCTGTCATTAATTCTTCCATTTAATTTAAATATCATCATCATCAACAACAACAAAAGCATTATTTGTTCTACTTAGTAGATGCTGAGTCTAAGGTCAACTGAGGTCTAGCGACTCCATCCAAGTCTCCTGAGAGCCTGAGAGCAGGCCAACACTTAGCCAAAGGCCTGTCCTCCACATCCTGCAGAGACACCTCTGACAGTTGTTAAGGTTTAGATGTAAGTGTCACACATGGGCTGTGTTTGGATACTCGGTACCCTGCTGGCAGTAATGCTTGGGAAGCTTGTGGACCTAGGTGGAGAGTTTATATCCTGGGGTCACTTCCTGTTCTCTTGGGTCCATGACTGTCCCTGCTGTGTGTCCATCCAGTCTCATACTCCTGCCACCATGACAGACTATATCACTTTGGAACTATAAGCTGGAATAAACTCTTAAGTCACTTGGCTAGATATTTAATAACAGCAACATGTAAGGCAAGAAAATAACTAAAAATACCCAAACCAAAACCACCATACAATACACATTCTTGCTCAGAAGCCCAACAAGCATATTTTCCCCTAGATTTTATGGATTTGACACAACTGTGCTAAATTTAGTTTGCAGAAAAATTCACTTAACAAAAGTATTTAAATGCTAGAATCGGTATACAGCCATATATTTATAATTCACTGGTTAGCCTTTTCGTGCCAGAAGATTTCCTTCAAACTTACTCTGGACCAGATGGTGCCAGTTTCTGGTCAGATTAATATCATCAAATGTGAAAAATCACAGGGGCATCTTGTTGAACTATGATTACATACAAAGCAGCTAGAACTCGTGACCTGGGCATCTGTCACAGGTCTGGTTGATCGTTTACCGCATACTTGCTTGCCGTTAACTCATGCAGACTTAACGAGGACAAAATCATCTTCGGGTTCTTGGAGGACATCCTTCCGACGGAGCCGGAGGCGCTTCAACAGACGTCAAGAGTTGTAGTTGATGAACTGGGCACTGTGGCGTACATGTGTCATCCCGGCACCACGACGGCAGAAAGGTAATCCTCAGCTACACAGTGACTTCGAGGCTAGCCCGGGCTACATAAAACCCTGTCTCAAAAGTTTTAAAACGAACTTTGGTTGACACCAACTAAGAAGGTTAGCCCATTCAGGCTGCGCTGCTGTAAAATTCTATTCTGTAGCTAATCACAAGTATCCCAGGCATTTAAATGTGCTGTCCACTCCTGGAGAATAATTACCGCTATTTAATTGTATTCATAATTTAGTGTACACCTGAAAAATATGCTGTGAAATATCAGACGGACCCTTTAATACCGGTGTTCCATTTACAAACTGTCACATTTATAATGCGTCTTTAATCTTCTAGGGTCTGCTAGAATTTTTTATTACCGTCTGCTTTGTGCTTTAAATATTAAAGATTCGGCAATACTTCAAAAGGTGGTAATGCTTGATACTGATGGCGCCTAAACCTCAACAGCTAAATAGATCGAGGGGCATTCAGTGGCTCTGGCTTAATTAAACATGCATGTGTGTTTCAAATGCAGTATTTTTCTGCTTGTTAGGTTTTTGACAAACCTCCAAACAGGTCCAGGTGGAACAAAGCATGCAAACAGGCTTGTGACCAGAGCTTAAAGGACTAAATTAGCACCTTCCTGCAATTAATATTCAGAACTTAGATCCCCGTGATTGATAATGCCATGCAGTGCTGTCTACAACAAACAGTGTAGCCTTGTCTTCTCATTTTCTCTAAAACATGTGCAGTTTAATTATGCGAAAAGATGTGGCTGACAGCTTCTGAACCAATAAGATGGTGTTCTCTGTAACTTCCTCTTCCTGTGGGGAGCACAGCATGGTTTTTTAAATTGTATTCACCATATATATATAAATTGGTTTTTCAAGACAGGGTTTCTCTGTGTAGCCCTGGCTGTCCTGGAACTCACTCTGTAGACCAGGCTGGCCTCGAACTCAGAAATCCGCCTGCCTCTGCCTCCCAAGTGCTGGGATTAAAGGCGTGCGCCACCACCGCCTGGCCACAGCATGGTTTTTTAATCTGTAACATTCTCTTTCCTGGAGAACATGCTCAGGGAGCAGGACATGGGGACCACAGAGTGGGGAGCACAGCACAGGGTACATGGCATGGGGAGCACAGCACAGGGTACATGGCAT
>NW_021605170.1:2728744-2785304 GCF_004785775.1 Grammomys surdaster | reverse complement strand
TGGCATGGGGAGCACAGCACAGGGTACATGGCATGGGGAGCACAGCATAGAGAGCACAGCATGGGGAGCACAGCACAGGGAGCACGGCATGGGGAGCACAGCACAGGGTACATGGCATGGGGAGCATGGCTAGGGGAGCACGGCATGCACACTGGGAAGGTATAGGCAGTGTATCATTTGTTCTCATTATCCAGCACTTGGTAGTCTTCTGATTCAGAATGGCCACCTAAAGGAGAGCGCTGAAGCCCCAGATCAAGGATACTTGAAAGCTACCCAGGCAGCTTTCGAAGTAACAAAAAGAATTGGATGAATACAGAAATCCATCTGTATTACTAAAAAAGCAAAAATCTCTATTTGTCATCTGCCATACTTTGGATTTCCCTGGAAGAATAAAAGTGTTTCGAAGAAACTGGATCTTGTTTTTGAATGCATACATCCAAATTTTTGTCACCAGAAATGACATACTGAACTCACGTTCCCAAGTCCACGACATCTAGGTATCGTCTCATAGAACCACACGGTATTATCTAATATTAAAATCTCCACATAAGTAAGACTATCTCAATATATTACTTACTGAAGCTACCAAATAGGAACTGACGGTAGATGGGGAGGAGGGCACGATGTTCTACAGACGAGAGAGACACAGAAGCTGCCTTTGAGAGTCAGTCTGCCACACAGCCTGTGCTTTGCCGATTGCTCAACTGGATATAAGCTATAATAAAAAATATGTGGAGACTGCTGATAAAAGTTCAGTTATTATACTATAATAGGCAAGCTCGCACAGAGAATAAATAAATAAATAAATAAATAAATAAATAAATAAGGCAGCCTGAGAGAGCAGTTTTCCAGGTGAGGAGGTACATGTGAATGTGACAGGTGAGGTATTGTTATGATCATACCTAAGGCAAAGCAGCGACCACACGAAAGGACAGGCGAATCTGAATTAATAAGATCTGATCGCGAGGTGGTATTTGGATATAATCTTCCTGTATCGCAGAGAAGGCTGCCTGAGTGTTATGCCAGGAATTGCTGTGCAGAAGAGTGTAGGCAGAGGACTTGGTGGGAGGAAAGACAAATTACAGACAAGATTTCAGAAGAGACTGCTCAGCTGAGGAAGCAGCACCCTTGGAAATTGGATCTGTAAACAAATTAAAAGCTCAGTTCCTTTCCTGAAGCCTTCAGCGGGTGTTGACAATAAACGCTTAACCTTGGCAGAGGGAAGACTTTGAAACCAGTAATTAGGGGGGGAAATGGTAGGTAGGTAGGTAGGTAGGTAGGTAGGAAGCAATATTTTAATTCGGCTTCCCATTCTGATAAGCCATGGCTAGTGTTGGACTGTGAGAGCCAAGTAGCCATTTTAGATCTTCAGAAAGGAAATGGTTGACTTTTCCAGAGAATTCTAGACGACTTTTGCTTTCTTGACCTGTGACCAGCAACGCTAATTAAAAGTCTTCATAGTCTTGGAGCCCTGAGAACATAAAGGAGGCCAGAGCATGCTGAAAGTGCACATTTTTATTAAGCACTAGAAACTCAGAATTTGAGGCTGCAGAAAAACGCCTGCGTGATCTTTAATGGATTTTTAAAGATGACAAGAAAGGAAAGGGGAGCGGAAAGCGAGGGAAGGAGAAATTCCCTGAAGGAGCGTTCCGGAGTGAATCAGTGCAGCTGAAAGCCGAGCTCCTAGGGCCTGGGGATGTCTCCTAGGTTCTCAGCCGGACGCTTATGGCCTGGCGGGTCCCTGAACACCTGTGCTCTGGGCAGACTTTGACAGAGCAAGTCACAGAAAGACGGAAGGCAGCACCTGAAGTGCTGTTTGCAGGGCAGGAAATTGCTCCCTCTCCATGCTGGGCCGCCTGGCTCTCTTCACGGGGCTTATTACAGCCTCCCATCTAGCAGCCATTTATGTATGCTAACTTGGCCCCTGTAATGGTATTCCTTCCCTCCTATTTCACCAGCTGCGCAGGCAATTAAAAACAAAGGAAGCAAATGAGGTCAGCTCTCATAAAGCCTGAGTCTATAGGTGACAGGCACCCAAGACCCAATAGCCTGAGATGCGGTCACCTTGGAAGGAGCCTGAGAGTAGGGAAATGACCCTGCTTCCCAGGGATTTTACCTCTGTATTTATTTAATTCAAGAGAGAGGCTGACTTTGGCTAATTTCTAAAAAGCAACCTTAATAAGAACCTCTGTTAAGAAGTTTGGCAAATGCTGTTAATACAATTATGTGTCCGTATGGGGAGGGGACATCAGTGGGTGAGCCTACTTTCATACAGTAACACAAAGACCAATGTTAAAACCGCACTGTGAATTGTCTATCTCCCTTGAAAGGGCTGCCCTATTGAAGCTGTGTGATTACAAGTGGGGTTTTTTGGGGGTTTTGTCTTTGTTTTGGTTTTGTTTTTTTTCAGGACAGGGATTCTCTGAAATGGTCCATCTAAAGGTAGACAAGGTCCTGCCTCATGTTTCTGATCCAAGCGAGCTTTCTCATTGGAGTGATTTTGAAAAGCTAATTAGAAGAACCTGCTTTCTTCCCCAGGTCAGATTTAAATGGCATACTGGCTCTAGTACTGAATGCTGGGCTTAGACAGTATGCATACTACCCAGACTCTTATACATGACAGTCTCCAAAGGAGAGTGCTCTCAGGGTCAGAGTTGGCTTCAGTGACATTCCAGCTATCCTGTTAGCTGGACTCCTATCCTTAAAGCTAGTAACAGGCCCAGCACCCTTCCACAAAAGGCTTTTGAAAGCCCAGAGGTGGCATGATCTAGAAACTATGGTGACAAAATGAAAGATGGATTCATGGAGAAAAGAAGAGAGACTTGACAGTGTTTGTAATTGTCCCACTGAGGGAAGATACCTAGGCCCAAACAAGGGTTGTACTGCAGCAGAGCTGAGGAACAAGAACCACTCGGAGGAGGTACAGCCATGCAGGCATGCATCCCACACTAACCTGACTGAGGGCTTAGTGGGATGAGGAACCAACATGGTGCAGTTCAGTTCGTTCCTGGTCTGTTATTGGTTAAGCACATGCCACTGCTGAGGATAAAGATCCCTACTAAGGCTGTGCTATCCAGGTCAGCTGACCACTCCATGGGTGGGACTAAGACCCTAAAACCTAAACTACCTTTGAGAACATTTTCAGTTTGAAACTCTATAGCTCTGTCACAGGGTCGTTAACACACACCACCATTTACATTCCCGTCTTTAAATTCTCTATGTCGTTTAGCCTTTTCTTGTGGTGTCAAAAATGTCTCCTAGAGGCTGGAGAGATGGCTCAGTGGTTAAGAGCATCGACTGCTCTTCCAGAGGTCAAGAGTTCAAATCCCAGCAACCACATGGTGACTCACAACCATCCATAATGAGAGACCTGATGCCCTCACATGAGCGAGCGGGGGTCTGGAGTGAGCAGGGGCCTGGAGTGAGCAGGGGGAGCAGGCAGGGCTGGAGCAAGACAGAGAAGGGAAGAGAGCGAGGGTTGGGGGGTTGGGAGGAGAAGGTCTCCTAGATAAAGAAATATGGGTTAAAAGGACATATATCTTGTACTCCTGATATGAAAGCTTGGTGAAGCTTCCATACCATCTATCTCCCAAGGTACAGTCTTTATAGTCATCTGAGCTGTGTCCACAGTTTGATAGCACTTTTGCTTTTACCGTCCATGGCACAAACCAACTCCCTTTTTAAATTTTTTAAAACTGTGCCGCTAATAACAACATTTAGAGCCGGCAGCACGTTAGTCACGTAACAGCGAACGATTCTTGATTTACAGGGTCATGAAGGCATAGCCCATGGTTGTTACCACTCAAAGGGTAAAGGTAAGATGGGGTGGTAGATGCTTCACTCCCACCCCGTGGATGACGTGAACATGGATGCAGACAGGGTTCCCTCTGTTCTCCGTAGCAAGATAACCTCAGCCGCTTAGTATTGCTTCTCTGAACGTGCTGTTGGTAACCCAGCAGGCCCAGTTAATATTAGCTTGTGTGGGGTTTATGTGGGTGTTTTGTTGCTGTTCAGAGAAATGACCGGTTTACTTGGTTATATTGACAGCTCTACTGTAAAATTTCCTGGCACTAAAGGTCAAAAAGACCCAGTTTTCATCGGGTCATTCCTACCCAAAGAGCATAAATCTCGGAGCTGACTCCCTTCTCTGACAATAATTTATGAATCATGCATCGGCCGTGTTTGAGTTGAGAAAGGCTTTCATATCCTTTCCATTAGCTCAGATTAAGTTTTCATATAGATGCTGAGAAGCATGCTAGCAATATCCTTAGCTCATTTTTATGAAAATTTTATCAGTGCTTTTTTCTGTACTACACTCCAATTGGGATGTCTCAGCATCTAAAGCTCAGCTTTGGACATGAACTTCTCTCAACCTGGCTGGCTGCTGCTCTGAAGGTTTCAATATTTTATGGGCTCTGGCTAACTCAGCCGTGAGATTCAAGCTGCAGAGATTTAACTCTAATGTAAAATCATGAACGGATGAAAACCGGGATGTCATAAGTAATACATCTACAAGAGGAGGGGTGCAGTTACCATTTTTAAAGGGGCTTTAAAAGAAAACAATGTTCTGTGTTCTGTCTTTATGCCCCAAAATGAAGAGCCCCTGAGCTATTGTACCAATGCGGGGCCATCTTTTCTTGCTTGCTTTTCTTCAATTGCTGCTTAATTGTTGTGGTGGGCTGCTCCCCCCGATCATGCCTCATCAAGTCGCCCACCCACACGAAAGCTCCTGAGGCACGCACCAGAGAAATGGGCGCAGCAGGGTTGAGCTTATAGGCCAAACCCGTTTCTTATCATCTTCCTCTTTTTGTCTCAAAACTGATTTAAAACATTTGGAAAATCTGTCTATTCAGCCGAAGTGTCCCGGTGCATTCTTCCCTGGGAACAGTGGGTCACACGTGATGCTCCTGATGGACTTTTCGGCTGCAATCTATAGCCATTTCCCTCAAGCCCCGCAGAGCAGGGCAGCCCGATAATGGCTGCAATAACAATGCATTCTTTGTGTGCAATAATCCAGGGGAAGAGCCGGGTAGCCTGGCTAGCTACAAACTCATCATTCCACACTCAAGGATTTCTTCACTCTACAGTCTACCCTTAAACATGGTTTTAAACAGCAAATAGATTTCTCTGTGAAACACCAGCTAAGCATAAAGTGAACAAACACAAAGGATCTCCTCTGGAAACGGCTGCAGCCATCATTGCTAGTTACTAATGTGTTTCAGAGAAGAGACACTGATGGCAGAGGCTGCCTGCCTACACCTGTGCTTGGATGGAGGCTTCTGGACAGGGTTTAAGACATCTGTTCAAAAATACGTGTCACTTAATACATGCTCTGGCATAAGACTTCTTCCCCTACTCCAATATAAAATCAATACACTAAAATAACTATAGAATTGCACAAGTGTCAAAGACCAGGCTGATTAAGTGAAGGGACCCTTCAGGATGTGACCCTTCAGCCCCCTGGTCGGACAGGAAACTGTACTAGTGTGAGCAGCCTCAGGGACTTCTGGAGGTTCCCCAGTGTTTCACGTCAAAGGTTGCTAGTCAGCCCTTGTGTCCTGTTGAAGCCTGGCCTCTCTCTATACAGCATGGAAAAGAATGTTTGCACACACTGGTAACACTGCTGCTTCCAAGTTTCACTCAGAGCAGCTCAGGGTTGTAACATGTCCCTGATCAAAGCTGGTGGCTTGCTCCATTCAATCCTCATCCATTACCTGTGCTAAGTGCTCAGGCCCTGGATGCTTGTCACTCTGGGTAGGAGGTGGGAGGCACACAAGAAGGAGAAGGTAGCCATGAGGGCTCCCATACACTCAGTAGGATCTGCAAAAACTCCAGAAAGGATGGTGAGGACAAATATTATGAAGGTTGAAAAATGTGATTGAAATACAGCAAATTATATTGTGTGTTGCATGTGTGTGCAAATGCATGCATGTGTGCATGTGTGCACCTGTGTGCATATGTGAGCACATGCCTGAGTGTATGTGTGTCTGCACCTGTGTGTGTACATGTGTGTGCACATGCATGTGTGTGTGCATACATGTGTGCCTGTGTGTGTGCACACATGTGTGCACTTGCAGGCGTGTGCCAAGTCAGTATCTTTCCTCTCAGTTATCAAAGACATAAATGTTCATATGAGTGAGGGAAAGATAAGCAGTAATCCCAACCATGGGCATGTGAAGTGTGAATGTTCTGTATTTTAAATACCCAATAGACATTTCTGTCTTCGTACTTCACACCCAAATAGTACATGAACCACAAAGCCATGTGTGCCCTTATGCCCTTCCTCCTCTTCCTCACCTCCCTTCAAGGTTCCTCTACCTTTCTTGTGCCCCCTTTTGACTTCTGTCACATGTTAACACACACACACATACAGTTTCAATTTAGAGTCCACAAGTGAGAGAACATACATGTATCTGTTTGCATCTGGCTCATTCCACAGAATGGCATCCAGTCCCATTTATTTTCTTGAAATTGCCATGGTTTCATTTTTTTTTCTTATGTGGAATAAATGTCTACAACACAAATCAAATTATTTGATCTCCTTGTTCAAAACTTATCAATAACTCGTATTTTAATCAGATCAAAAGCCAAACTCCCTAGGCTTGTGACAGGGTCTGTTGTCCAAACTCTCTACGAGCTTCCCTCTCTTATCTCCTTCTCTTCTTTCACTCCCAGTACTCACACTCCCTAGCCTCCCCCCCCCAACACTACCCGTCCTGTGTCCTCAAACCTCTCTGCTTCAGGGCCTGGGAATGTTTCTCTTGTTTCCTCTTAGCTTTCTGGTCTCTGCCTCCTTGTCAACCCCACCCACAGGGGCCAGGCTTGACACCCCAAGCCCTGGTCTCACCCTATCTTACACCCCTGTGGAACCCTGAAATCACCACCAAAGCTCTCTCCCCACACAGCCTATTAGGCTGTGAGCTCATCTCCCTTGCTTCCCCAGGTCTGACATTCGATGAACTGTTTGGTGAACAAATAAAGGTCTTGTAAAGAAAGGGAGAGTGTGAGCTTCTGGCCTGGACGAACACGCTTCTTGCTTTCTCCACCCTGTCTGGGCTGAGCCTGCAAATGAGGTCAGTGTTTAATCAATTGGCCCAAAGTGCCTTTAAACTACAGCTTCTCATACAGACTCAGAGATGAAAGGAAATGGAAGTTGGGATTTCCTCAGAAAAAAGCCAACACTGACATTTCAAACAGAAGATCTTCAGATGAAACACATCCATCCCTGCTTTACTGGCCAGTGGGGTGCTCTTAACGGCCCTGAAAAATGATGAGCTGCAATTTCTCTCTCTCTCTCTCTCTCTCTCTCTCTCTCTCTCTCTCTCTCTCTCTCTCTCTCTCTCTCTCTCTCTGTGTGTGTGTGTGTGTCCTTCCCTCCTTTTCTCTCTTTCTCTCCCACAAGCCCCTCTGCCCAAACAACAATCTTAAGAGGAGGGAAATGCAATTACACCCCACGCCTGTTTAAAATTTAAGAGCACAAAAATGAGTTGAGGTTCTTCTTTTTTTTTTTTTTTTTCGCAGGAAACAAATTAGCCCACAGTAGACTTGTGCCTGCAAGCGGCCCGTTTAATTTGGTTACTTCCTATGCCTTGAGGGTAGCTTCCCCCACTAATTCTGCCAACTTCTTTCCATATCAGGGCTTATCTCCTTGCTGTCTGCAGCATCAGATGACAAGTGTGAGTCCAATCTGTATTTTATCTGTTTAATCATCTCCAGTGCCTGATCCCAGACAGAGTCTAACTAGGGTGATGAGTCATTTGTACAAGCCCTGGATCCCTCATAAATTGATGCCCAGTGGTTTCAGCCAGTGCATACTAAACTACTCTATTGAGTTTATAGCTAAAATTCAATTCATAAAGTTCATGTTTCTAACATGTTTTAGTGATAAAGGATATAGGCCGCCCCAACACACACATTTGTACACACACACACACACACACACATTCACACAGACACACACACACACACACACTCACATACACACATAGACACATTTTGCTTTGATTAAACTGCTTGGTTATGTTCTTTGCATATAATAAGTCATAGTCACTATTTTTATTATTAAATTAATTAAAATTCAAATGGTCCCTGGAAAAACAAGTTTATAGCAATTCCAGGCCAGCCTGGGCTACATAACATGGCCCTTCTTCATAAGCAAAAGCCAGGAATGCTGGCACATACCTGCAATTCTAGCACTTGGAGGCAGAGGCAGGAGGATTATAAGTTTGAAGTCAGCCTGGGCTACAAAGCAAGATCCTGCTTTAATAAAACCTAGTAAGTGCTTAGCTTAAAGGCAGCCATGTTGATTTACATACCATGGTGCCCTTGCTTGAGACAGGTGTATCTCCTCATCACTGGGGAGTCCTTAGACTTCAGCTAGTGCTGTACCCCAGGAGGTCTCCAGGAAGGCTGCTCAGCTTGCCAGGTATCTCTCTGCAGAAGGAAGAACCCTTGAGCCAAAGGTCCAAGTCTGACACCAAAATCTTTCTAATGGTGTAGATGAATTTCTCAATACTTAATTTATGTAAATTGCTTCCTCTGTAAAATGGGAACATATTTTTCTGTGGTGAAATGCACAAGGCAGTTGTCTCTGCACACACATGGCAGGAAGAATTTCTTATAAAGCAAAAAGAATCCTTGCAACATTATTTCAAAATCACACTAACAAAAACTCATATAAAATCACAACAGAACAAGACACTTAAGAGAGGATGTCAAAGGCTGAAGAGATGGCTCAGCAGGTAAGAGGGCTTGCTGCAGAAATATGAAGACAGTGGTTCAAATCCTCAGAACTCACACAAGAAGCTTGGCATGCTATACAGGCCCATAAGTATGGATGAGGGCAGACACGTGCATCACTGGGGTTTGTTGGCCAGAAATCTAGCTCTATGTTCAGCGAGAGACCCTACATCAAGAAAATAAAGCAGAGAATGTTAGAGCAGAATATCCAGTATATGCCTCTGGCATACTCACATGCATGGGCTCATGTATGCACATACATCAGTGTGTGAGCACACACACATGCACATGTGCACACACACACACACAAAATGAATTGGTACAATGGTAATAGGTAATGAATTATGAATAAGGTTTCTATGTATAGAGTAGATAAGAAATATTCATAGAAAAAGCACTTTAAAACATTCTTTTTAGATCATGGCAAGAAAGATCTTGAAAAAATGTTGAACAGACGAACATGGTCATTTGAAGCTTGTCCTGGTGTCTGTCTTTGGTCACAGCTGGGTTGGCCTCAAACATCAGATGGTTGATGGATACAGGGACCACACAAGCCTTCCAACTCAGACTTGCTTTCAGCCAAAGTGCTCTGTTTTCATGTGCAGCCTCTGATTCCTCCTCAGTGTCTGGGACAGAGGACATACATTGCAGACATGCTCTTCTTATCTCAGAGCTGAAGGATGCTTGGTCCCATCCAGATGCAACATTTTCTTCATCCGCCATCCTTAGGAAATTCTATGCTCACCATATGATGGTCAGAAAAGTATTTCCTCCAGGAGGAAATTTTATGAATGACTCATAGCTCCCATGATGACTCACTTGCCTCCTCTGCAGCACAGGATCGGGCCCTTTCCATTGTCCTTCAGCTGAGAGAGAACTAACAATGAGACAGGGGCTCAAGAAGTGAGTGACTGCTACGTGAGACAGTGAAGTGAGTGAGTACTACATGAGACAGTGTGAAGTGAGTGAGTATTACATGAGACAGTGTGAAGTGAGTGAGTACTACATGAGACGGTGTGAAGAGAGTGAGTACTGCATGAGACAGTGTGAAGAGTAAGTACTACATGAGACAGTGTGAAGTGAGTGAGTACTACATGAGACAGTGTGAAGAGATAGTAAAGATGTCAGCCATCTTGTTAATGTGAACCGAGAATGGACATTTGGGTTTTCTTTTTTTCTCTCATCAAGGGAAAGAAAAATACTCTGTTAGTAAGAAAACTTACGAATAGAGATTAGTGAGCATCTTCAGAGCGGTGGCTGTTGGGAAGCATTCTAGAAGAAGGTGCTATTCATCTCACACTTTCCCTTCTGAGTCTGCAGGAGCTGCCTCCCAAGGGCAAGATGTCCACTATCCCCGCAGATAGGGTTGATTTCCCGACCTACCTCAAGTTGTTGACTACAGTTACATCCTCCAGCTTTGCTAGCCTCTCAAAGGGAACACAGAGAGCCTCCTTTCCTTCCCACTGTTTCATCTTGGCAGGTGAAGCCAGTATAAAGCAAAGGCTTTTAAAATATGGTTGCTTTAAATGCTCCATTTAAATGCATTTAAATGTTCCATGCACATGTGTACATACATACATGTAGTGAGCATGTAGACATACATACATGCATTGACCTTATACACATAAATGTAATCAGCTTATAGATACATACATGTAGTGACTATATACACATACATATATTAATGACCTTATACACACATACATGTAATGACTGTATATACATACATGTAATGAGCTTATACATACAATACATATAAGATATAGAGTGAAACTCACACATACTACTCTACAGTAGACCAGCTACTTTGGAAATCAGTATGGAGGTTACTCAAAAACCTAAAAATTGACCTGCAATATGACCATACTTCCCAGCTATACCAGTGTTGGGAATTTATGAAAGCACTCCAGGTCAACATGTCATAGACATGTTGTGACACAATTCACAATACCTTAGTTATGCGACCAGTCAGTTTGTCTAGCAACAGAGGAATGGGAAGAAAACATTCTGTTATACACACATAAAATTTCTTTCATCGATGAATTAGAAGAAGAAGGAGAAGGAGAAGGAGAAGGAAGGAGAAGGAGAAGGAGAAGGAGAAGGAGAAGGAGAAGGAGAAGGAGAAGGAGAAGGAGAAGGAGAAGAAGAAGAAGAAGAGAGGAAGGAGGAGGAGGAGGAAGAGGAGGAGGAGGAGGAGGAGGAGGAGGAAGAAGAAGAAGAAGAAGAAGAAGAAGAAGAAGAAGAAGAAGAAGAAAGAAGTTCTGCCTTTTGCAGAAAAGTGGATACAACTGGAGATAATTACAACAAGAGAATCAAGTCACAGAAAGATAAATGTCCAAAGTTTTTTCTCATTTGTGTGTCCTAGTCTTACAGATAAAATTATACATATATATATATATATATATATATATATATATACATATATATAGTGTGTGTATACATATATATATATGTATATATATAGTGTGTGTATACATATATATATATATACACACATACATACAGGGGTAGGACTGGGGGATATGTTCAAAGTGCAGTATAGACATCAATGAACATGTCCTTAAGTAATTGTGTACAATAAAGATGCTTTCAACACAGTTGCTTTGATTTCAGAGTGTTAAGTCCAGTCCACAACCCAAAGTCTTGGCTATGCCATCAGGCATCTTGGATTCTGGTCCACTAACCCCTTAAGTAGATTCAGGTAGCTTAGCACATTGGGCCTTAGTGTTCCCAGCTATAAAATGAGGCAGTTGGTCCAGAGCCTTTCTAACTCTCCTCATGGCATAATAATAAATGTAATCCTTGTGTGTTTAGTGCACTGATTCCATTGCATATGAGTGTTCTAGAATTACTAGTATATACTAATGATTCCGTTGTGGATGCTGTAGTAAAGGGCATTTTAGCTGTTGAGTCTTCTTCTAGATTAAATTTCCAAACTATTATAGGATAAAGCAAAATCCCTCTTCATTTATATTTGAAATGGGCATGAGTGTGTGCATATCTAAACAAATACGGTAAGAACTGTAAATGACATCTACAAGCAACTAGGGAATGTTTTCAACATTTATTGTGGCATAAAGAAAAAGAACTGTGCTAATGTATGTAATAACATATTTGCATGATCCATGTACAGCGAGGTCAGCAAATTCTTCATGTAGAAATTAGTCAACCATTACTTAGAATTGTCCAGATATTAACATAGGAAAGCAACAAACAAAGAATGTAATTATTTTTATTTTTAATCCACTGTGGGGTTTTTCATTTGCACTTGTTTTATTGCCTCATTAAGCACATATTAATCTCTTCAGTCTCATAGAGGTAGCACTCCACCGTGAGTCAGGTTCACCTCTGTCTTCTCTCTTATTACTTCAAGATCATTCCAGCCTGAGCCCAGAATCACTGGTCCTCATTCCTTTAGATATCTTTACACATCTTTCTTCTCTTTCTATATGTTTGTGCATACACACACGTTCATGCACACACATACACATGCACTTACACTCATTCACACAGATGTACACACATGTACACACATGTGTACACACACACATACACACACAGAGTGTTATCCTCTTGGTCTTACTACAACTTCTATTAAAAGTCCTTCTTGGAGGCTAGGCCTGGTGATGCACACCTTGAATGTAAGCATTTGGAAGATGGAGACAGTCAAATCTCTGAGTCTGAGGCCAGCCTGGTCTACAAAGCAAGTTCCAGAATGAAAGACCCCTCTAGGGGGTGACCCAGGAAGGACATGACCCCCAAAGACACTCCAGAGACCTCTTGCTGTAATAACATATGTCAGGTTTAATATATGAAGCTTCGGATCTATGTGCCCCACGCAGGAGGCAGGGGCCATCGACCCTAAGATCTAACAGCTCAGGGTTTTTATAGACAAAGGTTGGGGGAGGGAGAGGGTTGTGGGTAATCACACACAATTGGTTGTTATAAATATCTGTAATATGTGTAAGCAGATCTCAGGCAGAGGTTTGACAAATCTCATGAGAATAGTCTCTGGTCCCTGTGGCCTTGGGAACCAGTGTGAATGTTTATCTGAGCCAACAGACCATCTGGCTGAATCTAATTTATAAGTCCTTGGGACCTCTGGTGGGAGTTTTTCCCGAAGAGGCTAAGTCAGACACCACAGGAACAGATTCCCGGAACACTCAATTGACCTTTGTTTTTCTGCTCTGCATCTCTTGTAACGGCCTTGGGTTAGCAAGTTAGCTGACCTGCAATTTTAACTATTTGTATTCCTGTTATATTATTTAACTAACTTAAAAAATATCTTTTCAAGGACAGCTAGCTATGTCTATGTAGAGAAACCCTAGTTTGAAAAACCAACCAACCAACCAACCAACCAACCAACCATAAAAAGGCCTTATAGGGCTTAAAATAAAATACAGCTCAGTGATAGAGGTAAGCATATGTTCAGTATGTATGCATCTTTTGTTCAATGTCCAATGCCATCTCTGAGAGAGAGAGAGACAGAAAGACATAGAGACAGAGACCAGAGTCAGACACAGAGCCTTTTATTTAATTTAAACCACCTTTAAATGATCCACATTTGGTATCTCTGTTGTTCCTCTACTGGCCCACATTTTGGACTCCCAGGCTACTAATGTAGAGTTTTTCAAAATCAGCACCCATTCCTTCCATTCTAGACTGCACGAAGAGGCCAGAAGACCACCAAGTGAACGGGTTTGGCACCTTGGTTTACCTCCTCTGAATTCTGGCTCCAAATACTTCAGTGTCTATTCTATATTCCCAGTTGGATTTCACAACAATCAGTGTAACTCTGTCCTTCTAAATGGTAGCTAAAGGGAATCCAATGACAGGACTCTGTGAAGACAGTGCTGGGGGGGGGGGACCAGCAAAGTAAAACGAGGTACACAGAACCAGGAAGGAGCGATTGTTCTCTAAGTTTAAGGGGTGCTACTCTTTGAATGTGTCTTTCTTTCCCTGGTAATCCCCCTGAAGTTCCCACAGTACCAAATTTAACTAATTTAGAAATAAAACTATTAAAGACAGAATTAAGTAAAACTGAGGTCAGCCATGTTGGAACCTAGGGAAGTATACCTTGTAAGATGAAGTTTTCAGAGAGAAGAGGACACAAAGACACAGTGGAAAACTTCCATTCATGATCCAGAGGGGCCAGCACACTTTTGTCCTACGCTGTCATGATTAGAACCCAGCTCTGCTGACACTGTGGCCTTGAACTTCTGCTGACGTCAGAACTGTGAGAAAGTACACTTCTGTGGAAGCTGCACTGTCTGTAGCGGTTTGTTCCAGCTGCCTGTGGGCTGCCAGGAGTTTCTATCAACACACATTGAGAGCCACAGAAATAGTGAGGCCTCTGAGCATCCCTGAGTCTTCAATCAAAGGTGCCACTGATGAACCACCCCTCAGCAGAGACAGAACAACTCTCTCTTCCCTGCCCACTGCTCTCTCAGCTGGATTCCACTGGCCTCACCGGAAGTTAAGGGCAGGGACTTAGGTGTTGACATCTAGAGTCGTTGGCTTCCAAGGCTTGGGGAAGCCTGTGGACTCTGTGTTACCACTAAGTTTTTGCTCTGGTGTCCACTCAGTAAAAGCAGCTTCATCCTGCAGTGTGTCAGGTCCCACACAGCTGTTCTTGACTCTGTTGACAAATCCTATTTTCTTTTTTTAGATATATTTCCAGAATTGAGGCAGAGGTCATAGCTCAGCCAACAAAGTGCTTGCTACATAGGTATGAAGAACCAAGTTTGACCCAGAGAAACCACCCTCCCCCATCCCCACCCCTACCTGACCTGTACCCCCACTCCCACAGCCAGTGTGGTGGTGTGTGCTTGTCATCTCAGATCTGGGAAGGCAGAGACAGAAAGATACCCAGGGCTTGCTGGCCAGTCTTCCTGGCTGAATTAGAGCCACAGGCCAATGAGGAGATCTGTCTCCAATGCGGTGGTGAGGAATGACACCTGAAGCTGACCTCTGACCTCCACATGTACATGACACACACATGCTTTTGCATCTGCACATGTGAGCATGCTCACATACATGAACACACATATTTACAATACATACATACATACATACATACATACATGTCCTTTTTTATG
Source organism: Grammomys surdaster (assembly GCF_004785775.1). Taxonomy (NCBI): domain Eukaryota; kingdom Metazoa; phylum Chordata; class Mammalia; order Rodentia; family Muridae; genus Grammomys; species Grammomys surdaster. The sequence goes on along the minus strand of NW_021605170.1, from coordinate 2,770,467 downwards.
TCCTCCACATATATGCTTGTCTAAGCACAAGATCTCACTCACAAGTATGCTGGAAGCCATTCTCCTCCACTCCAGGTACTGTTGTTCCCAAAGCACTGTGCTTGAATAGAACTTTGGTTCCTCCTCCTCCTTCTCCATCACTACCACCATCATCACCATCATCACCACCTCCACCACTAGCACTGCCACATCTCCCAAATTCAAACCCCCTCTGGCTCTCTCCCACTCACAAGGAAACCATTTCGGAGCAGGGCTCCTCAGCCTCCAGGAGGCCAGGCCTCCTGCCCACACTCCAGCCTTCCTAACAGCTGTGCCTCCCCTAGAAAGTTCAGGCCTCTCTCTCTCTCTCTCTCTCTCCTCTTGTCTTACAGGCAAATTCTCTTCAATGGCACCTAAACTGATTGACCCTCCACATTAAAATGAAGCCTTGTGGCCTTTCTGAATATGTAAGCTGGTTGCATAAATAATGCATTCTCATTTATTAGAAAGCCATGCAACTTGTAAAATTATAAGGAAGAAAGTAGAAGATAAAATAACCCAAGTCCTGCCTCCCTTAACGGTCTTCATTAATATTCATGCTTCTGAACTTCCACATGTCTTTGGGCACAGCCACATCTGGATCCCACATTTTATATAAATCGACGTTTATTATCCATACCTTTTAAGTATTATACACAACTTTCCCCTGATCTTCAAACTTTCTGTTTATTTATGTCCCCTTCACCCTGTCCTTTCTATGACCCTGGACCCAGGGGGAAAGTGTTAACAATTTGGAATATAGCCTTTCATGTTTGTTTCCTGGCTTCATTGTCACAAGTGAATAGTTAAGGACATATATTTGGTTTTGAGGTCATTTACAGTATGAAAGCTAGACCACACAATACTCCCTGCTTCTCTCTGGCTCCTAAGGAAGAACTTTTAGTCAACAAATATTGACATATTTGTCAGCTGCTGTATCATAGTGTGAATGTATCACAGTTTACCTAAACAGGCTGCTACTGATGGGTATTCAGAGGATTTAGAAATACTCCACATGCCATAATGGATATAATGTTCTTTTTCAGATTGGTAAATTCATTTATAATAGAGTTCTCCATAACGTGGACTGATCTTTCTATGTATCTCTCCTACAACTATAGTGCATATTCCAGGTCATGAGACTCTAGGGTTTTAATCTGTCATTTTATCATCAATGCATGATAGCGACGAAACTCTGCTTATTTAAAGCTGCATCATTTTTTATTATTCATGATGAGGAGCAATTCATTGTAAGCAGATCCCAACAATAAGGGTCTCATGACTATCTGAAGAAATGCAGATTTAAAAACTGGAGATATTCATGGCTTATCAAATTAGTGAAAAGTTCAAGAGAATTCAAGCTTGCCTGGATAGCATGTGATACAAAAAGACCTCTGCCACTCACACAAAAAAATACTCGTGTTTTCCTGGCCTTTGAGTCTTAAGCTTGCAGTTCCTTTCTGTACAGCATTTGGAGCCTGGTTCACAGAGAACTCCTGTCACATCGCTCTCCTTTAAGGTCTCTAACAGCCTACCCACACTTGCCCACCCTCCCCTAGTTTTTCCTTCAAGATTTGTAAGCGCTATACTTCATGCTTCCAACTCCAATACTCGCAGGATTCCTTTTAACACACGAGAAGGGCTGGGAGCAGGTTTTCTTCTTCTTCCAGGTGGGAATAAATGATACTGGCATCATTTATTCAATACTTTATTCATCACCGAATGTGGGGCCCAAGCTCACATTTAACTTGGTGAGTATATAAGGCAGGTTATTCTATCCATTGGCCCTCCTGGCTCTTCAGCTTGTGAGCTCAGGGAGACCTGTCAGCCTTGGGTGAGCAGTATTCTGTAATATGTGTAGATGAGGAATAGGCTCTCTTCTCTGAAGACCCCCCACTAGCTCATTAGTTTTTATTTGACCGTTTTCTGTCTTGCAAACCTCCCTTTTCCTGATCAGGTTTGCTCCAGAGAGCAGGCTCATGTTGGGATTTCTGAGCTGATGGCTTTTTGTTGTTGTTGTTGTTGTTGTTGTTGTTGTTAAATCTCTGGATATAGGAGGCTTGACAAAAAGAAAACTCACCATGCTGCTGCTGCCCCCTCACAAGATTCTGACTGACCCTTCTCTTCTACCTTTGTATAATCATGTCTTTCCATTGCACTCAGTGTAACACTACCATCTCCCTGGGAGTTAAATCTTCTATAACTTCTTTTAAGTCATGTTCTCTGATAATAAAGTCTTAATTGAAATTATATTCATTCAATAAATTTAACTTTGGAAAAGTTCAGACTTTGTTAGTAAGAAGAATGTCTGTCACATGGTGACAAAGCATCCAGGTGTCCCTGAGATTTGACAGGACCTGAGCCCTGCTTCGTGGCTGCAATGTACCAGGTACCCACAATTCCTTGGAGCTTAATTTGCTCACTTCTGTCTGTTCAATTATCAACCTGGTTATGCTTTTTGATCATCTTTTGCATTAACATTTACTGAGATGATCATTTGGAAGGACGTTTCTGGAAAGTTCCCTCAGTAGTTGTTTTAGACAGTATATTACCATTCACATTTGGACTGGAAAAAAAGATCACATTAAAAAAACACTAGAACCAGAAGGAGACAAGAAAATTCCTTACAGGCACTATCAATAAAATATCTGCCTTTCTATGGAGTCTTCATGATGTAGCTACCTCTGGTCAACTCTGGGCAGTGCCTCTGGGTTCCACAAAAGCAGAATACAGGAATATAGCCTAGAGGACCAGCAGACAGCTCAGCAGGTACAGGTGCTTGCCCCCTGCCTGGTGATGTAAGTTCAATCCCCAGGACCAACATGGTAGAAGGATGAATTGACTCCTACAGGGTAATCTCTGATATCCATGCTCATGCTAAATAAATGAATAAATTTTCTAATAACAAGAACACTGACTTTTCTAATGAAGAAGACAATTTAGGGACAATTGCACATACAGAAGCCAACGAATAGACACTGAGTCTTGCCTTTAACAAATACGCCATAAAAATATTTTCCCTCTCCTCACTTCTCAAAGGCATGGTTCTAGCTCAGTCCTCCTCTTGACAATCTCTACGTCCTCCAAGAAGCAACCAGAAAGAGTGTGAGTTCCTGAGGAAAGACCCCTCAGCAGAGTCTTAGCATGTACAACATCTAGTTGATATGTCTCTTTTAGAGAGATGAACCGAAACCTTAGACTGTGAAAACTCTGGCTTCATTGCTGGTCTCGTCACTTGGGAAGTGTTAATTGGTATTAGCTGCAGGCAGATCACCCTGCCCTTTGTTAATATGATGTTCCTGTTCTTTTTTGCCACAGAGAAAGCACTGTTCTAATTGAAAGGCAGCTCTACAACTTGCCAGGTAGGGAAGAGAAAGGCACTGCTAATTTGCTCAATGTCACTCTTGATTTGCTGTTCATTAGACCAAGGGAAGAAGACAGTGATCGCGGGTGTCCTGTAGAGAGAAGGAGGCACAAGGGAGGCGTGCCTGGCCCTCGCCATTGCCAAGGAACCTGAGGAACCCACTGGACAGAAGACAGTCTTTCTTTAGCCAAAGCCTTTCTAGTCAAATATAATTGCTCCCTGCTGGTGATAAGCACTTATATCAAAACTGGAATTCATTCCATGTGAAAGTATTATTGTAAAAAACAACATACGGTAGCCACCTTTCTAGGTACCAGTGTCAGGGCCGTGAATGAGAAACAGGGCCCTGTTCTCCCAATAGTAGACCCCATTTGGGAACTAGAGATACAATGTGATCTCCGTTATTAACGAGAGGCACAGAAGAACCACAGAACAGGGAGGTTGATAAGTTGGAATGAGAGTGTTAGTTTAGAGCATGTAGCCAGCCTGGGTGGCCTCTGCAAGAGATGACATTTGAGCAGGAACCTAAATTCAAAGAGGAAGGAATAGATTTTACAACGAAAAAAGAAAGGTCACAGGCCCTGGAGCACGGTTTGCCTGGGTGTCTGAAAACATGGGAGTTCCGAGGACATCGCTTGGATGTGAGATGGCATCCATTTGACGGTTTTGAGTTTCATGACTAACTGGAAGCACGTTGTATCGAGATTTGGTCAAGACTCTTCCACCCAACCCTTCAGCAGTCTCAATTCTAATCTCTAGCACTAATAAACACATCCTAGAAAGGCCTGTTTCACAGGCTTGCATGTCCTGAGTGCATGCAAAGGTATCCACGCTCTCATGGGTACATATATACACAATACATGTATTTTCTCTACTCAAGGAAGCTGACCGTCTTCTCAGGGCAGCAACCCTAAGTTTCAGACAAGGGCCCACACTTCTTTCTTCCACACGTCCCAGAAAACTAGGACTTTGTATTCATATGTATTCTTAATTTGCTCAAAACAAGGTAACTGGGGCTAAATGCTGAGCTTGGTGCTTGACTAGGCAGACAAACTGCTTCCAAATACAGTTGAGCCAGAGTCTCAGACTTGGGAGCCCTTGGGGTTAGAGAAGAGACTGACACACTTGTCAAATCCCTGTTCTCGGAAAGCACGGGCACGATTTGTTCTTACAGAGGGTGCTTTACATTGTTTATCTTGCAACTCTTCCCATTCTCTTTCCTAGCCCAAACAGAGTTCCTGAATTAGGGTCATCTTTGTAGTCGCTGGGTATGGAAAGTGAGGGACATCTGCTTATTGAATAGAACATTTGCATACTTGTAGGTCTGGAGGTGACAGCCCTAGAATGTAATCCTGAAACTAGCAGACAAGCCTTAAACGCTACAACTGTGCTTAATTTACGTTGTAAAAATACTGAGTAAATTAAAATCTCAACAATTTTGAGTGAAATTTTGTCTCTTCTCCAATTTCACTTAAAAATGTAATTGCCTTTAGACATAAGTTGTATTTAATCTTAGTAGAAAATTTAAATAAAAGACTAAATTTTGAAACAATATGAAACTATTTTGATATTACTAATCATTTGGTTTTGTTTAGTAAAACTTAAATTCAATTATTTAAAAGTTTTCATTCCTTCAGTTACATAAAAGTTTTATACCATAGCTGCATATATACTTATTTTTAAGGTTTCCCACTAGGTGGTGAGGTTAAATCTGGACGCAGTGGCATTTGCTTGGAGTCAGAAGGTTGATGAACTCTGGGCCAGCAGGGGCTACATAGGTAAGTTCTCCAACATAAGAAGAAAAACTATTATTTTACTCTTTATTGGTTCGATTTATGACTTTAGATATTTAGATGTAGAGGCTATGGTGTTTACTTATTCCCCATGGTGGGGGCAGGCACAAATATGAGGGCTGTTCACGTAGAGCCCTGCAGACCAGGGTTTGACTCCTAGTTTGATGGTAGCCATGGGACAGTTCTGAGCAATGTAATGACAACTAGAAGCCATCATACTGAGATGTGAGGATGACTTTCTCCCCTCGGCATCCTCCAGCACTGAGTCTGATCCTGAGTCTGATCACCGGAACTCATAAATACATCACAGAGAATTTAAGGCTGTCTCAGACCACACTCACAGCCAATGAGTAGTCTAGAGATACAGCTAAAATAGAGAAGGGCTTCTCCCCATCTGGGGGGCCACACTTTCCTTCCAGGGCACCATGCAAACAGTGCAAGGGACAGCGTGATTTTCTAGGAAGACCATATGTCATATTCAGGTCGTATCGGCAGTCAGTCTGTCTTGCTTTGAGTCCTGGCTCCTCCCTTATTCTCTTACATGACTCTGAATGGCTCATTTGAACTCTCTATGTCCCTCAGGAGGTTAGGTCTCTGATTCATGAGATCGTTATGAAGTCTAAATAAAATAAGCTCCATGCAAATTTTAGAACAGGAGCCAGCATATACATGATTTATAATTATTTTTTCTTCTTATAAAGTGAGAACCCTAGAAAGGGCAAGGCTTTGGCTTCCTGAATTTTGTGTTCTTCCTTTGACTGAGCAATTCTTGAAGAAGTGAGGTTTTCAAACTTGGCAGTAATGGGCAGGGGCTGAATAGTAGAAGCAATTATATAGCCTAGGAGGAAATTGAATTTCTAGTGCAAAGATGCTAGGACTCTTACTCTGAGTGTAGCTTCCTTTAGGTCCCTAAGGCTCCTAGAGTTTGTTATCTTATTTTGGAAATTAAAATGAGTCACAAAAAAATCAAATAGCAATAAAAGAGACTATATCAAATGACAGTAAAGTACACTTACTGCTCATTGTGTCCCCCATAGACAAGCAACCTTGGCACGTTAGAAGAACAGTATCAAAACATGTGCCAGACCTGGACGTGTAGGTTAGCAGGCGCCCCAGGCAAGTTTTATGCACATGAAAGTATGGGGATGGCTCTCAGAACAGTGTTTCTGAAGTCAGGCAAAGCCTGAAGAAATGTCAGGTAGAGGGACTGGATACCCAAGTCTCACCATGCATATAAAACCAGAACATTCGGAGTTCCTTGCATTTGTATTCCCTAATATACAATTTTTTAAAAATCAAGAGCAAAATTACTTAATAGAGCTTGTAAATATCCCAGATATTTTGAACTTACAAAAATTACTTACTAACACCAAATTGTACCAGTTGTATAAAAAAGCGACATAGAATCTTAATAGTTACAGGGGCTGGGAGAAGTCACCGAGTTCTGAAGAATGGTCTTACAAATTAGTTTCCTTACCTATCAAGAAGGATATTAGAGCTGGATGTGGTGGCTTACTTGGAAGTATGAGGCAGGAGGTTTGCTGTGGGTTCAGGGCCAGCCTAGATTACCTTGTGAGTTGCAGACTATCCTGTGATACAGAGTGAGACACACTGGATGGAGGGCGAAAGGGAGGAGGGATTTAAATATTTATTTACAAAGTTGTTTACATATACACACATACATGCGCACACATATACACACACAAACACTCACACACACACATACAGACACATACACACAAATACACTCCCCCACACATATACACATACATATACACACACAAACCATAAACAAACATACATGCACTTAAACACACACATACACACGCATACACACATACACACATACGTACACACACAAACATACACACATACACACACATACATATACAATCACACATACATACACAAACATACACACATACATGTACATACACACAAATATACCCATATACATACATACACACACATACACACAAACCACAGACATATATATACATACACATACATGCACACATACTCACACATACAAACACATGCACAATCACACACAATCACACATACACACACAATCACACACACAAACACACATACACACAATCACACACATACACACCCAATCACATATACACACACATATATGCACATACACACAAATACACTCATACACACACAAACACACATAAACCACAGACACACATACACACACATACACACACATACACACACATACACACACATACACACACATACACATACATACACATAAACACACAATCTCTCACACACACATATACACTCATACACACACATACATAAACACATATACATATACACACACAATCTCTCTCACACACACATACACACACATATACACACATAATCACTCACACACACATACACACATAGTCTCTCTCTCTCTCTCTGTCTCTCTGTCTCTCTCTCTTTCTCTCTGTCTGTCTCTCTCTCTCTCAATGGAACTTCAGTCCTTGCTGACATACCCAGACACCCACATGACTTGCTGTGGCTCGCCGTCTTTCTGAGCAAGCCTCACTGCACTGTGGCCAGGCTTTCCTCAGCTATCCTCAGCTACCAGTGCAGCTCAGCACTGCTGTTGTCAGCACCCCTCACACTCTCCTTCTCGGAGCATTTATCCTGGTCTTTCACCGTCTCTCTCTCCAGCCGAGAACTGAGGGCCACAACAAGAGACTTGTTCTCTGCTCTTCCAGGAGTGGCACATATTCAGTAGGCACCAGCAAATATTTATTGAGTGGTGAAATGAGCAAATGTACTTTGATACTCATATTCCACGACTCCTCCAGGCATCTTAATTGAAGCCTGCAAGCTTCTTAAGGACGCCATTCCTGTGTTGCCTCTGTGTGAAGTTGTCCTTATAGATCTTCCCGACCCCAGAGAGACAACTGCTCCATGATACTTCCTCGGCATTTGTGTATTCCTTTGTCCTATTATTCATTAGTCGGTATGTTTGTCTCAGCTTCTCTATATGTAATGAGTTTCTCTACATCAAGGGCCATCGCTGGTTCATTTTTGTGCCGCTCCTCTTTGTGTTTGCTGAATCAAAAATTTGTACTTTTTCTCTAACACATACACAAAACACACATGCACACACACACATGCATGCAGACACACACATGTGTACATGCACACACACACATGTACACATAAGCACACACACTACACATACATGTACACACATGCATGCATGCACACGCATGCACACACATATGTATATATACATATACACATGTACACAGCATGCACATGTACACACACCACACACGTGTACAGACACACACACCCTACACTTGTATACACACAAAATGAAACCATATGCTTTCAACAAAAAAGGTCTTTCAGATTCTAGAGCTGTGTCTGAGAGGCTAGTGTTAAACATGTATGAAACAGATCCTTTGAGGTCTTCATTCCTGGGTCCACAGCCCAATATTCCAGCCCTTCCACTGAGATCAAGGTGAAAGCCCATGGCCAGCATCATGAAAAGTACAGTTGAGCTTAGAGTTGGATGCAGGAGACCTTGTGCTGCTAAGATACCCCAGGGTTCCCAGGCAAAGAAGCCAGAGGAAAAATCCCCAGTGTGTAGCCCTCCAGTCTCAAGGGCAAGGGGTTGACTGAGTCAGTTTATCAGTGCCTCAGCTATCCTGTCCTGGTCGAGCTTCCCACGGAGAAAAGCACTGTTCTCACACCTACAACACCAGCTCCTGTGCTGAGCAGAGGAAGGGTGGGAGATGAAGCCCACCACTTTTGTCTGAGACTGAGCCCACAGCAGCCATGTGCAAGGGGAGCTCACTGCGGCCGTGTGTGAGGCTCTTCAGCATGTGTGGCAAAGCCTTGCATTACCAGGTGCTTGCTCTAGATTAGGAAGTGTGCTTTCCATAGGGTACTCAGATTTGGAAAGACCACAAGAAATGTCCTCCCTTCAGTAAGTATATAGAAGGGCTGACAAAAACACACTACGTCGCTTCAGATGGTGGTTCTGGTCAGTGTTTGGTTTGGAAAGCTGGAGTTATCCTTCCCAGTTTGGGAAGTTTGCTTTGGTATTTGTGGGAAGTGCTTCCTATACTTACTAAAAGTGTTCTATTTAAATGCATTATTCCTGACTTAGACAAGAGGAAATCAGGATGCTCATTTCTCCCTTCTACTCAGCATTTAAAGAGTGTCCAGGTAGCCAACACTCTGTGGATACTCCATAGAGTTTATAATTCTTGCTCAGGGGCTGTGGTGGAGGAAGATATTCCAACACCAGATGTAGTGGAAACTTTCTAACATCGATGTTAAAGTTAAAAGGAGAAATACACTAGTGACCAACTCTCAGAATGCACATAGTCACTGGCCTTCAATTACCTTTGCCTTACACATAAAACATTCTCTATCTGGTTGTGATAAGCACGTCCCAAGCAGAAGCAGTGAAATAAAGCAGTCTCAGATGTGAGCAGGAGATACAGTCTTTGCCCTGACTGCGTTGAGTCCTGCAATGAGCATTTGGCTGTTTCCTGTCTAATTAACTGTGATGGACTATTGATGTACCACAATTGTTTGTCCTAGTAACAAGATCCAAAATTAGAATGGCAACATCTCGCTCAGACAGCTGCCACAGAAAAAAAGCATGTGAAAATGCATCCTGGCCAAGGTAACTGGTAGAAACAGCAAATCCACATGATTATGTCACACCATTTTATTTTTCCATTTCGGGCGTAGTTAACATAGCAGAAGCAGTAATGGAGACTGCTACTTCCAGTCAGGATAGCCAGGATAAGCATGCAGCCTGAAGAGTGCAAATCACAGAGCAATTCAGCAACAGGCACTAAACAATTTGGGTCAGTTCCTTGCAATGTTTAATTAGAGTAATATATCTGTTTGCAATCCATAACCAATGTGACAAGCTAATGTGTCCAATGTACAAATTAACCTCTGCCAGTCAGCTCTGGGGATCCGGGAGAAAGCTGCCATGTTTTGCTTCTATCCATTTGGGATGAGATAAAACTTACGATAATTATAAACACAAATGTTCAGAGGACGTATATCTTACATGAAGTGCCTTCCATAGGACTCGGTGTTCTGGGAAAGCTATCAGACTCAAACAATTACAAGAATGAACATTTGCATTCCTCTTTATTTTCAAAAACCTCGATGAACTAAACTGTGTTTTTAGAACACTTTTAGGTATAACCTGTGTAATGACTATTCCTGGTGGTCAGCTTGACTATATCTGGAATGAACTACAATCCAGAATTGGAGGCTCACCTGTGATCCAGACTTTGAGGCTGAAAGACAGAAGTTTCTGACCTGGATGTTGGGATGGAGATCTTAAGGCATAGTGGCTATGAAAAAGCTTAGGCCCAGGCAAGGTAGTACACACCTTTAATCCCAGGAGACTAAGGCAAGGAGATCTCTGAGTTCAAGGTCAGCCTGGGACAAAACAAGTCTCAGATCCAGGCATGGTGGTACACCCCTTTAATCTGGGCCACACCTTCTGCTGGAGACCTACATAAGGACACTGGAAGAAAGGAAGATTCGCTCTTCTTTGCCGCTTGCATTTACTTGCCAGCACGTCTGTTGGAATCTACTTCTACAGAAGACCAGCTGAAACACCTAGCCTGTGGGACTGAGAAACTACTAGATTCTTGGACTTCCCATGCACAGCTGCCCATTGTTGGGGAGTTGGACTCTATGCCTTTTCTAGGCAATGTTCAAGCCATGTATTGTGCAGACTTGTACAGCAGGCTTCTTTCACTTATCAATAAGGCAGATAAATCTTTTCCATGGAGAAAAACTTATTTCTTCCTCACACTGAGTAATATTCTGTTGTCTGAATGAGCTGTGACTTACGTATTGGTTTATAGTTGGACATGAGTTTTCAGTTCCTTTCTACAAACATTGAGGGACATGACTGCTAGGTGGTCTAACTGTCACTCAAGGTGTCTGTGCTTCTCTGCATTTGAGAGATTCACTTGCATCATGTTCTGACCAGCTTTGGTGGTGTTGGTATACTGGTATACATTTTAATAAGTCCAGAAGAGGTATTTTATTGCCTTGATCTGTGTTGACCTGCAGCCTCCTGACACTACACGATGTTGTGAATTGTTTCATATACTGACGATTTGTGCATCTTCTTTGGCAAAGCATCCATTAAAATCTGAGACTTTTTTTAATGGAGCTGGTTGCTTTCTTATTGTTGAGGTTCTTTGTTTTATAAAATTATTGTGCACATTATTCTTTTATTTACTTAAAATAGAGGCAACTGAGTAACATGTGTGTTTGTGTGTGTGTATGCTTGTACTTGCATGCACATGTAGGGTACAACTGTGTATGTGAATATGCACAGGTGTTCATGAGCATGCATGTAAGTATACATGCACATGTAGGGGGTATGCATGTATGTAAGTGTTCATGTGCATGTACATATGTGAGTATGCATGCATGTATGTGAGTATGTGTGCACATGTAGGGTGCATGTATGTATATCTGCATGCATGTACAGATGTTCATATGCGTGTATGTGAATATGTATGTACAGATGTTCATGTGCATGTATGTATGTGAACATGTATGCACAGGTGTTCATGTGCATGTATGTATGTGAACATGTATGCACAGGTGTTCATGTGTATGTATGTATGTGACTATACATGCACAGGTGTTCATGTACATGTATGTATGTCAGTATGTATGCACAAATGCTCATGTGCATGTGGAGCCCAGAGATTAACATCAACTGTCATACCTTTGTTTTTTGACGCTCAATCTCTTACTAGGCTAGTTAGTCAGTGGGCCCTGTGATCTTTCTTCCCAGTGCTGGGATCATTGGAACACTACTATCTGCAGCTTTTTACATGGCTGATGGGGGGTCGATGTGGGTCTTCATAATTGTATGGCAGGCATTTTACTGCCTGAGCAATTTCAAAAAATCAAGCTGCCGAAAAGTTCATTCAGTCAAACACTTGCCAAACAGAAATGAGGACCCAGTTGCCATGAGGACTTGAGTTATTGAAATTTAAGTATTCTTACCTTAAAAGAGAGGTTTCTTTGATTTACCTAAAGCAATTCCAATTTCTCTACTTCATTAAATTGTCATTACTCAATTTTGAAGGTTGAATTCAGGATGAATTTCCATGAAGCAGGACTTTTGAAAGACATAGATTCTGGATGATGATTTTGTTTGGCTGGGGAAGTGTCAGAGCTAGAATTTTACTGTCTGTTAATTACAGAGCCTCCCAGCATGCCTTCAAAAATGTCTGTGTAGAGTTGATGGGAAAAATTACCAGATTACTGCAGAGGTTGGTCACCTAGCCTTTTATGATAGGAAATGAATTAAGTCTTTAGGCCTACATTTGACCAGCAGCATACGTTTGTAGGATTGCAAAAGAGGGCATTTAAGCTGGGGTCAAAGGGTTTTTAAAATGTGATGTCAAGACATTATTTCCTTTCCTTTCTTCTTTGAGAGCTGAAGCCAGTTCCCACTCCTCCCAGAATGCCCTGTGGTCCCAATTTCCTTCCACAGATCTGTACCAGGGACCCTCATATTGAGGAGGAAATGGGGTACTACAAAAAATAGTCTACTACTCCCCACAGAGCCTAGTGGCACATTCCCAGGTGTCCAGTGTGTGATGTCAACTGTGTAGAGATAACCAATACTAGGGGAAGTCTCCATGTTAAAATTCCTGCCAAGGTATGAAGCCCATCAGGGGACAGCAAAGCTTTCAGAGGGACATTGGAGATGGGCAAAGTCAGAAGAGATAAAGCCCCTGGCATCCTTTAGTCTTGAGAAGAGAAAGGGGTGACTTGATATCTCCTTAAATGCAGAGTGCATTATTATTCAGAAGACACATCCAGATGTAGGAACACTTCCCTACTGAGGATAGAGCAGGAAACAATGGGCTCCAGCCGGAGAAGGAGGAATATATATGTAACAGGAGGGGTTTCCTGACACTCATGGTTATAAAGCATTATAACGGGATACTAGAGAAGCTGTCATAGCTGCCTCCCCACAGAATTTTAAGAGTACAACAGACACCTCTTGGTAAAAATGGTTTAGATAAAACCTCCCCCGAGGCCAGAGGATGGATCAGAAAACTTCTCAGGGGCCCTTTCAGCTCTATGTGTTTATCATTTTAAAACTGGACTACGAAGCTTTTCCAGCTAAGCCCTATCCGGTAAACTCGGAGCTATATCATTTCTCTCTCCCCGCCCCCAGCTCTGTCCAATCTTATTTTCTCTGTTTATCCCTTACTTTGTGGGCATCTGCTTGACACTTGCTTCTTAGTTACCATGTTCATGCTGCTGTGAATGCCGTTGAGGTGCTCGGGCACTGTTAAAGATGGAAGGAGTGGTCTCAAGGCTGGAGAAAAGATGGCCTCTCAGAACATTACATAAAGGCTGCTCGGCAGGCTCTCTGTACTGGGAAATGCAGTCCCCATCGAAGCCAGCATCACTGTAACAACTTTTGCTTTCTTTGATTCTTTTCTTTTGGGGGAGGGGGCTTGTTTTTTGTTTTGTTATTTTTTTGTTTTGTTTTTTGTTTTTTTTGTTTTTTTTTTTTGCATTGACTTCTGTCTCCATTCAGGATTCCAAAACACTTGAAAATATTTCACTCTCCTGGCGGGGAAGCTCTTCCTATATTACACGTGGCTTGCTGTTGTTTACTTAGTCTTGGCCTTCCTTTGAAGTCCTGGTATCATTTACTACAGCACCATCTTGAGTGTCTTGTGCCGAAGGAGACCCAAGGTGGCTGCTGCTAGCTTTGTCTTCTGTCACGAAAGGCAGATGTGAGGGTGCATGGATGGTGCTTCAGCCCATGAAGGGCTCTTGTGAAACCTGTGCTTTCCAGTTCCAGATGGCTGCCTGCCTTCCATAATTCAAACTTTAACAAATTCATGTTGCCTTCCCAGGACAACCCTGAATAAGAGAAGGTTGAAAATTAAGAGGTTGAAATTTACAAAGCCAAGAAATTAGTCTAGGTCACCTGAGAATTACTTATTTGAAGTCATTTGAAAAATAACACAATATCTAAGCTGGTGCCAACAGGGGAAACTACAATACTTAGTGGAAGCAACATAATTATTAGCTTTAGATTTAAGTACGAGTGCCATATGTAAGATACATACTACTTACATAAATGGCAAGGTATATGCAAATAAATGCAGCAGTTTATAAAATGGGCATTCTTTTACCTGTGAAACAGTAGGTAAACATCTACTGTTTATACATCCAGACATGGAAGAAGTGCCCTGTTATTTTGATTAAATTAATTTTGAGTTTCCATGTACACTGTGGACACAAATCTTTTGTGATTTCAGGTTCTTGCTTCCATTTCCTGGAGACATCAGTAGTCCCAGGACACTTAATGAGATATTGAAACATCGGCAGGAGCGTCTGGTCCACAGCACTGGGCAGTCTCCAGCTGGCGTCCACTGGCGTGCCTGCTGTCCCGTCTGGTCTTTGGTCATCAGTCCATGTTAGCCACTACGGTTTGTCAGCCTCCCCTCTACAAAATGAACTCACACCTGCCAGCCTCTCCCAAGCACACGTCTCTCCCTCTTGGTGGATGGGACCACCATGTTACTGTTCTCATTTGAGGCCCTTTTGTGTAGACTGGACCAGTTATGTAGTTTGTGGAGCCAAAAGAAAAGTGAAATTGCTCAGTTGCTTGTGCAAAAATACCAAGAAATCCAAGGTGGTGACAGGAGACATGTGACAGGGCATGACACTCACTCACTGACCCAATATTGTGTAACTACGTACTTGCACATGTCTGTCTACACACTATACTGGTTGCCAGCAACGGCTAGACACTTGTGGGACTGCATAAGGGTATCCTGGGTCATGGTTGAGCAGGTACCTAGAACCCCGAGATTCTCTGTGGAATTCTGCATGAGAACCGGCAGGAGTTCGGTCCCTCCCATCATCCAAGATCCTGAAAAGCAGTCACATAGATCTCCATAGAGTCACATAGGCCAGGCTATAGGCCTCAGGCCCTAGGGATTTACATACTAATGAAGGTCAGAGGGCAGAGCAAATTAAACATGCCTCCCCCAGATCCTCCCCCAATCCTCCCCCTTTCTCCCTCCCTATATAACTTGGGACCGCCCTGAGTTTTTGGGGGGTACGCCTAGATCCATCTATTATCCGCCATGACAATAAACCTTTTTGGAACCAAGGACTTCCTTGTGTTACTGGGGCCTGCCGCCACCAAGGCCCTCAGGCCGCTGGAACCATAGGATCTTCTTCCCTGATGTGGGACCCGCCACAGCAGCGGAAGCCCCTCCGGGGCTTGCGCCGCTGTGGCGGCCTTCTTAAATTTTCCCCACAGACACTGATCCCTAAGCAAAGCACAGGTCCTCTGTTGTCACGGACTCATGCTTCTGGAGAGTCCATCTCTCTCACCAGAACAAAGTTCCTGTCCCTCAGTCCCCAGAGCCTGGGCTGCCTTCTTTCTATTCCTCCCGTATCCTTCTCCACACAAGCCAACTATCCAACTCCATCAGTATCGAATCCACTTCTGTGACAACTTGTTTGTTTGTTTAGATTAAACTAAAAAGGCAAGCGATCCAAACTCAAAAATGTTTTTGTTTTTGGTTCTGGCTTTGGGTTTTTTTGTTTGTTTGTTGCCTTTTCCAGACAGGGTTTCTTTGTGTAGCAATGACTGGCTAGGAACTCACTCTGTAGACCAGGCTGGCCTGGAACTCAGAGATCTGCCTGCCTCTGCCTCCCAAGTGCTGGGATTAAAGGTGGCACCACCATGCCACCTGGCCCTTCCCCCCTCAGTACTGTATACCTGCCATTACTGTAGAATGTGTTTTTGAGATGTGCAAGTTCTGTATAGCTGTCCCCCTCTCTCTTCCCACTGTAGAGTGACTCCAGTTGCTTATGGAATCGAGAAAAAGCCAATGGGGAACAGAGATGGAGGTGTCTCAGCTCATTAGCAAGAGGTTACATATATTGACCAAGCCTATATGGCTTGCCTCCTCAATCTGAAGTACCAGTCATAATATTATACTGCCTTTCATAGTGAGCATGAAGGCATGGCAGCATCAGTGTTTATCACAGTGAGAAGAAGTGACTCCTAACTTTTATACCTCACCCCAAAGAATGTCTAGATCATTAAAATATGACACATCCCTCAAAAAAAGAAAGGTGTCAGCTCAACACTGAATTTTAGTAAAATATTAACATACTGATGCTGTGTTTTATATATATGTAGGTGTGTGTATATATACATGGTATATATAATATTGTATATAACATATACACTCATATATGATATATATAATGATCAACAGAAGCAAATATGAGTTCCCTCATGTTTTTGACAGGGCAGGCAGAAAGCAGATATAAATCATCAAAGTCAGATGGCTTCCTGAACTTATATTTGTTTTCCCTAGATATTCAGTTACATTAATAGAAGTTTAGAAATAATCTTCAGTTTTCATGATCCTTCAAAGCTACAAACCCAATTATGGACAATTCTGGTAAAGGTGGTCTCCACAAGATGCCTCTGAATGTAAGTCTGGGCCTGGGCCATTTCCAGGAGGAGTCTTGAAGACTTAGCTGCCCTGTGGTAACCACTCTCTGTCCATAATAACACAGTAAGTTAGTGACAGTAGTTATTGTCAAACGCCATCATCTGTGGCATCTCAAGAGCTTTTGGCTATGTTTATGAGGAATTATCTATGGGTTAATTGAGTATCAGTAGTGCCATTACATGAGCTAAGACTAGGGACACACCAAAAGGGGAAAGGTTGGTGAGCAGAAGCATCCACCACTCTGTTTCCTGACTATAGAGATAGTGTAATCAACTGCCTCAAGCTCCCACTACAATGGACTGTACCAGGAGTCACAATTAAAATAAGCTTCCTTATGTTGCTTTTTCCAGACACTCTGTTACAACAAGACAAATATCTAGTATAACCTCCAAATAAGCACATACAAAGAAGATCTGTCAATCAAATCTAACTGTGTAGTTCCAGTGTGTATGTGTGTACATACATGTGCAGATCATAGGTCAACCTTGGTAGTCATTGTGTTTTGTTGTGTTTTGTTTTGTTTTGTTTTGTTTTTAGATAAGGTCTCTCCATGATACCTGGGGCTTTCCCTTGGCTGGCTCAACAACAAGTTTCAGGGATCCAATTGTCTGTACCTCCCCAGGTGTAGGATTCCAAGGCCATCATTTTATGTAGGTGCTGGGGATCAAACTCAGATCCTCACCCTATGGGAAGCATACTGCTGACTGAACTACATCCTTAGCCCCTCAAATCTCTCTCTTTTTTATTAAAACTTAGTAAAAAAAGGAAACTAAGGCCCAATATTTAAGTGACTTGGTTAAAGAGACATGGGCAGTGAGTTTTAGAATCAGATTCAGATCCAGATCCAATTAATATAAATTCAGTTTTCCATCCCAACCATAGATTCCTCTTTCCTCATTGTAGATGCAGATATTCAGATACAAGTGGGGAAATGGACATTGTGACTGAGCTGTCCACATGAGAATTCAATGGACATGCTCTTTCTTGTTCCCTTAGCTCTGACAGTATTCTCAGACTAAGCAGAGGGAATTAGCTATCTACCATTGGTGATTTAGCTAAAGTCCCTCAGGTAGCTGTGGTGGTGGTGGTGGTGGTGGTGGTGGTGGTGGTCTTGAAATTATATGCAAAGATGTATGTATGTATGTATGTATGTATGTATGTATATGACACAGATATATGTATATATTCAACACTCTTATAGAAAGATTTACAATTTGTATGTTTCTGAAAACACCCCTTCTTACAATAAAGTCACTGTAACAATACAATCTACTTCTAGGCCAGTTGTCCTGCAACATATCTATCTAATCAATCAAGAAATATTTATTTAATGTGTGCAGACAGAGAAAGCCTTGGCCAGCATTTATTACCAGCTAAGTAGTGGTACAAAATTCTGTGAAGTGAAAGGGGCTGGGGGAGAGAGAGGGCATCATGGGGTCTTTAGGGCATGGGGTCTTTTAAAGAAAGAGGTTAGGAACTGGAAGCATTAACATTTCCAGGACTGTGTGTTTAGAAATAAACAAGAATGAGAAAGAACTCTGTCCTGGGGTCATATCTTAGCATCAGTGGGCACTTAGGCAGCGGTGGCCACAGATTACCACTAAATGCAGCCTGCCCATTGTCCTCCAAGGTCATCAGCATTCAGCTGGTACTATAGCATAAAGCAGGAGGGAAAGCTACATTGAAGAAAAGATAAAAAGAACACACTGAGAAGAAAAGAAAATGCCTGAGTCTGTTTTGCAGACTCAAACCTGCTCATCGATCTTCTTGACTCCAGGTCGAGCAAACCCAGGACATGACATGCACTGAGGTCAGTCATGGTGTGCACATTTCAGCATAATCTGCCCATGGAAAAGCTAGTCACTCTGCAGAAGCCATTAGTCCTTTGGCTAAAGGACCTGCTTACCCACCACATCTCAGCTGCCGAGTCGGATTGGACTCCAGCATCAGATCGGAATTGCATTATGTGTAGATGCTGGGCTTAGCCTCCCTTGACCTCCACATCAAACAGGCGCACTTGATATTTAAAGCAGGGCTGCTGTTCTTAGTTGGTTGGCGTGTATCTGTCGGCCTTCCTCCTTAATGGCCTGCTCAGTAGAAGAGAAGAGGAAAGCAGACTAAAATCATGTTGTTCAATACCATGATTAGTTTTCTCAGGTTGACAGCCAGCCTTAACAAGATTCTCCTCTTCTGGAAAAGCTCTTTTGATGGATGGTGTCCCTGTGGCTCTAAACTGAACCGCAGAAGCAAGGAGGGAGTTCTATCGCTGGAGTCTCTTTCCTGCTAAGTCAGGTGTAATTGATAAAACCCCACACCTCATATGCCCTGAAGTGCAGAAGCAAGAGACAGAACAGGCATTGTTTTTCTTCTTTTTTTCCCTTGTCTTAAGTGAATTATCCCCAGTTCTGTCTCTCCTCAAACAGAACTTGGTTACAAATAATAACACAGGCTGGTGGCAGTCACGTTTATATTAAGCCAAAACACATTTTAGAAGAAAACTAAAACCGTCTAGATCATAATTACAAAAGGTGCCACATTGCCAACCAAAACAAAGAAACTGTATCCACTGAGAGATCCCAGAGACTCGGGCTGGTAGAGGTTGAAAATTTTTGAAGCTATCATCTTCCAGTAAAAAAATAAGGTCGTTGCCTCCTCCCATTTGGAAGTCTGAAAAGAATTAAACTTGACCAAACTTTAAATGAATTAAATCTGACTAAACCTTACATTCCCCTCTAAAAGTGTGCCAGGATCCTGCTGAAGTATTCTCTCTTTGTCTACCAGCAGTGAACATTTGTGCCACCTGGGCTGCATACGTATGTTATGTGGGAGTCTCTTCTTGCTGTAGTCGGGCTGAGTGGACAATCTTTGAACAGGAAGACAGGACTGCTCACCTAGGCTGTCAGCCTCTGATGATTTCATTTGGAATACCATAGGCTGAGACTAAGAACTAAAAGCTGAAGTGGAGTGTAACTCAACTGGCACAGTACTCGCCAAGCCTACATGAAGGGCTAGGTTCAAATACCAGCAGTACATAAAGAGGTATAGCCATTCTGGGCTTAATGAGATCCTGTCTCAAAGGAAGGTACTCTCTGTACTGAAATCCATGTAGTCCTACTTATGGAGAAGTATATCCATAATATATACCCTCATTTCTACACATTATATACACCTCGAGATCTACAGCAATACCAATGTACTGTACCAGCCCAGCTGTGGTGTCGAAAACGCTTTCACTGTTGGTCTGAACTTTGCAAATTTGGGAAATAGGACCATTTCTTCCTTTTTTACATCTGAATATGAGCAAAAATTTAAAGATATAGCTTCAGCAAAATTAATTATTTTTTAAAAATTGAGAACCTAAAATTTGAAGTGGAAAATTGTCTAGTTTCCTGTTTCCTCACGGAGGCAGCACCTTGAGTTACAGTCTGTTCTTCAGCACGCCACAGCATCACTTACTCAGTCAGCTCTCTTCAGGGTGTGGTTAGCTCAGCTTTCATCAACAGTCCTGGCTGCACCACATCCCCTTCCATTTCCTCACACTCAGTATCATCTGAGGGAGCATGGACAGAATGCCTACTGTGTGGCAAGAGCATCCTGGGCTTTGAGGACATGAGGGTGTGGGATATGTATCTAGTCATGATGTGCTACCAAAGGTCACTTCAGCTCACTGCAATGCAGTCTTCATTCCCAAAGAAAAGCCCACCCTTCCATCAGGAACCTCCAAGTTCACTTGGTGGTTTAAGTGAGAATGGACCCCAGAGGCTCATGTGTGTGAATCCTCTGTCCCAGTTGGTGGAGCTGTTTGGGAAGGATTAGAAGGTGTGGCCTCCTTGGAGGAAGTATGTCCCTGCTTTCTTGCACAAGCTGCCTGGGTCACGCTGTCTCCTTGAAGTAATAGAACGTTGAGTAAGACAGCTCAGGAACCAAGCACATCTTTCTCATACGATGTAAAACACACCACAAAGAGAGCATATCTCGTCTTTACCAAAACTCATTGAAATTAGAGAAATGAATGCTCCAGATGGAAGAACATGCTTTTCTTTGGGAGCAAAGACTGCACTGTGGTGAGTTCAAATGACCGCAGATACAACTCCAGCAGTATCCGTACCACACGCTACCAAGTTCCTAAGGTCAGGATGCTCTTGACACATAGTGAACGTTCTGTCAGTGCTCACTGGAACAAACAGGAGGACTTAAATTCAGTCCAGATAATCCTATATCATTCCATGTGCTTGTAACCAAGTAAAGGTAAAGACAGGCCTAGCCAAGTCACCAAGCCCCAGGCAGTAAGAGACGGTGCCCTACAGAAGAAAAGGTGGAGAAATATCACCTGTGATTGACCTCTGGCTTATACACACACACACATGCACACACATGAACACATACGTGCACACAATACTCATACAGATAATATGTTCATTTTACATGGAAATAGCATCAGAATTTAACTTTATTCTACCTATAATGTGTTGAAGGGTTGGCCAGCAATGTGCTCCGGAGGGAAGGGGTCTAAGATAGTATCTAAAATTGAAGCTGTTCTCTGCTAACCGTGGGTTTACATAGCCAGGAAGTGTGAACTTGCTCACAGAATGATTTCTCACAGAGACTATCAAAAGAGGAAGCCATCAATTGTAGGAAATCAATGCCTAAAGGGGAGAATACAATGGTGGCCTGTTAGGCTGTACTGTCTTACCTTTAAAGGTGGCTTTTGAGGGTATTGCTTTTCATGCCCCCCAACTTTCACATCTTACCTGGAGGGGGAATTTTTTTCATATTCTCTATGATGATATAATCAAAGGAGAAACGTACAAGAAGCCTGATAATTTTAGAGTCTTCATTTCAGGCCATTAAAGCAGTATTGCCTAATTTCCTTTCTAAAGATTGGAACTCTCCAGAAAATGAACAGATGAAAGGTCTCAGCTCTCAGGGATACTTGATCTGCCACTTATACAAATGACATATAATAGCATGCATTCTAAAACTAGAGGTCCTTCCTTTAGGGTCTCAAAACACTATGAACTGATGCAGTCTAGAGTAGCTATTAAGCCCCTCCATTGCCGGCCGATCAGTCACGGGGGCAGAACTGAAGGCTTACAGAGTTGTGTGGCTGAGCCGGGCTGCAACTCAGCATGGCTCATCATATGAAATTAGATTCTCCATCAAAAACAAACAAAACAAAATTTGTGTGTGGCTGAAATTATGATTCTGGGTTCAGGCCTCCAGCTCGAGCTTCGACATCGACGCAGAATTGATGAGGCTGACAAACAGGAATACGCTGTGCTTGATCTTCACAGCCCTGGAATAACATCGCCTACAGCTACAGATGCTGTAAACTTACTTTGCACAACCGACTTAGCCAGCGAGGATGTATTGACAGAGTGCCCATGAATGACATTAGGGCTACTTAGGAAAGAAAGAGGAAAGAAGAAGAAAAAAGACCAAATAACAGCAAAAGAACGCAGCAATTGGTTCTGAAAATTACCTTTTTCCAGTGAACCTCTCTGAAAAATTACCTTTTTCTGCTGAATCTCACTCAAAAATTACCTTTTCCAACTGAAGCTCTCTCAAAGTGCCTTGATGGCAAGCAATGTAGTTTTAAGTTGAAAATGTCACAAGGCCATGAAAAGAAATTGATAGAAAATTTCAGGGTTCCTTGTTGATATTTGAAGCAGCTCGTGGGTTTTTGTTCCTTAACACGGATCTGCTCTGTCGCACTCACGCTTTGATTTCTGTATTGCCCAAACCAGCGTGCTTCCAGGCTTAATGGCTTCGCAGAGAAGGGTACGGGGGTGCTGTAGTTATTACTGCCAAGGTTCTCTCGCCAGCGGGAAATTGATAAACATGTTTTCAAAATCTCCGTTCACCTCAGAACTTTAAGAAAGTGCAGTAAATAAAATCTTGAAGTTTGCTCATCTTTTAAAGAAATCGTCATTATGCATTTGAGGGGCCGTTTGCTGGGGAAACAGAAAGCTTCTGCTTCTCAAGTCAAAGGAGCAGAAAGGCCCCTCCGTCTTGGAAAGGCCCCTCTGTCTTGGAAGAAGCAACCCTGTGCAACATTCTGGGTTTTAGCCCTCACTCCGCCTCATGCTTCAGCGCGACCTTGGCGGAGTCCTGTGGGATGAGAGTGGACACGAGTGTTATCAGAAGCTCCTCCCGGCTATAATATCCTACAGCTTTAGGCCAGACAAAGGGTAACTGTTACCCGATGGCTACTGTTTGTTTTCACTGTTGCTCTATAAGAAACCCTTGGTTCTGTGTGTGCATGTGAATGTGTGTGTGTGTGTGTGGGGGTACACTCGGACCATGTGTCCCCACTGAATAACAAAGGCGTGCTTCCAGTTCCAGGATGCCTCTGGTATGGTCTCCAAAAGGACACTGGGATAGACCAGAACTGGACTTGGGGAAACTTCGAGATTGGATGCCTGAAGAATGCGGTTTTCACCTTCCTCCTTGACTGTTGCCTTCCTCCCCCTCTGTCTCTCTGGTGACTTTTCTCCAGCTTCAGTTCTTCCCTCTGCCCCATATCTTTTGTCTTCTCTGTTTTCTTCTAACTCACAAGCATTTTTGACTTCAGCTTAGAACCTCCCTAAGGAACCACAGACAGAACACACGATGAAGAACTTTGTGGGCTTCTGGAACAGGTATCAATCGCAAAGTGTTTTCTTTTCTTAATTCATTAAATAGAATTAGGGGTATGCCAAACGATTATTTTTGACTAAGTCTTTGATCTTCAATGTTGAATGAAATCAAAATTCTGTTAAATCAGAGATTTTTTATAAATTTTGGACTCCGAGAATGTTTAGTCATCTGTATTTCAAAATTAATTAGGATTACAACTTTATTATTAACATTTTGATGGTCAAGTTTTAAAATTTGGCACTGCAGAATAAGTAATAATTTATTTTCTCACTCACTAAGTTGCCCTTCTAGTCTTTTTTTTTAAATGGTTTTATTGTAATAGAATCGTATAGCTTTCTCTCCCTTTCTTCTTCTAGCTCCTCCCACCAACTCTCCCTCAAACCCCACACTCTATCCCTGACCCTCAAGTTGATAGCTTGATTTTATTTGATCGTATGTATTATATGTGCAAGTGCACAGATATTTATAATTTATAAATACAGCCTGCTATATTTATAATTTTTGTGGGTGGTGGCATGTAGATGCTTTTAAGGCTGACCACTCAGCATTGGAGAGCCAATGCGGGGGCCATCCCTGGACTCATCAGTTGCCGGAAGTTCTTTGTCTAGGGGTGTGGCCTGTGAAATTTTACCCCTATCACATAAACGTGCTGGTTGATTGACGTTGCCCTTGTCCCAGCTGTTCGTGTGCATCCATTTATAAGACAGGCTGTTTCACGCAGACTTCCCAGTGTTCTGACTCTTACAGTCTTCCCTGATGTTCCCTGAGCCATCGATGAAGGAGCTGTGGTGTGGATGTATCGGTTGGGGGTGGACTCCCAATGATCCGTTGGTCTCTGCATTGTGTCCAGTTGTGGTTTTCTACGATGGTCTCCATTTGCGGTAAAGAGGGGGCTTTTTTGATGAGGGATGGTAGCTCCACTTCTCTGTGGGTGTAAGGATTAGATCTGGAATGAAGTAGATATGTATGCTGGCCTAGCAAGGTGGCGGTAATAGATTCTTTTCTAAGGGCCATGACTTCACCACCTCTGGGAAGCTGGCTAGGTTTCTAGTGCCAGGTATGATGATTTCCCTTTTGTTGAATGGGGCTTAAGCCCAGTTAGACATCCGTTGGTTGCCACCCTTATGTGAGCAGCACTTACTGAACCTTTATGCATTTGCTGCCATACTGGTGATTGTTGTTAGCTTAGCTGTTGCAGCTGGGTAGGGCTGTTTAATTGCTTCACCCTGCCTTGGCAGCTTGCATAGTATTTTCTGGAACCATGGAAACTTAGTCACTGGAAAGAGACTCTCAGGTCAGACCCAGCATGAGCCATCCAAGTTGTGTGGTGTCTTCAGCAATAAGGGCCCACCCTCTACACCCAAGAGGCAGCCAAGGGCTACACTGATAACCTACATTGTTTTGCGAGACACTTGGCTCACCCTGACCAACCCATCCACAGGATGCGTGGGTTCTTGTGTCTGTGGGTTTCTGGTTTAGTCAATGGATTTTGCAGGGAACATTGTCAGCCCAAGTAGCTAACGTCCTTTAAGATTGTGTGTGTGTCTGTGTGTCTGTGTGTGTACATGCATATACATACAATTAATGTGCATTGTGTGTAGTTTTATGTAAATATAAAATAATACAATTTCTTGAAGCTTTATCAAACAACCTTGATATTGTCTCTCCACCCCCCTTCTCCTTCTCTGCTCTCCCTCCCTTCTCCCCAGTTGGCTGTCCTCCCAGTCTTCCTTTTCCTACATCATTTCGTCCATCCAGACATCCCCCTCCCAAGCTCCTACACACACCAAAGGTCCCTTCATATTTTCCTGGTTTGTGGCGTCTCCATGCTGTATACTCTCATCTGAAGATTTGGAGCCTCTAATGAGAGAGCGAGTAGCACTTGTCTTTCTGGGTCTGGGTTGCCTCACTCAATATGAGCTTTTCTAGTTCCATCCATTTACCTGGAAATGTCAAGATTTCATTTTCATTTACAGCTGCATAGTATTCCATGGTGCCCATGTAACACATTTCATTATCCGTTCTTCGGGTGGAGGACACTGAGGTTGTTTCCGGCTATTGTGAATAGAGCAGCGACAGACATGGCTCAGCAGGTATCTGTGGAGGAAATGTTGAGTTCTTCCAGCATCTTCTTGTTGTCAGCAAGCCATGTTGGACATAGACCAGGGTCTTGGGAATACACAGCAAGTGAGCCATCTGTGCCCCACACCCTTAGAGGTCTCTATCTCACACACCCTTAGAGGTCTCTATCTCACGCTAAGTAAATGTTCACTTTCAAGTAGCACACTTACTACTTGATTAGCTGCTTGATGAAGGACAAAATGCATATTTTAAAAATGTTTTTTCAAAAAAAAAAAGAAACAGGACACCACATGCAGAAACTCTTTACTTTCTGTTCTATTTTTTCTGTAAACTTAAAATTATCCTTAAACAAAATCCATTAACTTTTTACAAGTCACAATTATAAAAATGTTAATGGCCTGTGAAAGCTGTGCTCTCATGTCTTAAGAGTTTTGATCTATGAAGCATTTATAGCTCTTAAGCAAATACATTTGTGGTCTACACAACTTTACTACACTGTATCTTTAGGAATTACTGGTGTTGCCACCATTTATTCTTTTGTAATTGTTTTCAAAGTTCTTTGTATACAGTATCCAAAATATTTCTGGATATAATTTCACTCTACAATGTTTTTTATTAGAGTCAATAAACTCTCCTGTTAAAAATAAAAAAAAAATAAAAATGTTTTTTCACTGCATTCTCTAAATAAAATTGTACCTACATGCCCAAAACTATGAACGTTGAAGACTTCTCAGATGACTATTCTAGGAGAAACTATGCTTCTAACAGAAACCACACTGATAACAAGGAAATATTTTAAAGTTCCCATCTTTAATTATATAGCAATTTAGACAGCCAGAGCACTGATCGTGGAAAGTGTTTTATTTAAAGTTTCAGCAGCTGTAGATTCAGAATGATAAGCATTTGTTTTTATAAACATCCACTGTTTGGAAATGTGGTTAATAATACTGATCAACCTACTTCAGTGGATCCCTGGTGGTGTTGGGGGTGATTTTTTGTTTCTTCCCTATAAAATTTGGAGACTACAGAGGTGTCATTTTGCTTTTAATCTGTTCTTCCAGGAGGCAATGGGTTCTAAAATGCTATTTTTTTCTTGAAAATTTTATGAACTGTATAAAATTAAATTTCTAAAATGTAAATGTTGTTCTTGGCAGAGTTGGGTAAAAACATCGCCTCTCGTAGATTTCTGGGGACTTAACTCTATGCTGAGAATTTAGGATGCCAAACAGTTCTAAATTCACCCTTTGACCCGTCTTCAATAATAAAAAATAAAAACCCAAAGGTTATTCTAATGGAGTACTATATGCCTATGAAAAAGAATAAGCAAAGGTTCATGCACTGTTACACAGTGTTTCCCTGCAGATGCTTTTCATACTGGCTAGTTTTGTATGTCAACTTGATGCAAGCAGGAGTTATCACAGAGAAAGGAGCCTTCCTTGAGGAAATGCCTCCATGAGATCCAGTTGCAATACATTTTCTCAATTAGTGATCAAGGAGGGAGGGCCCATTGTGGGTGGTGCCATCCCTGTGCTGTGGTCCTGGGTTCTATAAGAAAGCAAGCTGAGCAAGCCAGGGAAAGCAAGCCAGTAAGCAGCACTCCTCCATGACCTCTCCATCAGCTCCTGCCTCCAAGTTCCTGCCCTGTGTGAGTTCCAGTCCTGACTTCCTTTGGTGATGAACAGCAATGCGGAAGTGTAAGCTGAATAAACCCTTTCCTCTCCAACTTTCTTCTTGGTCATGATGTTTTGTGCAGGAATAGAAACCCTGACTAACACACTTTTAAATAAAAAAGAACAGACTCCAAAATGGCTTTCGTTGTTTGCATAAGAAAAAAGATGGGGCAAATACAGTCCCACTTATCTTTACAATATGACCCAGAGGAGGATAAATCAGAAAACCATAAAGCGGGCCATCTGTTCTGTGTGAATACAGGGTTGGAGTGATGTACAAAGGTTCAGGAAGGACTGTCTTTTCCCTGTGTGGACTTTTTAAAAGTTTTTACTATTTTGATAGATGTTCTATATATTCAGTAAAGGGAAATACATAATAATGGTGAGGGTTAAGACCCTAACACTGAAAGGGTGCTCAAACACATGAATTTAGTTACATCTGCACACACATACGCACATATCTTCAATGTGTTTGTTGAGGGGGCAAATTGCAAAGAAGTAATGAATACATTTATACTTGGTTTGTTTTGTCTAATACTAGCTGAAGTGGCTATTCTGAAACTAGTTCCCATACATTGTAGGGTTAAACCGATAAAGAAAGGTGTGGTTGAAAGCCAAAGTCCCACTGTAGAAGGAGAAAAATTCAAATATGGGGCAAGAGCTAGGAAGAACTCAGAGGGTGAGATTTGAGCTAGGAGTAGCAAGACAGATAAAATGTATCTGCGTGTGTATGTCTGTATAGTGCATATTCATATGTAAGTTCTTGGCATGTTTGTATGAGACTCTGTTCATGAACATAAGAAGAATGAACATAAGCATGCTCATTTCAGGTCCTATGTATTGAGTTGATGGCCAAGAATAAACATACTCTAGTCGCCACAAACATGCTTAACACCTGGGAATTGGAGGTCTTCAGACAAATCGCTGATTCCAGAACTGTGCAGAATGCACAGAAGAGGAAGAACGATATCTTGTTAGGTCTGAGAGTGAGGAAGACCAGAGAGAAGAGGAATTATGGGGAAGGGGAAAACATAAATTGGGGAATTTAAGATTCTTGTTTTAAGGCAGAAAGCAAAATGTTAACCAGTTAAGTGTGGAGTATGTGCCAGCACATGTCAACATCCTGCACCATCACAGTGAAGATTGTGTCAGGAAATAATCAATGGTTGATACCAAATGAAGGGAACATAATTGACTAGAGCTCAAGATGTTTGTCTGCCTCGAAGTGTCTACCCAAAGACTGTTTTTAGCTTATAAGATGGGAAATCAGTAATAATATTGTAGAAAAATCTAGAATACCTTGACTGGGAAATCAAAGTTCATTTGGCATGAGGACCAGAATGGATGCTTTGTGCTTCTTGCCAGATGCCCCTGAGATGAAGCAAGAGCAGCCACACTATTGTGCCAAGAGTCTGTTCATAGCAAAACACCTGACAAGCCTAACGTGCAAAGATGTAAGAGAACATATTCTTTGTCAGGTGGCCCTTTCCAGTCCTCCAGACAGAAATGTGGAATATTAGTTACCCCATTAAACTGTGCACCTCTGCAGGTGGGGCCTGGAGCATAGAAAGAAAGGCACAGAAAGCTGTAGGACAGAGGGATGGCCTTGGCCATCAGTGGTGCTCTCTGGGCCCGAATGCAGCTTCTGCCATCATGATGAGAGGTAGCTGGAGGACACTGCCAAGGAGAGAAAAGACTGTAGAGGAACGGGGAGGAGGAAGGCCTCAGCTAAGCCCTCAAAGGCAATGAGCCCATTGCTCCTGTGAGGCTGACCACAGAGTCCCTGAAGCTCAGGTTCATTCACTGACCTGTGCTCACTTCAGACAAAGGAATTTCAAGAGGAAAAAAAAAATCAAATTCTGGTCTTCCCCAATCCACCTCCCAGCATTCACTTGCAGAGTCCTGAATTTGGCCTCTCTGAGTAACCAGTCCACAGTTCAGGGCTGTGTCCAGAAGGAGCAGCAATGAGTAACAAGCTAAGTTCATCTGCTCTGCCGCTCGCACTGTTCAATGTATATTATACTAACTTGTGATTTAATTCAGTTGCAACTTAGAAGTTATTGAAAGGCAATTTTACTTTTGTAGCCCAGCCTGTATCTCTGTCTGTAAATATTAAACATGCTCCTGAAAAGAAAATGCGTTGTAAAGTCGGTGGGTGTCAGTCTGTTAGTACTGTTCATGTCAGGTTGACTGACAGTGTGCTCAGCTCTCTGTCTGCACAGGTCTTCCTCTGCTCATCTCTGCTCTTGGGAGAGTTTTACATTTCACCTGGGGTAGAAGACTCACTCCACTTACCTTCCCCAGTTTCTACATGTTTTGAAGCTCTGTTATTACATAAATACGTATTTATAATCACTCTGTTGTCTTGCCATACTGAATTCTTTACTACATTAAAATTCCCTCTTCATCTTTAGTGCCACTCCTCTGCCTTGAGATACATTTTTATAGCACTTTTATTATTTGGTAAATAATTTGGCTGTTTTCCTTTCTTA
The DNA here is from genome assembly GCF_004785775.1 of Grammomys surdaster. NCBI lineage: Eukaryota > Metazoa > Chordata > Mammalia > Rodentia > Muridae > Grammomys > Grammomys surdaster. The sequence continues at coordinate 2,740,851 of NW_021605170.1, read as the reverse complement.
TTTGCATCTTTTTATTTGAGGTGTATCTTTTATAGACATCGAGTATTGGTGTATTGCTTTAGTTTTGCTTTTTACTGAGTGACAATGTTATTCTTTTGTTTCTTCATTTGGAAGGTTTAAGTCATTTAAAACAGTGTTCAGTATGGTTAGATCTAGTTCAACCATGATATTGAGTGTTATTTACATATGTTTGGTTGTTTCTCCCTTTCTACTTTCTTTTGGTGAATCAAAAAACAAACAAACAATAAACACTCTCCAAGTTGAGGATGCTGCTTTGAAGTTTTTAAAGTAAAAAATGGGGAACAAAGATACAGCTGCTGTTCTAAATCCTCATTACTAACTTCCCTGTCTATTGCCCCAAGCTTTCCTCAGAGTTGCCACTGTGCCCTGCACATAAGGTCTTCCTCCCCCTCCTCCCCTTCTTCCTCCTTCTCCATCTTTTCCTCTTCCCCTTCCTCCTCCTCCCCTTCCACCTCTTCCCCTTTTCCCTTTCCCCCTTTCCCTTCTCCTTCCCCTTCTCCTTCCCCTTCTCCTTCCCCTTCCTCCTCCTCCTCCTCCTCTTCTTCCTCCTCCTCCTCCTCCTTCTTCTCCCCTCCTTCTTCTTCTCCTTCTTCTCCCCTTCTTCTTCTTCTCCTTCTTCTTCCCCTTCTTCTTCTCCCCTTCTTCTTCTTCCCCTTCCCCTCCTTCTCCTTCCCCTCCCATTTCATCATTTTTTCAGTTTCATCATACCTTGGAGATATCATAATATAATCATCACCCCTATGAAATCCTCACTTGCAAAGCTGGCCAAACACATCTGGTAATCAGATAACAGAAGTAAATGAGAAACAAGGATCTTCAACCATTCCTGTCTTTCTACCTCACCTTATTTTCCCTGAAATGTTGGTGGGATGTTATCCTTTAGCTACTGCAGTGCAGTTGTTTTGTACAGTGTATCCAAAGGAAGAGCATGAGGTTGTGTAACTACAACCAAAAGTAGAAGCAGCCAGCTAATGCTTTAGAAAGTAAGACTGTTATGGCTTTTAGCCACATGTACACATTCAGGTCATAAAAAGAACCAGAGTTTCTCTGTGGTTAGTATATTAGCTATAACACAAGCAACTAGTCTGAGATTCATTGCATGGATCAACAAACACGCTGTAGGACAAGGATGGCCCGAGATAGAGAGGGAAGAACAAGACAAGGGCTGTGATAAAGACAGAGACCTGCCCCATGGTAGCTTCTGGATTCAGCTTGTACTCATTCCCAAGCTGAAGAACAGAGGCAGTGAACATGACAATGGCCTTAGAGATGGGAGCCTGTGTCTGTGTATCCAGCCATGGAAATTCACTTACCATGTACTAACATGTGCACCATTGGTTCCACACTGTGCCTTGTATTCCTCCTAATTAATGTTTGAATTACCTGCAGTGTGAGATCAGAGGAATGAGACATCTATGTCAAATGTAATTATTAGTACATTCAACACCACACTACTCAGTCTGGCATGGCAGACTTGATCCATTAGAGAAAAAAAATACAGGAAAATATCCTTGCTTATGTGTACACACTCTGTGTTAAGTGTTTCTTTACATGGTGTTCCTGCACTTACCCAGCCCTATCCTGGACTTCTGTGATTGGATAGCCTCACACTGCTGCTTTCCAGACACACCTTTATATAGTTTTTCAGGGTTGGTCCTTCCACAGATCAGCCACAGAGTGGAGTAACCCTTCTCCTACTGTGTCCCGAGAGCTCTTACCTCTATGGAGGCTGTTATCACAGACATTCCTGTGCATTTCCCCAATGTGTGAACAACTTCAACACATTTGTTGCAATTCAGAGATAGAAGAGAAAAAAGAATCAGCAAGGGGCTGTACGTAAGAAAGGAAGAATTCCACATTTTGTTCAATTAAAAATGAAGACTTGTCACGTTTCCATATCTCACATGCAAGGCTGTAGGTTTTAGTGCTTTTTTTCCCTTGTAGTTGAAATCTTGGTAGCAGGCAGCACATAGCCACTCTGTGTGTGCAGCACATAGCCACTCCGTGTGTGCAGCACATAGCCACTCCGTGTGTGCAGCACATAGCCACTCTGTGTGTGCAGCACATAGCCACTCTGTGTGTGCAGCACATAGCCACTGCTGTCATGTGCCCATGCTTTTCTTTTCCATTGGAATATCCATGTGACTGGACATGCACTTGATGCCCATCTTTTCTGTTGTTATTGTTTGTTTATTTCATAGTTTTTATACTTCATTTTATTTTTGAGATTACAATATAATCACATCATTCTCTCTTCCTTTTCTTCTATCAACCCCCCCTAAATATTCCTCCCTCACATTCATGGCTTCTTTTCAAACTAATTGTTATTACATGCATATATGATATGTATATACATGTGTATTCCTAAATAGTATCTGCTCAGTGCATATGTTACTTATATGCATGTTTTCAGGGCTGGGTATTTGGCACTGGACAACCAATTAGTGTGCTCTTTCCTAGGGAAGACTATTTTTTGTGCTCCCAGTTTTCCTCAGTTGCCTATAGTTCTTCTGTAGGGTTAGGCCTTCCTCACCCACTTGGACATGTCCCTTGGTGTCATCCTTGTTCAGCTCAGGTTTAGGCAGTCATGTTGGTGAGACTTTATAGGTGTAGCTTCTTACATTACTAGGAGAGACAATCTCTCACCAAACTCTCTGACCTCCTGGTTCTAACAATATTGATGCCCCCACTTCTGCAATGTTCCCCAGGCCTTAGTTATAGGGTGTTCTGTAGATGTGTCCATTGAGACTGGCTCTACAAATCTGCATTTTGATTGGTTGTGGTTTTCTGTAGTGGTCTCCATTGGTTGCAAACAGAAGTTTCCTTGATGAGGGGTAAGGACCACACTTACCTGAGGCTATAAATACAAATGTTTATAGATTGTCAGGGATTAAGGTGATTTAACAAATTATCCTCCAATGGCCATGACGTCACTAGGTCTGAGTAGTTAGCTAAGTTTCCAGTACTAGGCATAATTTTTTTCTTGTTGAGTAGGTCTTAACTCCAGTTAGGAAAGTTTTGGTGATTGCCAAGGTATGTGTGCCACTACTGCACCCTTAGGGTTATCATGCTCTGGTGGTCATTGTTGTAGTTCATAGGCATCATAGCTTGGTAGGTTGGTTGTCTCCATTCTTTAGAAGCTTTCATGGTGCCTTCTGGTACCACAGAAGCTAGTCCTCAGAGAGGGGTATTTAGGTTCCAGCTCAGGGACCCCTCAGCCCTGCTTCTGAAGTACATAGTGCCTTCAGCAATAAAGACTTATCTTCTAACTGTGGGGCAACCAAGAGCAAGAGCAGTAGACTGTGTGTTTGGGGAGTTTCTTGGACAGTCCTAGCCAGCCACTCAAAAGAGGACTTCTCATGTCTAGCTTTTTGTTACATGTTCTTTGGCTTCTGGAGGGCGCTCCATCCACCTAAATGAGAAAAGTTCATTAAAATGGAAAAGTTCATTTATGTAGAGTTTCTTGTATTATAGGGTTTCGGGCGGGAGGTAAAGAGTATGTCACAGGGCTTTCCCAGACATTCTTATTGTTATTTTAGCCTCCTTCCTCCTCCTGTGTATAACTCTCTCCCTCCCTAACAACCCCTCCTGTATTTCATTCCCCTATTGGCTCACATGTCATGCTATTCCCCTTTCCCATCCCCCCACATTCTTCTGTATTTGCCTCCCTAAGGAGCCCCTTTCCCAGTCCCCACTCAGATCACTCATCCATTCCATCCATTCCCCTCCATTGCTCTCCGACACCTCTATCCTGACAATTGTCTCCTTTCTTCTCTTCTCTCCTTTCCTCTGCTCTCTTCTCCTCTCCTTTCCTTGTTTCTGTGGGGTTTACCCCCCCTCTGTGTGTCTGTGTGTGTGTGTGTATCTGTATGTGTGTCTGTGTGTGTATGTGTATCAGATATGTAGCTGGCAAAAGTTCTCTCCCATTCTGAGGGCTTTCTTTACACCCAGTCAATTCTTCATTTAGCTGTGCAGAAGCTTTTTAGTTTTATGAAGCCCCACTCGATCTTCCTTAATTCTTGGACAAATGGAGTTACGTTCAGAAAGTCCTTCCCTACACCTACATCTTCTAGGGAACTTCTGGATGGTCTGGGTTTCACATTTAGGTCTTTGATACATTTGGGCAAGATGATAGACACAGGTTTAATTTTGTTCTTCCACATGTAGATCCCAGTTTTCCTAACACCATCTGTTGAAGTTGCTTTCTTTTTCCCAGCTTACATTTGGCATCTTTGTCAAATATTAAATGGCTGAACATTTATGTATTAATATTTGGGTCTTCAAAAAGCCAGGTTCAGAACTAAGTCTTTTAGTTAGGAGAGATGTCAGAGGTTTGGGTTAGTCAACAAAATGTTGGACTGGGTATTAGGTCTATCTTGTACCTTACTGATACAAATTGGTATAGTTATGCTCTAACTGTATTTTGAGAGAAAAGTTTTATTTTAATAGGAAGGGTGATATGTAGAAGGAGCTAAGGTGGGAGGAGCAAGGAGAGGAAGAGGAGGAGTAAGGAGAGGAGGAGGAGAAGGAGAGGAGGAACTAGGAGACTCGAGAGAGGGGTGGGGGAACATGGAGGCGGATGTTCATGTCTCTCTGCCAGTCAAAGACTAATGAGATATGTATGAGGATGCTGTAATAAAACCCAGTACTTTGTACATTAACTTAAAATACTAATAAAGACAAAAAAGCAAGAAGGAGGAGGGGGCATAGGACAGGGGGTTTCTGGGGGAGGGATGGGGAAAGGGGATGACATCTGAAATGTAAATAAATAAAATATCCAATAAAAAACAACAACAACCACAAATCAAAAAAAAAATTGGGTCTTCAACTTTGTTCTGTTTGTCTATATGTCTGTTTCTGTGCCAGCACCATGTTGGTTTTGTTACTATGGCTCTGTAATATATATTAAGATCTGGAATGGTAATCCCTCTAGCATGGTTCTTTTTGCTCAGGATTATTTTGGATCTTTTGTGGTTCCATATGAATTTTAGGATCATTTTTTTCTTTCTCTGAAGAATGAGATGGGGATTTTGATTTGGGGTTTGCATTGAATCTGTAACTAGCTTTTGCTAAAACAATCATTTTTCTAATGTTAATTCTTCCAATCCCTGAGTATGGGATGTCTTTCCATTTTCTACTGTCTTTTTCTCTCTCTTTCTTCAAAGGCTTAAAGTTTTCATTTTCATGGTCCTTCACTTCCTTGGTTAAGTTTATTTCTAGATATTTTATTTTCTTTGAGGCTATTGTAAATGAGAATGCATCCATGATCATCTTTGTATATTTGTTTCTAGTGGATAGACAAGTTATTGATCGTGCAAGATGATTCTGTATCCTGACACATTGCTTAATTTATAATTTCTAGGCTCTTCCTGGCATGTTTTTGTAAGAGAGTAGGGGAAGGTGCAGTGTATAATGTATAGTGTCATGTCTGCAGATAGAGATGAGTAGCTTCTTTTTTCCCTGTTTGTACCCTTGTAGCCTCCTCCTGACACCGTATAAGGAAGCATCTGTGGTCATCCTGAGGAAGTTTAAGAACAATCTGTACTCATACACTGTAGAATTTGCACCAGCATCTTGGAATAAAACCTCAGAGAAAACAATTGTGCATTTTTTATAAAAATCAGTGTCTTCAACATTCTCGTCAGACTACCACATGCATTAAACACTAATCTTGATAGTTTAGTTAAAAGAGGAATTTGATGACTCTATTGTGTCTGAAATATCTTTATAGAGAAACATGTCAAGAATCAGGACAAGAAAGGAGGCTCAGTCAATATGCCTGCCTCACAACCCTCATGACCTGAGTTCAATCCCCCAAAGCCATGTTCTTTAAGTCATGTGCAGTTGTGCACACCTGTAACCCCAGCCCTGGGAGGTGGGTCCCTGGAGCTCACCAAGCCTGCATGGAGCTTACCTGGAGCCAGCCTAGCCTGCATATGAGCTCCAGGTCATTAGGAGACCCTGTCTCAAAACAATAGCAACAAAAACCAAGAACCAAGGTGGACAGTGTCTAAAGGAAGACATGCAGGGTTGTCCCCTGGCCTCCATGTGTGTATGCAGTACACAGAGTGTACCTGCATGTGAAGGAACAGCAAATACACACACATACGGTGTATTTACACGTGCAGTAGTGCGAAGGGGGAAGTTGTACAGTAGTGTTTTCACTTATATTTTCTACTCTGCATACTCACAAGGGCAAAAACTATGATTTAAAATACACTATATGCCCAAATACAGTCTTTAAAAAGCTCTCTTAGGAAACAGGCAATAAGCAATTATAGGTGAAGACATAATTTAGTTGACAACATTGTCTTACAACTTATAGTCTATAGCAATACAGATTAAATAAAATATGCACACAATACCAGCTTAGAGCACAGACTTTCAAATTAACACTAGCAAAGGGTCTTGCTGCATCTGGAAGGCCTGTGTCCCTCTGTAGTTCAGAGCCGATCCAGACAAGTTTTGTTTCCAGAACAAAAACCTTCAGTGTAAAATGGCTTCTATTTGATCTTAAGCCTGCGTCTGCCTGGCTGAGGCCCCCCTGGTTTAATTTAGTGAGAGAAACACATGACACACATTTCCATAGTGAACATATTAGAACAGAAACATGCCCTAGTGAAGCCATTTGTAAATACAGCCATCCTGACTGACAGTAAAAAGATGTTGTTGTAGAAGACCTTCAAAAGGAAACCAAAGTCTGAACACACTTGTGTTCAAAATGAGTGTTGGCTGCTACCTTATGGGAGGCCATATGGGCATAAGTGCTCAAACAAGAGCTTTCATGGAGTAATTAATTATGTTTCCTGAAGTTGCTATTCTCTGCAACTTTAACTAGCCACGAGTCTCCAAAGCTTGCTTAGCTGGCAGTGTTAGATGCTCTGCTATGGATTTTGTTTATTTCTATGGAGGGAAAAGAAGTATCCTTAGCTAACCTCTAATCAAGAGCAGCTAGGAAACAGTTTGGCTGCCAAATCCTGCGCGTCACATAGCTCAAAGTTTGTCATCTCTAAGGAGAAGCCAGGGAAGCCAGGACACATGGTCCCCTGGAAGACTATGGAGCAGTTTCAGGACACAGGTACCAAAAGGGGAAACCATGCTCTAGCTCTGTGTCTTCGGGGAGTGGAGCAAATTGACCCTTGAATTCAAGGAGGCTGTAGCGGTTGAAGGTTCATGGAAGATTCCAGAAGGTTCTAAACTACACGAAGACAAACATCTCCAGAAATCAGCTAGAGTTCTGATAACCACTTGGTCATGCAGGTGGATAGTGAAGCTTCAGATGATGGACAAGATACCAGCAAGGAGCTGCAGGCTGCAAAACTCCCCAGATCCATAGGAGGTGTGGGAAATGTTCAAAATTCAATAAAGCATGATCAGCAATAATGATTACCTATGACAGAGGAGACTCCATTGGGGTCATAGTGCTATTATGGAAATGAATTATCCTTAGAGTAAATATAGCCTATATGTATGCTGGCAAAGCCTAAGAAAGATGGGTTTTTCTCAGCAAGCAACCCTGTCTGCCGGAACAGAGTCGGGCACTGTAAGACTCAGGCCACAGCCAAACCAGACTCAGCAGTGTGGCATTTACAATGTCCAGTAATAGATTTATACAGTTAGGGGTGCGAGCTAAAAAGCTGGAAAATGGAAATAAATCAAGAGGTAGAAACAGAAGCCAACAAGAAGACAGGTGCTTGTAGAAAGCACAGACCACACTCAGATATTTAAAGGGAAGTGTGAACAGAAGGACCGAAGAGGTGGACTAAGCGAGAACCAGAGACCTCTAGGCATGAAAAACATTAACACTTGAAGTAAAACATCATGGCGTCAACACAACATAAAAGATGTCTTCTGAGGACAGATGATGCAGATAAAGTGCATCTGTAAAAATAAGATAGACCAGTGCCTTCCGTGATGTATCAAACACTGAGCAGTGGTCTAATATGCATGGTGTTATGGAAAATGAGAGAGACAAGTGTTTGCAAGAGTATCCAAATTTTGTTCCAATTGTGATACAAATTTACCAAACTCAAATTTCAAGACATTTAATGCACACAGAAAACAAAGAAAACTGAAAGGCAAAGTGTAAATTAATTACATCAGAGGGAAATGTATTAACAGTGGGCAGAGAAGAATCCTATAACATTCTTGTTGCTTTACATAACAGTTTAAGCGAAGAGAAGAATAAAATTATACGAGGTTTATGACACAGAGAAAGTAAAATAAAAGCACAGAATTTGTGAGAGCTTCCATTACATGTCATGTGATACATAACCATTCAAAGAAAACCTGACAATTTAAAGGTGCACACTCAGGAGCAAAACCTTAATTAATTAAAATATACTGACAATAGCAAATAGTTATGACAATATATGATATGAAAAATGTTCAATTGATCAGAAAAAAGGAAAGCTGGATGAGACCAGCAGCAAACAGCACGGAGGAAGCGCGACCGTACCCGTCACAGGCAATACAGACATTCTAAGCCCTGAGTCCATCTGAATTAAATAAAAAGGCAACATCCAACTGTACACCATCTACAAGAAATCTGCCTTAAATGTACGAGAACAACAACAACAAAAAGTCTTCCTTCCACAGAAGCAAAAGCAATAACCACAAAGATTCTGGGCTGGAAACAGGAGCAGAGAGGACCAGCAAGAAATGTAAGAGGCTCTGCAGAATGGGAACAGAGAGTTCACCAGAAAGACAACTCTACACACACAGGTACACAATAACAGAACTGTAAAATACACAGAGTAAATGTCTATAAGATTATACAAAAACAGACAATTACAACTGAAATTTTCCATTCTGTTCTCTCAGTAATAAACCAATATATGTTTACATATAGATAGATACCAACAAAAATGTGAAGACTTTGAACAATTAGCATATATTCAACAGGCTATGCACCATAGGAACAGAATTTTCTCATGTGCATATGATGCAATTAAGATACAATTAAGATAGTATGCAATTAAGATGGGCTGGAAGACAACTCCCAGTAATTTTCTTCTTGAAACAGGTCGTATGTAGCACATGCTATACAGCTTAGCAATAGCTTCTGCTCCCGATCCTCAGCCTCCTGGTATTACAGGTATGCATCCTGATGCGCAGTTTATGTGGTGCCCAGAACTGTACCTAGAACCTCCTGTATGCTAGGCAAGCACTACCAACCAAGCCGTATCTCCAGTCCCCACGTCGATAAATCTAAATTGCTCAGATCATATACAGTATAACTATAACCACAAGAAAGTAAGCTAAAAATCTCAATTAGAAAGATACCTTAGAAGTCACAGTAAGTCTCTAGACAGTTTGTGATATAGAAAAACAATACATAGAGAGACCGGTACAGCTTCAAGCTTTTATCTATCTAGTAATGAATTCCTTGAGCTTTCATTTTAAGCTGGGAAAAGAAGCACAGGTTAAGTACAAATAGAAAGTTGAATTATAATCTGAACCTTCAGGGGGCTGAGGAGTTCAAGGCACAGGACGTCTCAGACCCAGGGAGGTTGGTGCCTCTCCCAGCTTTTGCCAGAGGCTCGCTGTACAGTGAGTAGTGCAAAGACAAGGGCTGAATAGAAACAACTGGCTGCTCAGCCATGGACCAGGCATCTATAGTAACCTTCACCATCCAAGGCTCAGGGCACTTTACAGAATGGCGGATGTAAGGAAGGTAAGAGCTGGCGGATGAGAAGGAGAATTTTGACGGCACGCGGCTGTGGACCCATCAACTCACAGCAGCTGCGGTTATCTACGTAAGACTCCCTCAAATTGAAGGAAAGGCCATCCAGAGACTGCCTCACCTAGGGATCCATCCCATCTGCAGACACCAAACCCCAACACTCCTGCTGATGCAAAGAAGCGCTTGCTGACTGGAGTCTGGTGTAGCTGTCTCCTGAGAGGCTCTGCCAGTATCTAAGACAGATGCAGACACTCATAGACAAACATTGGACTGAGCCCGAGGACCCAATGGAAGATCTAGGGGAAGGACTGAATGAGCTGAACCCCATAGGAAGAACAACAAAATCAACCAACCAGACCCCGCAAAGCTCCCAGGCACTAAACCTCCAACCAGAGAGTACACAGGGAGGGACCCGTGGCTCCAGCTGGATATGTAGCAGAAGATGGCCTTATCTGGCATCAGTGGGAGGGGAGGCCCATGGTCCTGTGGAGGCTTGATATCCCAGCATAGGGGGATGCTAGAGCCACGGTGAGTCGGGAGTGGGTGGGTGGGTGGAGGAGCACCTTCATAGAGGCAAAGGGGATGGGGGATAGGATAGGGGGATTACAGAGGGGAAACCGGGAAGGGGGACATTTGAAATGTAAATAAATAAAGTAACCAAAAACAAACAAATTAATTCAAGACTCTATTCTACACTAGGAGCTATTGGCAGTAAATGGCTGCTGAGGAAGCAATAGCCACTCTCCTTTGGAGACACAGCCACCGTTCGTTTGATCGCGATCCTTTGAATAGTCTCAGAGCCATATTTATATGGGCGTCACTAGTTGGACTCCGTGAGTTGTTAATAACCAAAAAAATTAAAAAAGAGGGCGTACAGCTGCGGGGGACAGGAGGGGGAGATGAGGGAGGGCTGGGAGGTGGGAGTGGTGAGTGGATATGATCGATATACACTGTACAAATGTATGAAACATAGATAATGTAAAATATTTTAAAGAGACAGAGACCGGATTGTTGGAGTTTTAGAGCCCGCACAAGCTGTACCTCGAGGTTGACAGGAGAGGCAGAGAGGAGGGATCAAAATAATAGATGAACTCAGTGAGACAGAAAATAAATTATAGAAAATCAATAAAACCGAAAGCTTTTTCTTTGAAAATAATCAAGAAAATTGATGAACATCTAGTCATTCTCTATAAGAAACTTACAATAAAGGTTTTTAATTATCCTGGTCCTAATTATCCTGATCTCTGTGGATCCATAAGCCAAGAGGAACACGTACTGGAAAGAAGTGCAACTTCTATTCACAGATAACTTTAAAAAGCTGCACCGAAAATCCCAGATAATCCAAAAGTAATAAGATAAACAATTAACTGCCAAGGCAGAATCAGCAGAGTCATGAGAATTCAACCAGCAAAAATAAAAAACATTTTTAATGTTTAATAACATTCTTAATTTTATATTTGAGCATCAGTTAGGATATTAAAATATTATTTTAATGGCATCAGGAGTTTAAAATGTTCAAGAAAAGTACAACAAAACCTCCAGTCAACTGTTGACAGTTGTTGAGAAATTGTTAAATATTTAGATTGTATATGTGAATTGAAAGAGTCAATATTTTTCAGATCAATTCTCTCCAAACTTAAGTACATATCCCACACAATCTGAGTTACAACAGCAGCAATCTTTTTAAAGACAAGTTTGTATTGAACATTTTAAAGGAATTGAAAAGAAATTACACTGGCAAAAGTTTTGTGAAAACAGAAAACAAAATGGAACGAAGAGCCTGGGTTCAGAGCTCACCACGGCCCACCCATGGGAGCAGGCAGAGCTCACCGCAGCCCACCTGTGGGAACAGGACACTAACTTAGCATCCTGAGGACAGGCACACTAGGGAGGAAGAGCAACCTATACAGATTAAAGCCTGGCATTCCTGGTCATTTTGAATAAGGACCCTGAGGTAATTTGATGCTTTTCAATAGACTGTAATGAAAAAACTGGGTTTCTATCTGCAAAAATACATATTTCCATCTATACGTCACAGAATTCACAAGTATCGACATGAACTGAGTCATAGACTTCGACATAAACATTAAAACTGTAAATTTTACTAATGGGATGTCTGTATTGCACCCCTCCCCAAGGCCCTGGGAGCATCACAAAAGAGATGTAAATAGATTGTAAGGGCCAGAGGTCAGGGGGGACCACAGCAAAACAATGTTGTCTGTGTGTGACATTGTCGTCTGTGTGGCAGCTCTCAGGAACCCATGGCCCACACAAGATCAAGGTGGTCAGAATTCTAGCATGAAGTCAGAGCAGTTCATAGAACCCTGCAGCCCTGAGTTACTACAGATAGCTGGCTCTCTCTCTCTCTCTCTCTCTCTCTCTCTCTCTCTCTCTCTCTCTC
>NW_021605170.1:2724489-2728344 GCF_004785775.1 Grammomys surdaster | reverse complement strand
TCTCTCTCTCTCTCTCTCTCTCTCTCTCTCTCTCTCTCTCTCTCTCTGACCATGGCAAAGGAAAATGAAACAAAGAAACCAAAAACAAAAAAACAAAAAAACACCACCAACAAAAAAATCCCCATAGTTTGTAATGGCAGCTACTCCTGCTGCCTGCCCCTGGCCTGTAGCTGTATAGTCAGTGACTCTTTTTTGGAGACAACTGATTTTCTCTTGGCCAGGAGGGATCTGTTGCAAATGGATCTAACTTCTTGGTTAGGGGTGGGGTCCTCTCAGTGCTGAGATCCATCTGGCTTGAACCTGTTCACATCTTATATGTGCTTTCAGTCTCTGATGAGTTCATGGGCCATTCCCTGTGCCTTCCCTCTTGTTACAGACATTTTTAATACCAACCTGGGTTTTCTGCCTCACCTTGATCATTCAGTTCTCAGATAAAAGACACATTCACACACATGCGCGCGCGCGCGCGCATACACACACACACACACACACACACACAACCTTTGTATTTATAATAAGCTTCAATCAGCACTAGAGCTGGACAGACATCTATCCTCTATGCTATTAGAATCTACTTTCCTATCCATAACTCTGAGTTATTACTTACTATGTTTCATCTGGGCTGCTCTTAACTCCATTTGGCCAGCCCTCAGGGCCATGTTCTCTTGACTCCTGACCCATGGTGGCTTCTCCTTCCTCCTCTCCTTCTTCTCCCCTACGTGGTTCTCCTCCAACTCCAAGCCCAGGAATCCTAAACCCCACCTATGTCTCTTCTGTCCAGCAATTGGCTCTTGGCATCTTTATTTACCAATCAGAAATAACTTGGGGGCCGGGGTCACATAGTGTTGTTAGGTCTACACACAGACTCCAGGTCTTGGGGGCCTGCACTTAGCTTTACAACAGACAGCGAGACCGAACCTCGTCATCTCCTCTTGGGCTTTGAGAGAGGAGTTGGATAAAGACACTTGTTTAGGACTCAGTGCTCCAAGACATCTCAGTTTCGCACTTTGTCTGGTTATGAGACGTGTTGTCTATGTTAATTCCCATCTACTGCAAGAGGAAGCTTCTCTGACCAGGGTTGAGAGAGGCACTGGTATATCGATATTTCCATAGATAAATGTTTACAGCTCCCTCATTTCTAAATAACTTCATGTGACATATCCCCAGGTAATGGTACAGAGTCCCAGAATCGTGGAAAATACATATTTTTACATAATAACTATTATATTTCAAGGATTCTAGAATGACTACAGAGTTTCAGTTCCATTAGAAGGTAGCCTCCTCCTGAAGGCCTGCCTCCTTGAACATGGGAGGAACAGAAAAGGCAGATACACTGTGGCTGACCCTACAACAGGAAGCCACCATACACAGTATAAGTAATGCCCAGACTGGTAACTGATGTCAATATCCTGTGCATTGTATTCAGTGGGTATATAATATGGGATAGTCCATAGTTTCCACGTGGACATCTGGTTTTCTATCACAGGCAGCAATGTGGAAAAGAAGGAGGTGGATCTCCATGAGTTCCTGGCCAGTTTGATCTTCATAGTGAGTTCAAAGCCTGGCAGTGAAATGCCGTTTCAACAAGCAAATCAAACAAAGCAGAGTGAAACAAAAGACCCTGATTGAAGATTCGTGAATTGATACCATGTTTATACTCATCAGTCTGACTGAAGATTCATGAGGTTACATCATGTTTCTATCCACATGAACCTTTAGAAAAGACAAGTCTAGCTCATAACGACAGACTCTATTAGTTGTTCAGGGCTGATCATGTAGTTCTTGGTAGAGCACACAGGAAGAAGTTGTAAAGTAATTACAGTGTGTATTTTATATCTGTTTATTCAGAGGACAACTTGCAGGAGTCCAGTCTCTCCTTCTACCATGTGGATACCAGGGATCAAACTCAGGTTTTTAAGATCTTTACCCACAGAGCCATCTCATGGGCCCTGAAAATGTATGTCTTGATTGTGGTAGTGACGACCTAGGTGTGTAAGTCAGTCAAAATCTTTGCACCTAAATGAGTTAACATGGTTTCTATGATTACATTTGGACAGTCACTGAGAGATTCTTAAAGACAGAGTAGAAAAGTGCTTGGCAGATCAGGAGGGAAATGCTTTCTGAGGAAAAAGAACATTTACAGAGTCATTAAAGGCTGAGAAATCTCCGTGGCATGCATGAGAACATTGCTAATTAGTGTCACACAGTCCCAGAATCACGAAGTCATGTGCTTCTACATAATGACTATTCTCTTTAAAGTGTATCTAGAAAGACGTCGTATTTCTAGCTTTTGGGGTGAAGTCAACATTATCACAACATCGCCCTATTTGAACATAAGGAGGGAAGTAAAAGGAAGTTTCCATAATCTTTCATTTTTTAAAAACCAAATTTAGGTTTAAACAAAACAAATCAATCAATCAAACAAACAAACAAACAAAAAACCACGCTGTTGTTAGCTAGTCACTATCCATTACCACCAAGGCCACAACTAGATGCAGAAAATACGTAAGGCAATGTCATCCATGACAGCAACCATTCCTGTTGTCCTGGATGACAGGTATAGGCACAAGACATGACATCCTGTGTGTACAGACATGGTGCCACTTGAACATCTGTAACATGGAGAAACTTCTAATGGGACCTAAACCAAGCATTTCAAGAAAAAATCCACACCCCAGGGCTGCTTGGACTTCAGGAAAGCGGTCGGCTAGAGGTTCAGAGAGGTTCAGCACACAATGTATCTTTAGCATCTAGCACTGATGTACACCCCAGCACTGCAGGAAAGCAGTCTACCCAGAGATTTGGCAAACAATGTATCTTCATCATCTAGAACTGACATAAATACAGAGGAGGGGCCAAAACCAACAGGAATTGCTCAGCCTCAGGGGATGGGAGTCACGACACAAAACCCTCGTTTCTTTGGTTGCTTTCTCCAACTGGTAGCAGAAAGTAAAAGACTAATTCCAAACACTGACAATAGGAGTTTAAGGTGGGTGCTGAACTTGTGCAACTGCAGGTAAAAGATGATATTTTGAGGAAGAAACTTGGAAATGTGCAAGAAAGACCCAAATCTTTGGTACCAAGGAACTCAGTACAGGATTTATGCTAAAGAAATGATCAAAGGGGAAAATATCTACAGGCTTTCACTATTAAAATGATTAAACAATGTAAGAATATATCCAGTGTTATTTAAATAGCAAAGAATTAAGAGACCACCAGAAATCCAACAGTGTGTGTGTGTATGTGTGTGCGCTAGAAATGTGGGATAGGGTGTGCTATGCACATACACAGAGTGTGTTGTGTGTGTACACAGGGTGTGCTGAGTATACGGGGTTCATGTACACAGAGTGTGCATGTACATAGTGTGCATGTATATGGAACGTGCATATACACAGAGGGTACTGTGCGTGTGCACTCCCATAGGCATGCATTCACGCTAAAAGTGAAAGCAGACTCCAGAATCAAACCACACAGCACTCACAACTGTGTTCAAGGCTTGTGCTTATGAGCAAAGACCAGGAGACGATGACGAGTGACTGAACTTTTGTAAGATTTTACTGTTTTTATAATAAAGTGAATAAATATTAGATTTTCTGCTTATAGAAGGTTAAAAACAGAGCTGAAAAGAGCACTAAAAGCTACAGAAGAAACGACATTCTCATTAAGGGAAAACTGGTCGTAAGCAGACAATCAAAAGACCACAGAATCCAGGCTGGGGTTCAGTTGGTAAAGGGCCAGTCTTGTGAGCACAAGACCTGAGTTTGGATCCTCGGTATGGTATTCTTATCAAAGCTTAGTATGGTCTCCTGTGTGTTCGTGATCCTAGCACAGGGGGTGGGGGCAAAGACAGATGTG
>NW_021605170.1:2723605-2724479 GCF_004785775.1 Grammomys surdaster | reverse complement strand
GTGTGTTCGTGATCCTAGCACAGGGGGTGGGGGCAAAGACAGATGTGTCCATGTAGCTTCCTGGCTAGCCCATTTAGAGAACTGGAGAGCACCAGGTTTAGCAACAGACTTCATGTGAAAAAGTAATATAGAGAATGATCCAGAAAGACATCCCAAGTCAACATACCCACCATGTGCACACCTGTACACACATACACACACACACACATCATCATCATCATCATCATCATCGTTAAAGCTGGCTAACATAGTAGAAATATTGTCTTGGCTTCATTTAGTAAGACTTATGGTGCACAGTGTCATGTTTTGATACACACACACATAGTAGAGTTATTACCACAGTAAGCATTCCACATGTCTACCAGCTTACATATATATAGTTACTGGGTTTTGTGGTTAAAAAAAAAAACCCTAAAATTCTCCCCCATCACCGTGCTGTAATGCTATTATCGATAGTTATCCCGCTATAATTAGATCTTTAGGCTTACACAGCTAGAAATGTGAACTCTGAACCTTGATCTCAATTACACCCTTTGTGCACACACTCCCTGATGCTGGTCACGACCACTTTATTCTCTCCGTGTCTGTTGCCGCTGTAGCTTTTCTCTTTTAGATCCTACATGCAAATGACATCAAGCAACGTTTTCCTGTGGCTGACTTACTATAGATTCATCCATGTTGCCACAGATAGCATGATCTCCCTTTATAAAGCTAACTGACAGTCTAACGCATATCAAAATGTTTTACCCATCAGCAGGCTTTCCCGTTGTTTCTGTATCCTTGCTTTTTATGAAAGTCGCCTTGATTATAGGCATCAATGCCACAGAAGGTGGTGCTTTTTCCTCTTGAGTGTGTATCTGGGAAGGAGGTTGCA
>NW_021605170.1:2721325-2723595 GCF_004785775.1 Grammomys surdaster | reverse complement strand
TTGAGTGTGTATCTGGGAAGGAGGTTGCAGGTCATAGGGTGACTCTTTACTAACTTCTTGAGGAGCCTGAGTCATTCTCCAGCATAGCTGCACTAGTCTAGACTTATCGGCAATGCATGCAAGCCCCCCCTCCCACAGTGGTCAATACTTGCTATCTCTTGACCTTTTAATAACAGAATTTGAACAACTGTGAAGTGGCCTCTCATTTAACTCTAACTTGTATTTCCTTGATGATCAATAAGTGTCTTTTCATATGGCTATATACCTTGTTGATATCTTCTTTAGAGAGATATTTACTTAGGGTATTTCTCTTATGTGAAATATAAAAATCAAATCGAAACTGCCTGAAGGCTTAAACATAAGACCATAAGTCATAGACCTTCTAGAGAAACATCTTAACATTGTCCTTGGGGAGAGTTTTTGGATATTTAACCAAATGCACATGTGATGGAAGCAAAATTAAACAAGTGTGCTGTCCTAGTCAGGATTACCGCTGCGTGGGGAAGCACTGTGACAGCAACTAACATGAGGAGGAAGGGGTTTCCTTCACTCACAGTTCCCTGGAACAGCTCATTGTCAAAATCAGTGAGGGCAGGAACTCAGGCAAGGCAGGGACCTGGAGGCAGGAGCTGATGCAGAGACCACAGAGAGTGCTGCATACTGGCTTGTTTCCCATGACTTTCTCAGCCTGCTTTCTAATAGAACCCAGGACCACAGCCCAGGGATGGCACCACCCACAGTGGGCTGGTCTCTCCCCCATCAATCACTAACTAAGAAGATGCCCTGCAGGCTTGCCTACAGCCTGATCTTATGGAGGTATTTTCTCAACTGAGGTTCCTCCTCTTCGATGATGTTAGCTTGTCAAGTCAAGTACACATAGATCTAGCCAGCACATGTGGCTATATCACATTCAAAGAAACTTCTGCACAGAAAAGGAAATGCTCGACAGAGTGAAATGACTATTCATGGACTGGAAAAAAAGGATTCATGAACTATGTAATGCACAAGGAGAACTCACATGAAGTAATAGGAAGGGGAAAAAACCCAAAGAACTCATTCAGTCTAGTGGAAAACTTAAACAACCAATCATATTTATGAACATCAGATTCAACAGTGGGAAGGCAAGTGCTCAGGACTGTCAGAGTCCTGGCTTGGGTTGTTGCTTCCTCACTAAACATGCTGCAGTGTCAGGAACAAGAGTAGCCTGCTTGTGCATACAAGAATAATAACAGTGAGATCCCAGCCCCCTTCTCAGTATGATTGTGAGAAGTATAGGAGACAGCACAAATGGGCATCATTCGTGAAATAAGCCTCAGCTACCATCATTGTTTAGCACTCCTTCTTTGAACCAGGTTTCCGCCATGCTGCCTTCCTAAAGACCTTGAACTTGAAATACAGCCAGTTAAGTATTCTGAGACATTAGAATGTCTGGGGATAAAGATCCAATGGCATAAGTTCAAGTCTACCTAACCCCCCCTAGGACATTGGAATGTCCATAAGTAGTCAGTCAAATGGAGATAAAAACACCAGAGTAACGTGGTCTCAGTGTTGTTTGAGGAAGAATATGAGCAAGAATAACCTTGGAAGGCATGAGAGACCAGTTTTTAAAACCCAACTTCCTTCTGAGGTGGGAACCCCTCAGGCAATGAACAGGAAGACGACCCTGGTACTGCCCACTGTGGAAGAGAAGGGTTCTTCTAAGACCTCTCCAAGAACAGCCAGCGCAGCTGGGCAGATGGCACACTGCAGTGCCGAGGGTCGTGGTCGCCTGTGTGCTCTCAGCAGATGTAGACTGAAGACATACAGGCAATGAAAGGGAACCGGCAGCCAGAGATTCCAGCAGCAATGCCTTATAGCTTTCTTCCTAAAACTTTTCACTGTGCCTTGCTACCTAATGGTGGGGTTCTAAAAACAGACCTCCAGCCTCAAGACTGGCAAGGTCACAGCCCAGCCCCCATCTGTTTCCAAAAGGATTGCCTTGGCAAGTGGAGTTTCTCTCCCTGACGCAAAATAGATGATTTCTGATTTGGTTGCTGATATCGTTGGGTGTTCTAAATTCATTTATTTAGCAAACATTGACATCACACTCCTATTCTTAGCACGACACAAATGTTCCTGACTCCATCCAACCGCGCTGCTGCCTCTGACAGTGACATTCATAAAGAGACTGCCACAACTGTCAGTGTGTTTACCGCAAACAGGAAACAGTCTCATCTGCTCCCCTCCAACTGGTGTGTGTGTGTGTGTGTGTGTGTGTGTGTGTGTGTGTG
>NW_021605170.1:2717058-2721225 GCF_004785775.1 Grammomys surdaster | reverse complement strand
AGAGAGAGAGAGAGAGAGAGAGAGAGAGAGAGAGAGAACACTAGAGTGTGCTCTGGGGACTGGGGAAGGGGCTTTGTCTGTCCTGTTGGGATGTAAATGGCTTCTATCCCATCCCTAGGGGGTCAGGTCATTAGAAATGTTTTCCCTCACTTGAATTGATCCCACTTCAGGCACTGAGGGGGACACTGGCCACCCACCCCATGCCCGGTCCTCCCCTTCCAATAGGCTTTCTTGGCACATCAAATGACAGATCTCAGCGATATAGATGTCTAGTTTTCAAAAATCTTCAATCAAACTTCACTCCCTCGAGCCCTTTTTCTCCTCGTTCTTCCTTATTGGTTAACACCTTTGTAATAATCCGGTGTGCAGACTGTATCATTTTATCACTTTCCGGCTCCCTCCCAGGCGGTGTTTACTGTGACTCCAGGGCTTCAGGGGCCTCTGCTCTCCCCTCAGCATCTGCTTCCAATCATTCCTCTCCAGGCTCTCACCCCATCCTGCTTTCAGCCAGACTGATTTTCTCCCTCAAATGTCCACACGTCCCAGGTCCCTGTCACCTTACCCACTTGGAATGCACACACCCACTCTTGAGGGTTTATCATGACCTGAGTCTTAATTCTCCAGAGTCCGTGGGAGGCGTGAAGAAATGTTCACAGGCATATTTCATTAACGATGACGACTGAGATAACATTTACTGAGCACTTCCTGTGGCCCGAGCGCCAGGCTAAGCACGTTCATACATGCTTATAAGGCCACACGTGATCTTACAGTAAATCATAAACCGAAGCTAATGTCTCTACCTGGTTTTTACAAAGAAAGAAAGCTAAAGTTTAAACATGTTAAATTTACCAAGCCCAGTGTGGCAGAACTCATCCTCTGAGGTCACAGTCACCTTCAGCTATGTAAGCCTTGACCTCAATGAGATTGGTCTGCAAGAGATAAATATAACTAATTAAAATAAAATAAAGATGCTAAGTAGGCAGACTAGAATTCCGACTCAAATTCTGAGATTAACTATTAAACTATGTTGTGTTTAAAATAAGCTTTGCCTTTCAAAGATTAAAGCAGGGTTCCTTTGCAGAACCGTTTTATAAACAAAATCAGAAACGGAAGGAGATTTCAGAAGTTATCTAGTTCTAGTCTCATTTGCAAAATAAGGACCTTGAAGCAGATAAAGAATGATTTGCCAAGTATGGCTCTTTCCATCCAGTGACTCTGACGCCATACTGAAAGGGTGGCTTCCTGAGAGATAACCTTCCCTGGGCCTCGGTGGCTCTCCCTGAGGCCGCACAGCCAGACCCATAGTGTTGCATGTAAATTGCAAATGAGTCCTCCATTTTATTCTCCCTGTGTTACCACCACTGTTATTTACCAGTCTGTCTGTCTGTCTGTCTGTCTGTCTGTCTGTCTGTCTGTGATTGAGGAATAGACCAGAGCCTGACTTTCTGTCCACTTGGTCTGAAGAGCAGAGCTATGGCGTTCTCCCCATTGATACCTGCCCAGCCCTACCCTGCTTCTCTCTATGCCCTATGCCTGCCTCTCTCCACTTCCCTACTTAGTTATCTCAAACCAGTGATTCTCAAAGGGCCAGGACATGCTACATGTCCCTGAGGCCCCAGATAGCTGCCACCCCAGGCCAAAATGGTCTCTTCCCTCCTCCGAAAGATTTCCCATGTCACTCATTTGTCATTTATTGCACGTGGCCCTGTATCATCTGTTCAGTCCCTTTTTGTGTAAGAGCCCAGCTTGCCTCGAGGGCAGAGATCATATCTTATTCATCATTGCATCCAGCACAATGCCTAGCCTAAGGCCCACAACAGAATAGGTGTTCTATAAACGTTGATTGATTTATTGTACAAGGAAATGAAAATGACTTCCTTGCTTCTATGGACACCCAAGCAAAGAAAGTAACTTTTCTCAGAGCCATGAGATCGACTTGGAATACATATTTTCGAGGACTCAAAAGAAAAACAATTGGAAGCATTTGTACTTATACAAACACGAGTGTGTGTGTTGGTAGTTGAAATGCGCTAACACAGGTCAATCTGATAGTAAGCAGATAAAGATAGTTTCTCCACAGAGTTGGTCTGTTAAAACTACTTTTAAAAAGCAGTTCTATATGTAGGTATGTTTTAAAAATTAGACAGATTGATCATTATTAGATTAAAAGAAGTAGGAAAATCTGAGGATCGCTGTCCTGAGGCTCACTATAGGAAAAACTCTTTCTCATTTGGCTTTGACAATTCTGTAAAGATGTGCAGATCCATCTTCCTGACCTTCCTCATGATACCATCTTAGGGTGTGAGGAGCCAAAGCCTTAGTTTTTCTTGTAGATGGGCTTACAGAAACTCAAGAGAGATCTATAATCACTAAGCAGATTATTTTTGTTATCTTCCCTTGATACCATTTCAAGAAGTACTATTACCTCTTGAGATACAGGCCAGTTGATGTGCTTATTCTACAGAGGACATGACTAATGCCTTACATATGTGAGGTTGCTCCCTCTACCTTGTACTTCCAGAAGGGCAGAAGGGGAAGAAACAAACACTTGTTGAGTATTTTCTAGGTGCCAATCACCATGTTAACTACTTGCCCCATGTTAATATCTTCAGCAACTTGTCCAGGTTCCAACTTCCAACAAATATATAGTCAATGTGAACTGTGTTTGTCCTGCTTCTGGAATCTCATGGGTGACATTTAAGGGACCATTTCATGAACATGAACAACTCAATCTGCCTTCATGCTCTGGTATTTTCCAGCATATCCAGATTGAAAAGCCCAAGTCATGCCAGTGTTTGCTAGGATTTCCAAGTGATTTGTCATGAAAAGTTTACGTATTGGAGGCTTGATCCTTAGAATGGCAACACGGGGAGGTGGTGGAATGCTCAGAAGGGCTGGCCAAATGCAAGTTGGCTGCCACAGGAGCATTATCCTCAGAAGAAACAAATGCTGGTCTCTTGTATTAAGTTAGTTCTCATATGAGGAAGTTCCTGTAAAGCAAGACAACCCCCATGTACCCGGCCCTTTCTGCGTATGGCTGCTTCTCTTACGGTTTTTATGACAAGTTGTGCCACAGCCAAGCCAAAGGACAGTGAATGTTGTTTGGACCTTGTAGTCACAAGAATTATGAACAAGACAGACCTCTTTCTTTACTAGTATTCAAAGCAGTCTTGGGCATTTTTCTATAGCAAGAGTAAACACAACAATAAACTTATATTCACATTCAAGTCTTCTTATCCCTAGAAAAATTATGATTCCTGTCTACACAACTTCCAGCATTCTCAGCCTCACAGGGTCAGATCCCCTTTTTATCACAAAACTTGGTTCTCTGGACAGCTTCCAAAATGCCTAAGTAGAAGTTTATATGCAATAATGATATGTGTCTCTGTCTTAGCTAGGGTTTTACTGCTGTGAGCAGACACCATAACCAAGGCAAGTCTTATAAAGGACAACATATATTTGGGGCTGGTTTACAGTTCAGAGGTCCCATCCATTATCATCAAGATGGGAGCATGGCAGCATCCAGGCAGGCATGGTGCAGGAGGAGCTGAGAGTTCTACATCTTGTTCTAAAGGCAAACAGGAGAAGACTGGCTTCTGCAGGCAGCTAGGAGAAAACTCTCAAAGCCCCCACAGTGACACACCTACTCCAAGGCCACACCTCCAAATAGTGCCACTCTCTGGGCCAAGTATATTCAAACCACCATAGTCTTCTTCTTGCTTTTTTTTCCCTTTGGGCTTTAAAGATGTGTCTTTCTTCTTACTCAAAAAACAGTGTCATCCATGGATGGGTCATCTATGGAAGTGTCATCCATGCAAGTGTCATCTGTGAAAGTGTCATCCGTGAAAGTGTCATTGTGGCTTTTCTCTCACTAATCCTTACTATTAATCTCTCAATTCTTGGCATTCTTCATTTTATCCTACCGTGAGCTTTAATCTTTAATTCCCAAACAAGGTTAAAACTCTTACATCTTGAGAAAAGTGTAGTCATCAAGATCTTCATATTTGCCACTAATGCCCCTTTCCTCTTGCCTGCTAAACTCATAAAACAAAAACACACAGTCCATCACTGTGACTTGAGTTCACACTCACCCACTGTCTAGCACTGTGACTTGAGTTCACACCCACCCACTGTCTAGCACTGTGACTTGAGTTCACACCCACCCAC
>NW_021605170.1:2699506-2717048 GCF_004785775.1 Grammomys surdaster | reverse complement strand
ACCCACTGTCTAGCACTGTACCTTGAGTTCACACCCACCCACTGTCTAGCACTGTACCTTGAGTTCACACTCACCCACAGTTCAGCACTGTACCTTGAGTTCACATCCAGCACACTACCAGTTCATTTTCTCCACTTCAGTCCAGATCTGCTTCCTCAGGTGACTAACCCACTGCTCAAATGAGAAAGTGAAGTGGAAACTTCTCATTTCTTTGGAAAGTCAGTTGTGTCAGACAATGTTTTGCTAAAGCAGACCTGTGAGGGAACATTTCACTGAAGTGGACCTAGGTGAAGGAATATTCTGCTAAAACAAGCATGTGAAAGGACAGGTGATTAAGGACTCTCCGTTAAGGACATGCATGTATTGGTCCGCCTTACAATGTGTAGCTGAGCTCTATTTGTTAGGATTCCATAGTGAGAAACACACCAACTTCTTCTGAAGTTCCTTTGGCTTTTTTCTACTCCTCTGGACTTGGGGCAATTGGCAGAGTGATATCAGCTGGGAGAGTCATGTGGAGTTTCGCTAAGACAAAATCACATGCTGAGGCAAGACCAACGGAGGACGTGTGATATTTGGAGGGAGTATAAATAAATGTTCCTGCTTGCTTGCAGGAAAGTTTATGTAAATGTGTCTTGTTCACCAGTTCTCTAGTTCTGGGTAGTTCTGCAGCCTTTCAGAAGCTGATATTGTCTTCTCTATTAAACCGTTGTATTCTTTCATTCTTCCCTTCTTCCTCTTCCCAGATAATGTAAGAAATTTATGAAGTTTTGATATTGTCAGATCTACCAGTGGATCTACAGGGAAGGATGCCAAGGACACCTTTGCTGCCATGGTCACTCTGACATCAATGCATGTTTATTAGCTGTCTTAGCTAGATTCCTAGCTCAGTCCAGGCAGTAAACAAAGTCAAGTTCCTACCGTGCTCCCAGACTCCTCTTTCATTCTCCAACTCCCAACAGACCAATCATGAGGAACTGTCAGCTTTGCCTCCTACACATTCTATAGTCTGTCCATCTTTCCTTAGTCTTGGAGCCAATTACCTATGAGAGTGACCCCATGACTTCATCCAGACTTGAGGTTCTCTACCAGTTCAATTGTGTCTCCTACCCCATGAGTCTGTCATCTCAGGTGTTAGAGGGAGAGTAAAACTCGTGAGCAGTGAGTAGATACTCTCATCATAGTAAAGAACAGTCACAGAACACAGAGCAGCTCCCCTAGTCTCTCACCCAAAGGGATTATTCAACATCAGTGTTAACCGAGCCATGACCAAGTCATGAACCTATTTCATTGTCATAAAATTCTTCCCTGTGTCTCATCTTCTTACACCTATCAGTGGTGTTAGAGGGATTGATGGAAACACAGTCCACTCCAGTAACTCTGCTGCATTCAGCCCTCCATGGTCCCCACTCTTCTCAGAATAAGTCCATACAAAGCATCTCATACACATACATACATACATACATACATACATACATGACACACATGCCTTGTACATTATATAAATATGTAGTGAATCCCTGAGCATCTATGTCTACTTCTGCCTTAGTTCTTACAGTTCTTGCCACTCAATGACTCTCCTTACCTGATAGTAGCCAACAATAATGAGATCCCTGCTGATTCTTACACAACTTGAGTCTTCCTTGTCCTAAGTTCCTACTGTCCCTGCCTCTACTTCACCTCAGCGTCCACACAGCCTCTCCTTCAAGAAGCACTATGCTCTCCTTCCTCCAAGGCTGGGCTATGCACTCATTTTATGTGTTTCTTGAATATTTTTAGTATGAGTTTAATATCAGGTGGGTACTACTGCATTGGAGTCTCTGTTCACTCAAGGGCTCCTCTCAGCTTCAGTCCTCATTTAGGATAAGGTATCTGAAGAAGAATTGATGAGGACCAGGTCCCATATATATATTTTCAAGATGGTCCATTATGTATTTATATCAAAGTGAGTTAACAAATATTACTTACAATGAGCAAGTGCTTCATAAACTTTACACAGATAAAAATCTCATTTAATTCCTATCATAACAATGAATGCATCTGGGATAAAGGTCACAATTCTAATTTCACATAGCACTGAGCTGGAGTTTAGAAGTTGGGGACACTTATGTAGAGTGGCCTAGTTTATAAATGAAAGACAGGATACAGAGACTCAGGTATTTAGTGTCATACTAATGTGCCATACATTAGTATCATACATAATGTTCCAAACATTCCAGGCTGGATGACCTCACTTACACGTATACATGTGCACCTGTGCATGTGTGTGCATGCACACATGTGCATGCACATATACAACCACATTTTGTGAAGGTCAGAATACCTCTATAAAGATGTACTTATACATACATACATACATACATACATACATACATACATGACACACATGCCTTGTACATTATATAAATATGTAGTGAATCCCTGAGCATCTATGTCTACTTCTGCCTTAGTTCTTACAGTTCTTGTTTGGGATTCATTACTATAATATTCACACCAAAGCACTCCGGAAAAGAGTTCAGAAGTCGCTGAATTAAAAATACATCTCCAGCTTAAGGATGAATCATAGACTGTGGATTCAGTAGGAATAGTACAGACTTATCCCCTGCAACAAGGCAGACTAAATAGACTGTTTTCCTCCTGTAAAAACCCACCATTTGCATTCATTAGATTCAAAATGCATCTGTGTCAAGACAAGACATTAGAAAGGAGCTGTCAGAGCTCCTGGTTGTGGGAACAAATCTATGTACAATATTGAAATGGATAGTTTAGGTGTTTGTTGCTGTTGTTTTGGGGGTTTTGTTTGTTTTGCCAAACTGCAAAGAAAACCTTTCCAAGCTTATCCTAACAAGGAGTTAAGCCCATCACTGGTGTGAAGCCTCTGTAATGAAACCTTATAACCAAACACAAACTCAACAGCAAAGCACTCTGTGGACAACACAGGGTTACTGATGCACTATGACCAACCGGCAGTTCTCAGGTCTGAGATGCGAGACTCAGTCTGAGGCAGCAGTCCCCTGTCCTTTGAAGAGTGAGGGGTCTGCCCGCAACTCAGCGGGGATCATAAACCACCACATTAAGAACTGGCCCCGTGTGTTCCAGTGAGGCTGATGACACACACCTCTGTTGTGTGCTCTGTGACACCAAGAACACACACCTCTGTAGTGTGCCCAGTGACACCTACAACACACACCTCTGTAGTGTGCCCTGTGACACTGATCACACACACCTCTGTAGTGTGTCTGTGACACCAACAACACACAGTCTGTAGTGTACCCTCTGTCATTGTTCATTACAGTTCAGTGTTCTCCTTTGATCCATGTGGCTGTTTTTAAATAGGGTCATGATGTTTTCCTGTAAGTTTTACATAGTTCAGTGTTTTCTGTAAGCTAACAAACAGGACTTATTCATTTGGAAAATAATTAACATAATTTCAGTAGCACATACAATAAAAGAATAATAGTACATGAAGTAAATGTTGGGTACCTGAAAGAAATACTTCAGCTATCTTCATATTATATTTATATGTTGTGTGAAACACTGACATCTTATGTATCATATTTTTATTTTTTTATTGAAAGAAAGAAACAAGTGTTATTAATTTTTGTGTGAGTGTATGTGTTCTTGTGGGAGGTATGAATGCATGTGTGAACATGTATGCACATGCGTGTGTGTGTGTGTATGTATGTAATCCTAATGTCAAGATCAGATTTCTTCCTCCTCCATCTCTACTTTTTGAGACTGGATCCCTCTCTGAACCTGGAGCTCATAAATTTGGCTAGACTGGCTGGCCCGAAAGCCTCAGGATCCTCCTGTCTCTGCCTTCTAATGGTGAGATAAAAGATGTGTGCATCTCTGCTGGGCTTTCTTATGTGGGTTCTGGAGATCCAGTCACAGGGCTTCATATTTGCATGACAACCACTTTCCCTACTGGGCCATCTCCGGAGCTCAAAGGTTATTATTTTAACAGATAATCAACTAATCAAGAGTGAACTATTTTCCTGAAGTAGAATGTATATGTGAGTCTCTAGGATTCAAGGATTCGTGTTAAATCTTTAATTGTCTCTAATTAAAGATGGCTTGAAATTTAACTTTCCCAATTATTCCAATGTTTTCAAAGTCCTATTGATCATGCTCTTGAGACTTATTCTCCATTATAAGTTTTTTTTCCCTTCTAGAATATTTCAAGGAGTATTTTCAGTTTGGGAGAGGTCGTTATGAGAAACCTGGACTAAGTCCCATGCAGTAAACTCAACTCGATGGATGGGTGTTTGAACAAGGGAAGGTTTTTGTTTCACTGAGCAGAATGTCTCCTTACAGTGGACTCAAGAACATTTAGGTTTGTAGTTACAGATCATTTTCAGGACACAATTTTACAAAGTAAAATGTGTGTATTTACCTACCTGCTCCTTCCTGTGCTCAGGGATTGAAATATTTAATACAGTAATGTATTTGCTATATTCCTGAATCATTTCAAAAGGAAAACCACCTGCCTAGGGCCCTGGAGTCAAAGCTAGTTGTCAGAGCCACCCTGTCCTATACTCTCTCGCCTTTCTGCTTCAATGGTGGATATTGTCGTGTCCTTCCCAAGGACTTCCTGGCAAGTGGAGGGGCTGCAGCCATCTTCAAGGCTGTAGTAGCCCCTACCCAACAGGTCAAGCTGCTGCTGCAGGTGCACAATGCCAGCCAACAAATCCCACCAGATAACCAATACACAGAAATTACAGACTGTGGCTCAGAGACGATGAACAGAGAGCTCTTGTCCTGGTGTGGTCATCTGGACACTGCCACCAGATACTTCTCCACCCAGGCTTTAGAGATAAATACAAGCAGGTCTTCCCAGGAGATATGGAGCACAGGACCTAGTTTGGACACTGCTTTTCAGGGAACCTGGTATCGGGTGCTGCTGCTGGGGCCACATCCTCGTGTTCTATGCACTCTCTTAATCTTCCCCATATCTGTCTAACAGGTGATGTGGGCAAAGCTGGACCTGGAGGGGAATTCAAAGGCCTGCTGACTGCCTGGCTCAGATCTACAAATTTGATGGATCAAGGCCTATACCAAGACTTTCATGTGTCTATGCAGAGAATCATCATTCTCAGAGCTGCCTACTTTGGTATCTGGGACACTGCAAAGGGAAGGCTTCGAGATTTCAAAATATATCTTCATCAGCTGGATAATGTCAGTCTGTCATAAGCGTTGCTAGCTTGACAAAGTTCACCATCACATGACATGTGTGAGGCATAGTTGACAGCTGGAGGTAGACTGTTCATGGTGAAGGAAGCCAATGTTTCTTCAAGGTGCATGATCCAGTGATCTCATTGGTGAGGGTGGGGCTTCACCCCTGACTTGTATGATGGTTAAGAAGTTCACATAGTATTTCCTAAGTGTTCCAGAACCCTGTGATCAGGCATGTTTGTATTACATAGCCTGTTTTGAACATTCTGAACAGATTCCTGGGCTTATTTGTCTTATCAATGACAACTGCTCACTGTTTGAAAGTGGGAAGAAATAACAATAATTTGTACATCTGGCCAGTTTTCTCCTAAACCCACTTCCACGATGATGATCATGATGGGATTCAATTATATTTTTATTTCAGTCACGCCTGATAAAAATTATCAAAGAAATAAAAATTTCTTTTACAAAGAATAGAAAACTAAAATAATAGAGAAGCCATACATTTTTGGAATCTTTGTTCCACAATGAGTCTCGGTCATAGACCAGATAATATAACACTTAATGACGGCTATATTAACCCAGCCACTTCCCAAATGTTACAAAAGGAAACAAACCTCCATGGCACAGCTCTGCCAGCTTAGGAAAGTGCCTCAAAGATTAAAAATGAGCTGAAAGTTAAGATTCATGAGCACTTGAAAGAGCGGCATTCCAGGCTACACAGAAGCGGCGGGTCCGGGGTGCAGACCTATGTTGGATCTGGAGTGCTGAGTTCCACACAGCTGGAACTCAGTGAGGTGAAGGAATGTGTGTGAAGGAAGGAAAGAATTTAAGGCCAGTGAAGACGTATATATTGGATTATGAGATACCAAGTTTATTGACTTAAAAACTGCTTCAAAATCCCCATTGAATACAGAGGGAAAGAGAAGTTGTGACGAGCGATATTGCTCATTTATTTATCAAAGTTTCTACTCTGTGGCTTCTTCCTTCTTCCTTTTTAAATAAATAAATAGAGATCCTGGGTTTCAATTTTTTTCATACAATATACTTTAATCATATTATTTCCCTTTCCTGACCCCTCCCAGGTTCAACTCCTCCCTACCCACCAACTTCATGTTCTTTCTCTCTTCAAAACAAAACAGAATAACAAAAGAACATTAAAAAATGGAGTCTGTTTTGCGTTAGCCAACTATTCCTGAGCAAAGTGCCTGATTTGGAGTGAAGTTGATAAATCCAATGTCACATCATTCAAAAGACAGATCTCTCTCCCACCAGCTGTCAACTGCACATACTGTACTGGTTATGGGAGGACTTGGTGCCTCTTCCTCTGTGGTCTTCCTCTGGTTAGGGAGGGGACCTGGTGCCTCTTCCTCTGTGGTCTTCCTCTGGGTCAGCGCTATATTTCAGGCTGTTGGTGACCAGTTCCTTGGCAGAGGTAGACTGCTGCAGGCTGACAAAACAGAATTCCACAGGCAGCTAGCAGTGCCTTCAAAACCAAATAGGTGCATTCTCCTGACACCTCTGGAGGCTGGGTTTGGAAGGTGAAGGATCCAGTGGAGATGGTTCCTCCATAGGCCTTTGTAGGCATCAGTCTGCTCCCTGAATCTTCATGTGGCCAACCTTCTATCTGTAAGCGTCTCTGGCTTTCTGTCTGTCTTTACAAGAACATCAGGACCCTACCTTTACATCCTCATCCAACCTTAATTAAGTGCTTTTAAGGCCTGTCTCCAAATGCAGTCCCATTTGGGGTTTAAGCTATCAACGTGTGAATTTGGAATGTGGTAGAGTAGTGTGAATGAGAAATGCCTGCCCCACCCTCACCCCTACCTTGGTCTTGGGTGTTTTAACACTTGATCGCCAGTAGGTGGCACTGTTTGGGGAGGCTTAGATGTTGCAGCCTTGCTAGAGGAAATACATCAGTGGGAGTGAGCTCTCTCTGCTTCCTGCTCCTATTGCTATGATACTTGCTGACATGCCTCCTCACTGTGATGGACTCCTATCCCTCTGGAATAAACTCCTCCTTCTGTAGATTACCTTGGTCATGGTGTTTTACCACAGAGACAGAAGAGTACCGAATACAGTGGAGTTAGGGTAGGGAACAGGTGTAATAGCATCCCCCCGGATGAAGTCTGGTCAGGTTCTGAGAGCCGCTGATAAGTACAGCTGGGGCAGCCCATCTCTGCCTTCACAGCTGATCACCTGCAATCAACTGGATTTGCATACTAATTTAACAGCTCACAGCTCTCTATGACTGTGATGCAATGTCACAAGCTTAACCCTCCGAGCTGATACCAAGTGTGAGTCTCTCTTCTCTAGCAGTGAAGAAACAGAAATGGAAAAGCCAGCATTGGTGATGGGTAGACACTGTAACACAGAAATGTAAAACGTTTGCTTTAAACTGAAATTGAATAACAACAGCAACAACAACAAAAATCTCCACGTTGCTTACTTAAAACATTCATGTTCCACATTACAGTGTGTACAATGGATTCGCTGTATGTATGTATGTATGTACACACTAACATACTGTATAATATTCATGGTTTATGGGCATCATCAAAGTAATCCACAGATAGCTGTAGAATGTCACAGATTTCAGAATCGCCCACTTGTTAGCATCCAGAAGGAGAAAGAACCCTTCCACAATAATTAACACGGTATGCCCGTGCATATTCGCACGTAAAGATTAAAATTTTAACACTCAAGTGTGCTTCATGCTGAAGCACGTCCTACTGTGCTAACTCCATGCTAACCTATGGCATCTTGCTCATTACTACCTAATTAAAGTACTAATGGCCACATCAAATGAGTTTGGGTCCATAATTATTTTAAATATTGGCTTGGAAAGCTATTAAAAGTATGTAATCATATTGATCTTTGAAATTGATTCAGGAGTCCAAACCCTTGAAATTTATACAGAGGAATATATCTGCCCTTTAGATCTCGTGGGTGGAAGCATGTTACCTATTTTGTAGAATTTCTACACTTGTCTACCTGTCTCAAATTGGAAGTGCATATCCGTGGATAAATGGGGGCAAAGTTTAAATAACTGGTAATTGTTCTATAAAATGCATTTATAAATTTACACTAATAACCCTGTCCAGGTAGGAATAGAAAGTTTTGCAAACAGAACTCACAATTTTAAAAAGAGAACTCTCCAGGAACCTTCAAATGTCCAAGGAAGAGGAGTTGTCCCTGAGGGGCATGGCATCACTGAAGTGCAAACGTTGTCTGGTGTGTGATGGTAGCAGTTTGTGCTTACATTTCTTTTGAGATCTTTCCCTTGGTTTATAGCCACGCCCTTTGAGTGCTTGCATCCAAATATCAGCTTATGCCATGCTTGTTTTCCACAAACCATTTTGCAGTTGGGACAGATGGTCAGTTTTCTGTTTTCCCAGCATGCAATTAAAAAAAGAGTCAGGGTTGGCATAAAGAGGAAGTGGGATGGAAAGGCTCACAGGAGCCCAGCTGCTGCTAGTGCTCTGCTTACCACTAGATGTCCTGGAGACTAAACGAGAGAAAATCTGGGGCAGAGATTTGCATTCTTAGCCTGGCAATGATTCTGATCTCAATAGTGTAGCTCCGGGTTTCCAAAATGTCTGTTCAACTGGCTTTTTCTGTGTTTCCTGCAAACATGAGCAGTTAAATGTAGTGGTGCAGGACAGGTTAGGAAGCCCAGTGTGCATATTGTCAGGCTTTTAATAATGACAAAAGTACGATTGAAACATTTGTCACAGAATGATGCACAGTGGAGAAAGAATACACATGTAAAGATACAAACGTGCATGTGTACACACACACACAATCACACACACACATACAGACAAACACACAAACATACAAACACACACATAAACATAAACACATACACACAAACACACACAAATACACATAAACACACAGAGATAAACACACACAAACACATACACACATACACACACAATTAGTTCCCTTCTTGCAGAGATCAATCTTGTAATGAAGCTTTGTTTTTCATATTGAGCAAGCTCAACAGGCTGTCTTGTTCTAGATTACTGTCTTAGCAAGACGAGAAATGTGCGGCTCTAACAAAACAATTACAGCCTCGTTCCTAGGAGTTGTTCGCACCGTGTTATCTTCCTTGACTGCTAATCAAATTGGAGTTGAAACTTTCCTGTCCTGTAAGTTTGTGTGATTAGTATGATGATGTAGAGTGGTGTGGTGCCCTTCTGAAATCTCATCTCCTAACAGGGCATAAAAGTGCCTGCACACACCAACAGTGTGTGCCAAGGGATGATGTGACAGGGTGCCTTTCGCTCCAATTGTTCCGGAATGGCCCTCAGATGAGGGAGGTCTGGCACAGCATCCACTCAGATCCCCAGAGTAGTCAGCAAAGGAAATGCAGGAATGAGCTATCCCTGCTGGTACATGGTAAGAATCCTTCAGTCAGGAGAGCAAACACATTTGGAGCACAATCCCTGGCACATTGTGAGCTCTGAGCATTGTATTGGTGGGATTGAAACTGTAAAATAAGCGCCAGGCTAGGGACCTCCCTCACCAAGGTCTCCAGACTCACCCATCTCGGGATATGACTGAATAGGATAAAAAAAAAAAGAAAGAAAAACCCACCATTGTAGTGGGAAAATAAAAACAAATGGAAAAGTTAAATGTAAAAATATTGCCTTCTGTATCTTACAAAACGATGGCTTTGAAATGCCTTCGGGCTCGGTCCTAGTTCACTCTCTATGGCTTTGATAAACACTATGAGCAAAGGCAACTTGGAGAGGAAAGGGTTTATTTGGCTTGCATTTCCATGCCATGGTTCATCATTGAGGGACGTGGGGCCAGAACCTATGACAGGAACCTGGAGGCAGGAACTGGTGCAGAGGCCATGGAGGAACATTGCTTACTGGATGCTTTGCGATCTTTGCTCTCTTATAGAACCCAGGACACACACACAAAACACAGGCTCCCAGTCAGGCATATGTGTATGCTCTGCTAGGACAGTATAGATTTACTTTGTCAGACACACAGAGATGTAATACCAAGCTGAGTGAAATTCCAGGTGAGAAAACCCCCCACAGCCCCAGGAAGCAAGAGGTCTGCTTCATGTTGATTGACTAGAGCTCTCCTAAGACAACTGTTCTCTCTTCCCTTTGGCCTGCTCTAGCTGCAGCACCCGAACTTACAGACACAGGCAGTGACAAGAAAAGGAGGGGTGATGAACCCCAAACATTCTCAGCTTCACAGAAAAGTACCCCAGGAAGACAAGGCTGATTCTCTCTAGCCACACCCCAAGAAGAGACAGAGTAGGCCCTTTCCCGGAGATTGGGAACTAAGAGGCCCTGTTTGTAAATGACTTCTGAATAGCGAGCACTCTAGATTATAGCCAAAGAGAAGCTGGGAGAGGAAGGAGGTTGAGACACGGATGCATTCAGTTATACACATTTGGGGCAAATATTCGAGCCTGTGTTGTGTGTATGTGTGTACGTGTGTGTGCATGTATGTGCCTACGTGTGTGTATCCATGTGTGCTCATGCATTTGTGTGTGGTTTTGTGTGCATGTGTATGTGTGTACATGTATGCTTGCATGTGTGCATGTGTGTGTGCATGTGTGTGTGTGTGTGTGTGTGTGTGAACTTGACACAAACTGGAGTCATCCAGGAAGAGGGGGCGGTTCTTATGTTAGGTTCCTTTTCCCCAATTTGTTCTTGATCTGTCAGTAAAGAAAGCCATGGGACAATTGATGAAAGGAGGGGACAGGCAGAACTTCTGGGTCCCGGGGGAGGGGAGAGCAGGCAGGAAGACACAAGGAAGGACAACAGAGTTCTCCATGCTTTGGAGAGAGAAGAACCAGGCAACCATGTGAGATCTCAAAACAAAGTGGCCACACAGAGCGCTCCAATAGGTGGGTGGTCAGGGGAGTTTAGCAGCTGAAGAACTGTGCAGGTGGGAAAGATGATGATAAGAATTTCGTAAGGGTACACTTTTCCTGGTGGGAGATGGCAGGAGATGGTAGCACCCAGTAATTGTGCCAAGAAGGCACGTTGTAATTGAGTAATGTCTGTGCCTTTTGTCTGCAGATTCAACGGAAGTTGGGAGGGGGCTGGTAGCGTGGCTACTTCCCAGAGCAAAGGCCAGTAGAGTGTAAAACTGTACGCTACAGTTGTATGTCAAGCATTGTATGAACGCTGTGCCTGTCCTTTCTTCCAGTGTTGCAGGAACCTGTGTCAGAGAAGAAGTTGAATAGCGACTTGTAAATGTGACAGACGGCAGGAGGAACAAGACGGGATGTCCACCACAGGAATCAGAAGGTTAGAACTCCATTTGCTTTTATCATTGTTACAACAATATGTACATACAAATATAAAATGTGGCCTGCTGAGTCCTATGCATGTTTTCAAGATTGACACATCGGTATCAGAAAACAAATTGGAAAATCTTGAGGTGCTCATCCCTAGGAAAGGCCCTCCTTCCTTCACCCGTCATTAATTGCCTACAGTTCTCCATCTAGTGTGAGGCCTGTGAGACGTCCCACATCTGTGTTGGCACACCAGCTGGTGCCATTGTTCACGTGGAACAGCTGGCTAGGCATGTTGATTCTGTTATAAGTCCAGTTCTGAATCACGTCCGTTCACTCATGCTTCTCTGTCTACCCTTTGCTTACTGAAACTGTTGATGCTCTAGGACTGTTTGATTTTATTTTGCATTCATTCATCTCAAAGATTTTGTTTTGCTTGTGTGTGTGTCTATGTGTGAGTGTCTGCACACATGTGAGTGTAGGTGTCCTCAGTGGCCAGCAGAGGGCATTGCACCCCTTGGATCCCTGAAATCACAGGCATTTATAAGCCACCCCATATGGGTGCTAAGGTTAAACTCTGGTCCTCCTGACTGAAGCAAGTGCCCTTAACTGCGTAGCCATCTATCCAGCCCCAATTAGTATTTTTTTCATGTTATCTGATCAACCACAATTATCAGCTGTTTCCTCAAGATCAGTTCTGTCCCATCATACAGTATTAATGACATGGTTTTTTTTCTCATGAATGTAAGATAACGTCCTTCAGGACATGTGCCTTTTCATGAAGATCCAAATGGCTTCTACTAAGAAAAGTCTGGTTCAGTATTTGTCAAGTTAAGTGAAATTTAATGATTTCACAGATGATGTAGCAAGACCAACATGACTAGTGTCCACTCTGTTGGGTCCACTGTCATGTCTCTTCAGTCATGACATCATGACTGAAGCATTTAATTTAAATCAATCTTTAAATGCACTGGATTATGTCTGAACCATTGGTGTAGTCATGTTAGCAGTTATGGGGGGGGGAATATCTGCATGTTTAACGTGTTGCTACCGTGCAGGTGTTGTGCCCTCAGAATGTGCACTGGAAGTGGTGGGAAGGGCCTCAGGTTGCTGGGAGCTCTGCCTTTTGGATCTCTAAGTTAGCTATTGTGAGATTTGCTCTACAAGCTGGACCCTTGAGTCATTTTTTTGGCTCCTTGACTTTCTGTGTGACCTCTGACCCTTTCTATCCTTCACTGTTGTGATGTTATCTGCAATGAAGACTCTAGAGCCAACCTGATGTTCTGTGGCTAACGAAACATCTTCACTCAAAAGATACACAGCACCCAGTATTTTGTTACAGTAACAGAAAACAAATTGACACCAATGCAGTAGTTTGTTACTACCTTAATTTCCAAGATCCATTGTCAAATCACTGATAGTACAAGTTCTAGTGTCTAGGGGAAAAAATCTTATTTAAAATAAGATTGTTTAAGATCCTTAGGGAAAATAAAATCAAGAAATATTTATTTGGCCCAAAACAGTCACAAAGCCTGATTTATTTTTTAAAAAACAGACTTTTAGTTCTTAGATCAGGAAGTGAGTAATAGGGTGACACTGCTTTATGATTAATTTTATTTAATATGCTAATATGAGGGAAACAATGGCACTTCTGATTGAGATATTTGGTCAAATTAAACTACAGTGATGCGAATTTCCACAGCCTTCGTTCTGTAGCCAGGGATCCTGGTTCTGACTGACCTGGAACAACTCTGCTCTGCTATGACAGCACTTATTTTTCTTCTATAGAACTTCCCACATTCTATAGCCTTCATTTTTGGTTCTCTCTGGACTTCATCTGTAAAATCCTAGAGGGCAAGGACCTTACTGTTTTCCTCATGGCTGTTTCTGGATGTGTTCTACAGGACATGCACAGTTAGTATTTACTAAGTGTCCTGTGGAGAAAAGAATGAATGAATGAATGAATGAATGAGTGAATGTGTGAATTGTGAATGAATGAATGAATGAGTGAATTGTGAATTATGAATGAATTGTGAATAAATGAATGAGTGAGTGAATTGTGAGTTGTGAATGAATGGATTGTGAATGAATGAATGAATGTATGTATAGACTAATGAACTAAAACTTCAGAAGCTGAAACTCCCACTTAGATTCATTGTGTGGTTTATAGTTTCTAAATGTGTAAGGTAACAGTTAAAAAGTGAAAACCGAGCCCCTTGCTCGGGTGGCGAGCCATCTAGCTCCTAATAAATTACTTTATTTTATTGAATTGTGACCGTGAGTTTATGTCAGTCAAGTCTTTCGAGAGTGTCTAACAATCTGATTACACACTGACTGTGTATTTCTGTGAAAGTAATGGAAAGGCCTTTTAGAATTTTAATACAAGTGAGATAGTCGTAGAGTCATATTAGAATTTTATGCTTATAACGAAATCAGTACTTCGGTACCTTCAAAAGCCCATCTTCAATTAATGCCCAAATCCTCATAATAGAGCTTAGGCAGATAATAATCAATAAACATGAGTAATTGTGAAGTCTGCAAGTCTGCCACAAATCATCAAATACATTTCAGGAGGGAGAAATAATGTATTAGCAGTCTTCTATTATACACAACCATGCAATGAAGGTAAGAGCTACAGCCTAACCTTCTTCCCTGCCCCACACAAAGAGCAGACGTTTGCTTGGAACATAAGGGAGCTTGGCGAGCAATATGCAACCAACCCCTGCTAGACTTGTAAAGTGGCCTCTTAGATTCAGGAGAGACAAACAGATTTCATTTTAAAAACAATACTTCAGATACATGTGGCTATTACCTTACTGCTTCATGTTAGTAAATGGAGCGACAGCTATCAAAGCATTATTGAGACAGACTAGCACACAGTAGGTACAGCATTTCAAAACTGTCATGCACCTCTACATGGATGGTGGGGGATTGGGGCTACTAACAGCTGTGTCAGGCCGCTGCTAAGTGAGGCTTGCTTATTGTCTGTTTCTGCAGGACACAGGTTATTTTTCCCCTTTGGTAAAAGGTGCCAAGCATGAAGGGAAGCAAGGCCTTTGTTGAGATGAGCCTCCGTGTTCCTTTTGTGCTGAGTTTCCAGTGTGCCCCATCACTTTCAGAAAAGAAAAGCCAGGAAGAAAAATAGAAATGTAATATGTGTTATTATATTTTAATGCGATGGTCTACTTTTTCTGTTTGTAGTTATTGAAGTTTTTGTCTTCCTTCATTAAACATTTAATAAATCACCACCAGCATATGACAGATTTTTCACCATAACACAAACAGCAGGGGCGGTGAGTGGCTCAGTTCATATAGGCATACAGTACCAGAGTCTACAGCACCCTGCCCTGCAGGCGTCGGCAGAGCGACCAATGGAAGGCAGGCTGCTTCTCCCACAAAGCCTCGAAAATAAGTTTCCTTCTTTTATCTTCCTACAAATCAATTGGAGCCCTTACAGCAAAATCCCATAAAATAACTTCAAACACCACTTCTTAGTCTGAAAATTTGTATTATGGCTATAACTCTTTGAAGTTTTATGACTGAAGTTTGGAGAAAAATGATTTAAGTGTTATCTGCTAGACATCAGAGCTTCAAAAATTCTCTCAGTTTTTCTTGACACATAAACTGCTACCCACTGTATGTTTTTAGTACTTCTTTTTCTTGTTTTCAACCCCCTAACCCAGTCTGGTGGATAAAGGTTATTTAGCTGTAGTTTATACAGTTGAATTAATAAGCTATAGAGGTCTGCCAGTGCGGAATGGATGATCTTACTTTCTCGAGCCTTTTTCCTTCATTCTACTAGGAGACGTGTGTTCTTGACACTCAGAATCCCAAGCATGTTGACTTTAAGTTTTAAAAGTCATTATGCAGCACGTAAACCATGGGGCAGAGAGGAGCTGTGATCCCCGCTGGAGGTTAAACGTTACAAAGAGAAAACAGGAATGTTTCCTGGTTCAGAACTCCTCTCCACACAGAGAGGATGATACAGAAAAGGGTGTAGGGACCTGAGATGCCTCCTTAAAGCTGCACAAGCTTATCAAGCCCCCCACTCCGAATCAGTACAAAGGTGTTCGCAAGATTCCAGTTTCTACATGCCCACCACACTCTTTGGAGCAAGAACTGTAGTCATCTGCATTTCTTTTTTTAAAGACACAGAGAAAATTTAGTTGGAAAAACATCAGGTTCCATTCTGCCACCTCTTGGTGGAAACCTACCTCATGATAACTAGCTAGGTGGTGTGGAGTCTATAAAAAGTAATACTTGATTTTAAATAATTAATATATAATCCCTGGCCTCAACAAGTGATCTTGAACTCAATACACAGGGAATCCTTTGGCTTCTAAAAAAAGACTTATTTTCATGTGCAAGTGTATTTTGCCCTTGGAGGCTAGAAGGCATAGGATCCTCTGAATCTGTAGCTGCAGATAGTTCTTAGCTATCATGTGGGTTCTGGGAGCTGGGAATTGAACTCTGATCTTCTCCAAGAACAGCAAGTGCTCCTGACTGGTAAGCCATCACTCCAGGCCCTCTTTGGCTTTTTAAATCTCATATTCTCTCCCTGAGGAATATTTTGGGTGAATATATATATATGCTGCTGACATGGTGGTGCATGTCTTTAACCCCAGCACTCAGGAGACTGGAGCTTCTCTGAGAGTTCAAGGCCAGCCTGGAATACCTAACAAGCTTCAGGCCAGCCCCATACTATATAGAGAAACCCTGTCTCAAAAAGAATTTTTAAAATATACATGGTATTGTGTAGACTCCAAAGTAAATGACTATAACTAATGTAGGTTCTTAAATGTCATTTCCTGTTCATTGTTTTCTAGAGTTTGAACAAAAACTCTAATGGCAGCGCGCTTTCATTGGCACCTTTTAAATGCTGGTGCACAACAAGACCAGAAGCTGTCTGGCTCTGAAAGACAAGCGCCACATGCTTCTCTACCATGAACTGTGGCAGTAAAGACGTGAGGCAGGAGAAAGACTGCCTGGAAGAGGAAAGGAGGACACTAAGGGCCAGTGAAACAATAGATCAAAACCTTGTATACATGTACGAAACTGTCACGCTAATGCTTCTTTTGTACAACTAATACAGACCAGTAATTTTCCAAAGCAATCAAGGAGCCTGCACCACAGTGCAGTCCCATGTCCTAGAGAAGGTTTCACTTCTGAAAGACGTTAGCTGAGCTGTGCAGCGCTAGTGATGGCCCCAGAATGCTTCATCCCACTGCAGCAGGAAGCTTTAAAGAACTAGGAGCAAACGTGCAAAGCATATAGTTCTAGTCCCTACACCTCAACAAGGATTTATAAAGGAGAGTGAGAGTAAGAACAAGGGATGGAGGGGGAGAGGGAGGGAGGAAGAGAAGGAGAAAGGGAGGGAGGGAGAGAGGACAGAGGGAGGGAAGAAGTAGTAAGGGGGAGGGGAGGGGAGGGAGAGAGGGAGGGAGGGGAGTAGGGTAGGGACAGGAAGGGGAGACAGAGGGAGGGAAGGGAAGACAGGGAAGGGGAGGGGAAAGGGATACAGGGAGAGAGGGGGAGACAGAGGAAAGAAGAGGGGGAGGGAAGGGGAGAGGAAAAGAGAGATGAACAGGCAAAGGGAGGGATAGAGCAAGGGAGGGGGAGGGCGAGAAGGAGGAAGGAAGGGAGGGAGGTGGAAGGAGGGGGAGGGAGGAGGAGGGAGGGGAAGGGAGGGGAGGTGGAGGGATGGAGAAAGGAGGAGGGATGAAAAGAGGGGGGTAATGAGGTGGGGAGGGAGGGGAAGGATGAGGGAGGGGGAGGGTGGAGAGGAGGAGGGAAGGAGGGGGTGGGGAGGAGGAGGGAGAGAGGGGGAGGGTAGGAAAGAGGACGGAGGAAGAGGCTGCAGAGGAGGAGGGGGAGGGAAGAATGGACAGAGG
Organism: Grammomys surdaster; assembly: GCF_004785775.1. Lineage (NCBI taxonomy): Eukaryota > Metazoa > Chordata > Mammalia > Rodentia > Muridae > Grammomys > Grammomys surdaster. The sequence continues at coordinate 2,699,708 of NW_021605170.1, read as the reverse complement.
GAGAGAGAGGGGAGAGGAAGAGAGGGAAAGATAGAAGGAAGAGGGGGAAAGAGAGGGAGCAGGAGAGGGAGGAATGAAGGGAGGAGTGGGAACCATCAGAAAGTAAGAACAAAACTAAAACTTATGGAGGACTAGATATGGGAAATGGGAAATGCTGGAGACTCAGAAGGAATTCGAGACTCTATACATTCAGCACATCCAG
>NW_021605170.1:2697778-2699106 GCF_004785775.1 Grammomys surdaster | reverse complement strand
GTGTGTGTGTGTGTGTGTGTGTGTGTGTGTGTGTGTGTGTGTGTGTGTAAAAGACTGATATGTGGCAATGGCTTCCCTCCTCACTCCTGAACCACTCATTCCTGCTCTTGAGTGGGGCTTGCTCAGTTTCAGGAAGGAAGAATGGGTAGTATGGATGCTCCTGGGAAATGTGGAAACTCCAGGCATGGCTTAAACTGTTCTGCTTCCTTTTCCCACTGTCCATCCTGGAGGCAGCGCCTGAAGGCCTGCTCACCAGCTCTCTGGCCTCAGCGTTCTCTGGGTGCTGCCTGTTGTAGCCTCCACTCTTTCATGTGCCCCCTCTTCTCCAGTGTGCCCTTCCCCTCCTTACATGTTCACTGAGTCCCCCTGCTAGTGTGGGTTTTTATTCCAGAATTATACCCCAAATGATAACATAGTTTTCCCAACTTCATCTTTAAACCAACTCTGAAAATCTGTTTAATTCTGACCTTGTTAAATCATCTATTGGCAAGCTATAGTTCTCAACGTGTTTGGTGTCTCTACTTGTCTGGGCTATGCAGTTCTCTGTCCATCCCACAGGTTCTTGTGAAGTATCTCAATAAATTCCTCTCTGAGAAGCCAGAAACTCAGGTCTCAGAAGGTTGCAGTGTGTGTGTGTGTTGGGGTGGGGGTGAGGTAAATTTAAGACTAGCCTGGGCTACCAAGTAAGACCTTGTCGAAACCAAAACCAATCAAAAAGTGACAACCAGAACACCCGCTTTTCTTCTTCTTTATTTTGGGCAGGGTGTCACCATGGCTGGCCTTGGTCTCACAGAGCTCCAGCTGCCTCTGCGTCCTGAGCATCACCTTTCTTCTCTAACTAGTGTAAGTGAATCATGAAGCTTCCATAACACGCCTGGTTGAGCTGTCAGACTTTTGTTCTCCTTGTTATACAAGTAGTGGGTGTGGACCTCCTGATGCAAGTGCATAGGAACAAAAGTACAGGAAAGCAATCAAAGTGCAAGGGATATGAAAATGGCTGCTGATCACGGGGCTCGAGTAAAACAACACTAAAACTTTCTAGTGTGCTTTGAATATATATTAGTTAAAAGTGTGGGGATTCTTTTGAAGAGTCACTCTCTAAGACACAGAAAAGCTTGGAGCAATAATTCTGGAAAGGGAGGTTGGGTCTTAACTCCACTTCTTCAGTTAGTTGATATATCTGAGATAAATAGATAGATAGATAGATAGATAGATAGATAGATAGATAGATATAGATAGACAGATAGATATGGATAGATAGATAGATAGGTAGATAGGATAAATAGATGATAGATAGATAGATAGATAGATAGATAGATAGATAGATA
>NW_021605170.1:2694974-2697768 GCF_004785775.1 Grammomys surdaster | reverse complement strand
GATAGATAGATAGATAGATAGATAGATAGATAGGATAGATGATAGGTGAATGATAGATGATAGATAGATGATAGATAAATATGTAATAGTTAGATAGACTAATCTATAATATATATGAATACACACACACACACATACATTCTCATTTATGTAGGGTTTAGTCCTTCCCTGGACCACCCAGTGCTCCCAGAGACTAAAGCACCAAAGGTTATACATGGAGGGATGCATGGCTCCAGATCCATATGTAGCGGAGGATGGCCTTATCTGACATCAATGGGAGGGGAGGCCCTTGGTTCTGTGGAGGCTTGATGCCCCAGCATAGAAGGATGCTATAGCAGTGAGGCAGCAGTAGGTGAGTGGATGGAGGAGCACCCTCATAGAGGCAAAAGATAAGGAAGAGGGCAGATGGGATGAGGGTATTGTGGAGGGGTAACCAGGAAGGGGATATCATTTGAAATGTAAATGAATAAAATGATTAAATAATAATAATAACAATAATAATGATGATGATGATGATAATACAACCTAGGAAGCCTGTGTTTGTCAAGGCTGTCTTCTCAGAAGTGTGTTGACTGTTAGTGTACATTCTTCATGAATGATGAGGTCATCTCTGCATGGAAATGGGCAGTGTTGGAACCAGAATATGGAAATTTCTTCAAGTCCGTAGACTCAAATCTGTCACAAAGAGGGTTACTAAGGATGGTGCACTCCAGAAGGGCAAGAGTCAGTCCCACACACAGCTTCTGCCTTGGAGGAGCCTCCATCCCCTGTGATGGTCTGTTACACTGACCGAAGGACTAGGGAAGAATTGAAGAATCCAGTGTGGCTCATGTCCATAGTGCGTGATCTACATGAATACAAAATATTCCCACACATGAAATAAAGATAAATACTTCTAAAATTATTTGAGGGACTGGAGATATGGTCATCAAGATCACATCCAGCTCTTGTGAAGAATCAGGACAGAATCAGTGTAGACAGAGAAGTCGAGCAGGTACACATCCCTAGAGCTGAGTACTGACAAGAGTCCCATGGAACGTAATGCAGACAGGATGGCCAGGGATACAAACTCATGGCTCTGTTTACATTAAGGAACGTGGAAAAATGCTATCCAGGGTGATGTCAGAAGACAAGGAGGGGGAAGACTTGTGTCTGTGGAGGTCATTTCAAGGGTCCTTCTACTAGGTATACATTGCTCCTTTCTTCTCTTAAGGTTGAGGCTCAGAAAAATTAGTGTCCCGCAGGGAGTCCCAGATGACCCAGGACCACCACCTAACCCTCAGAGGGAAATCCAGTGTATATGAGTCACAGGAGATAAGGAGTAGAGAGCTTCAGAGTATGAATGATGACGTTAGCACACAGGGTGCCCAAGAATAAACACAGAAAGACAAGACCATCCATGGGCATCAGGTGTGTTAATATGTTTATTGAGGATTTCCAGGAAAGTTGTTTCCTTATGTTTGAAAACAAAACTATATTGGAAGTGTCTAAAACTGGGGAGGTGTTTTGAAAGCAATAAGTAGTAAAGACACTGTGTGTGTGTTTGTGTGTGTGTATGAATGCATGTGAGTATGTGAGAGTATGTGTACGTATATATATCCGTGTGTGAGTGTGTGTATGCGTGTGTGTATGTGTGCATGTGTTTGTGAGTGTGTGTGAGAATATGAGTCTTTGTGTGTGAGTGTATGTGTATGTGTGTGTGGCTGTGTGAGTGTGTATGTCTGTGTATGTGTGAATGTGTGTATGAGTGTGTAAGTGTGCACATGAAGACCATAAGAGTGCTCTCTATCACTCTGTACCTTATCCCTTTGAGGCAGGGTCTCGTTGAACCTCAGCTTCCTCTTTCTACAGACTGGCTGGTCCAAGAGTCCTGGGAACCTGTTCCCAGCCCCACACTCTGCCATCCCAATCTTTTATATGTTTCTGGAGATTCGAACTCAGGTCCTCTGCCTCTCACACCAAACTCTTCTCCCTAGTCCCGAGAAAGCATTTTAAACCCAGCCTTGTGGTACTGTGAGAAAGGCAAGCTTGTGTGGGTACTCCAGAGGGCTCCCAGATGGAGCAGAGATATCCCTGTTGCTTCTGTCCTGTTCTTGTTTTATCAAGCTTTCCCAACAGAGGGGCGTCAGCACACTTGTAGGCAAAGGAAACAGCACCAATAGAGAGTTCGGAGATAAGAGAGAACACAAATAATACAACCACACAAAATCAAAAAGTCTCGAGATGAAGGCAGACAGTAGATTTGGGTATTCACAAACGCTAAGTGTAACGAAATGCTTTGCAAAGAAAGTTGCAACTTGGCTCAGGCCTCAGAACAGTTATCTGTACTTTACCAGCGTGCTGTACTCAACAAAGATTCTCTCTCTTTTTTTTTTTCTTTTGCAATTTAAAGTATGTTTCATTAAAAGAAAAAAAAAAGGCTATAGGAATCAAGACACAGGCTACAGGGCTCCCACTCCATCTTGATCTCCTGTCTCATCTATGTCTGTCAACATTTTAACAATGTCAGAGTTCTTCTTTTGCTAATGAGCTGCTGCACAGAGAGGCAGGCTCCCCTCCCAGGCCACCAGCTAAGGTGTAATGAGAGGGGCTGCAGCCCGTGGAAGCTCTCCGAGAAGCCCCTCTGCTCTCGAGCTGCACAGTTGTCCTTTGTCCCTATTGTCCTGACACAAATTAAGTTATCTAAGGCACTTGCAGATGTGCTTTGCTTTAAAACAAATTTTAAAAATCGCTTTGAGGGCTGTAAGTGAGTGCAGGGGTTGTGTGGGGTGTAGCTGAGTGCAGGGGTTGTGTG
>NW_021605170.1:2665577-2694964 GCF_004785775.1 Grammomys surdaster | reverse complement strand
TGAGTGCAGGGGTTGTGTGGGGTGTAGCTGAGTGCAGGGGTTGTGTGGGGTGTAGCTGAGTGCAGGGGTTGTGTGGGGTGTAGCTGAGTGCAGGGGCTGTGCTGAGGGTTTTAAATGTCCTCCCCTCTCCAAACATCTCAGCCTCCTGTTCCAGGGAGACACCTTTCACAGTCCTTCTCTGGTGACATCAAAAGTCCCAGGCAGGTTTCCTCATCACCCTTAGAAGTGCTATGTGGTCAGGGCACTGCCTGGAAGCCACTCTTCCCCCCACCTCTAGTTTTTAATCCCAGCCTCTTCCTTGGGAGTGACTGTCTGTGGCGGAGAGTCTCTCTGAGTCCATCCATTCTGTGTGCCTCTTGCCTGCTCCTTACTGCTGTATTGAGACAATCAGGTCATACACATCTCCCATTAGACCACTGTCCTTGCTTCTGAGAGCGCACCCTGCTTGTTCCACCCCCTCTGATGTGGACTTGCATCCCCAGCAACTGCATGTCCTCAGCGTGATGTGAACTGACGCCTGCTCTCCTCATACTATGGTAGCATGTCCTTTCAGTTCCCAGCTAGAGAAATTTGGATGAATCAGAAATTGCCCTCCACCAAAGGTATGGGGAAGATCTCATAGGACAAGACCAAAGCATCTTTACCAAAGCACACTCCACAGAGCACAAGATCATGACTCTGACCCTGGGATGCCACAATCCCATGTGTTTGGAAGGACCTCATCCCAGACAAACACATAGAGCCTTACAAAGTGACTTAAAAGACTCTTGTGAAGTCAAATAGTAAATAAATTTTGTTTTATTTTAATCTAGAAACACTAAGTTAATTTAGTGCTTCTAAATTAATTAATTTGGCCGGTAAATCCCTATTGTGGGCATGGAACAGTTTGATTGTCCACGGACAGTAGTCTCTGAAACTATTCTGAGAAACCCGACATTCTATCAGTCGACCGGAAGAATCATTCCTACTCACACTGAGAAAGTCAGATAGCTCCTTCTGGAAAGGCCATCTGACCTCCTATTGCTCAGCTCACATTATTTTTCATAAAGATTGTTTTGGAAGCAGACTTTTGGATTTGTTTATGGGTATACAAAAGAAATGATTGTCTCAAATATACTCACCTGATACCCACCTGATATCCACCTGATGGCTACCGGATACCCACCTGATACCCACCCAGTGACCACCTGATACCCACCTGATGCCTAGATACCTATCCAATGCCCACCTGCCTTGACCTTCCCAGCACTGAGGATATAGACACCACCATTGAACTAGACTTTTTATGACTATGACTGTGGTTATGACCACCTGAGTGCTGGAGATCTGGACTCAGATCCTTGTGTTGCAGGGTAAGAACTTAACGGACTGACTCTCTCCAGCCCAAGTGAAGACTTTCTTAACAAGCTCATTATTCATAAGACATTCCAAAACGTTCCTGTGTGTTGAGAGTGCTGTTGCTGCACACATACCTCTAGCAAAACTGCCACTACTCCTCATAAAACCATGTTCTGTGTGACACACCCTGAGGATCCTGGAGCAAGCATAGGGATACACCCAAATACATGCCTATGCTAATGAGAAGTTAACTATCAACATTAAAACACACACTGAGGGTGCTGATTTGACATTTTCTAGCATGTTGTTGTGGTTTTATTTCAAGTGACCATCTTCTGTTGGAATCATCTTTGGGGTCATCCAGTGTGTTCTGTGCTAGAGCCTTTTCCATGGAAGAGTTTTCAGTTTTGTAACACTAAGAATGAGTTACATTAGCATTCTTACTGAAGACAGATCATTGACAAGATTTTGTATGACATTGTGGAACCATGAAAGGATCGCTGGGTTTCCGGTGGAGCACTGGCTAGAGATGGCCGGAGACCCAATGGGTATTCCTGCAAGGGACGGCATGCATTTCACCACGCTCCCAGACTCCAGGCTCCTGACATGAAGCCAAAGACCTCCATTGATCCGTACCTTTCAGTCATGTAGGACAATGTCCCTACAGCCCCTCCCAAAGAGCTGTCACCTAGCACAGGTAGAGGGCGTGACTACAGGCCTCAGAGCCTTAAGAGATCTCCATATTAATGAGATACCTTAAGGCCAGAGGGTGTAGCCAATTAAGCATTCCTTCCCAGACCCTCCTCCTTACAAATGGTATTTAACCCAAGTCGGCCCTGAGGAATGGGGGTGGGGGGGTGGGAGAGTGGGGGTGGGAGGTGGGAGGAATACAACTTCATCCACTTTTGCCATGACAATAAACCTTTTAAAACCATGGACTTCCTCGTGTCTTTGGGGTTGTGGGGAACCGTGGAGAAGGCCTTTGACTACCTAGCTGCTGTTTAATCTCCCACTAGAAGACTTCTCTATGTTCCTGTCACAGAGGCCTGTCAACTCAAGCAAGCCAGCCGACCCAGCCAAGCGAGTGCTGTAACCAAGAGTTTCCACCCTGCGGGGCCCCGCCAGAGTTTCTCCCTCTTGTTTCTCTCCACTGCGGGCCATCCAGCCTGTGTGCCCTCACATCTCAGTTCTTCTGCGGCTCCCAGCGGCATCTGGGAGCCCAAAGACAAAGACCACCAGTCTCCTGGCCAGCTACTTCAGCCCGGAGACCCCCACTCAGGAGCTTTGTCCTCATGGAACTTCAGGCTGAGACTTCTCCATGCCTGGGTGGAGCCCCACAACTTCTCACAGCCCATTGTCCGTCCAGAGCCACGTGGAGTGAACCCAGTCAAATTTCTGTGCTTCTGCTCCCCGGAGCAACAGTTCCAACCTCCTGGGGTGGCAGACATTCAGGAACCATAACACAGCCCAACAGGACCCTCACCCACACATGAGCTACAGCCCTTCATGACATCACAGGGAATTTAATTCTGTTTACCAGCAACACATATACCAATTTACTGTACATCCATAGAAGGTTAAATGTTGCATATATTTAATTTCTTTCAGAATTATATTATTATACATAATATAACCCACATAAATATTATTATATATATTATATATGATAATATATTCTCATTAACATAGAGATATACTTACATGTATTCCTTTGATTGTTTCAGAGTTTTCAAGTAGAGTACATCACACAGAACATGGTTGTATGAGGAGCAGAGGCAGTTTTGTTGGGGGAATGTGTACAGCAACAGTGCTCTCACCCCCCCACAAACACACACACAAGCACATGCACATGCACGTGTACACACACATACACACACATATCCTTGAGAATTAGGAACTTTGACTTAATTATTCTATTGAGACTTTTATTTTGAGATATGGTCTTACTATATACTCTTGGCTGGTCTGAGACTTGCTATATCTCCCAAGCTAGCCCCAAACTTGGAGTGACCCTCCTACCTCTGTCTCCCAAGTGTTTGTGTTACAGGCATGCACCACCATACTTGGTGGAAACTCCTTAGTTCTTAGTTCAATCAAAGAGCTAAGTGCCTGCATGCTTATACTCAAACCATCAGTGAAGAGCAGGGATTTTCAGCAGGATTATGTGTTGTTGTTGTTGTATACGTACCCTATAATCTTTATATCAAAGACAAAATATTCAAAGAAGATGGATTTGAAATTTAATAAAATAAAAATAAGAAAATGAAATTTAAGTTTAGTCTATTATCATCAAGGCAAGATCATGGCAGTGTCCAGGCAGGCATGGTACAGTAGGCACTGAGAGTTCTACATCTTCATTTGAAGGCTGCTAGGAGAAGACTGACTTCCAGGCAGCTAGGATGAGGGTCTTAAAGTCCACACCCATAGTGACACACCTACTCCAACAGGGCCACACCCACTCCAACTATACCCACTCCAGTAAAGGCACACCTCTAAATAGTGCCACTCCCTGGGCCAGGCATATTCAAACCACCACAATATATGTATAAACATATATCCATAAAGCTCTATTACTTGCAGACACCACAGTTTTCCATTTTGAAATTTTAAGTATTTATAAAAGTAACTGAAAGTTCTCAAGTCATAAAATGCACTCTTTCACGTATGGAAGAGCAACATACCAGGGCTGGCTGTACTCTGTCTATCCCATGGGCACTGGTTTTGAATGGGGTTTAAGGATGGTTACCGGGTAATGGTCGTGCTAATCAATAGCCTTTGTCTGAGCTGAAAATAGATGCCACAAAGTTTCATGAGCACTATTCTCAAGTCCTGCTTCAGAACGAGCAGCATGGAAGAACCTCTCAGACCAGTAGGCAAGCTTGTGAGTCTGGAGGAGAATGAGCATCTGCTCTGTGGTACACTCACTCTCTAATCCTGCAACATTTCCTAGAAACCAGAAGAGGGAATCAGATCCCCTGGAACTGGAGCTACAGATGGTTGTGAGTTGCCATGTGGGTGTTGTGAACTGAACCCAGGTCCTCTACTCTGAACCTTTGAGCCCTCTCTCCAACCTCTTTTTCCTAGAACTCTTGGCCTTTGTGAATAGACAGGGGTTGGGAGTATCAGTGTTGGGAGCCCAAAGTGGTTATCATCTTTGCAGCCATCTTGAGCCATATACCCTGACAAAAGACTTGTTTTCAACAGCCCACAACAGCTGAGCACACTCTGATAAACACCTTGTTTTTCTCACATATCTTGTTTTGCTGTTTAGTGCCCACAGCTGCAAGGCACACGTGGTCTCCACACTACTAGCTAGGCACACGTGGTCTCCACGCTGCAAGGCACATGACTTAGTGCCTTCAGCTGTGCTTGTCCACGAGGGCAAGGCACGTGGTAAAGGGTATAAATACCCAGGATTTCCTTTCAATAAACGAGACTTGATCAGACTCTGTCTTGTCTCCATTTTTCGAGTCTCTCGCCCCTCCATCCCCACTCTCTCTCTTGCTAGACCCTGACCTGCGGACGGAGCAGCAGAATGGGCCGTTACATCTCAGCAGATCTCTCTCTGATCCTGAAGCAGACTGGGGTTTATTACAGCCTCCTTCCCGTTTCCAAAAGCCACTGGTTGTTCCTTCATGCGTGCAGATTTGTTTAGTTCCACAGTATCATTCACCTTGGTCTGATGCAGAAAAGACAAGGAATAAATCTTAGTGATATGAAGAAATCAGTGTTCTCTGTGTTGACTGTTATCTTCTTTCATGAGATATAGTCTACTTGGGCAAGGAAGGACTCTGCTACTTCTAACACTGAAAGCCATGTCTACACTCTGTCTGACCTCCCAGAATAGCTCTCTTGTGGTCAGTGATTATAACTTACTCAACTTACTCTTACCATCATTTAATACATCCTGATGCCAAGGATCCTAGCAAACAGCTTTGAGAGTGCACAGCATGAGTGAACCCCATGATCCTGTGTGGTAGGCAGATGCACAGATAAATCCCCTGTGAAGAAGAGTATCACAACATCTCTACTGTGTTGAGAGAGAAGCCTACTGCCCTTTGTAATAGAAACAAAATCCTCAAGCAAGTGAGTACTGGGCCCAGTGAGGTTTAGTTGGATGAGGTGTACCTGAGAAAGGTCCATGGAGAAAGTGACAGTCAAACAACCTGCAAGGATGGGATTTTCAACAAGCAAAAATGGTGCAAAGGTGTGGTAGCTGGGGGATATATAAATATATAGCATATATGTATATGCTATATATTATATACTGTATACTCTATATTGAATATAAAATATAGTATATATGCTATATATAAATACTTTATAATATAGTATATATTATATACTATATATAAATACTACATAGTATAAATACTACATATGTAAATACTATACATAAATACTACATATATAGCATTTGTATATATAATATATCTCTCTATAGTATATATGTATATAGTATATATGTATTTAGTATATATAGAGAGAGTATATATGTATACAGCATATGTAGTTTATATATAGTATTGGAATTTGGGAGGGGACAGAAGTGGTGAAGAGGACAGTGTTAGAGCTAAATCATACCAGGAAGGATCCTGAAAAGATTCAGGAGAGGTGAGTTCAGATACAAAATAAGAAAGATGTTAAGGAGTGTAAACGCTGGCAGACTGGAAGTGAGATAGTTTTCCTATCATCTCTAACTTTCAGCTAAAATTCTAAAGTTAGCAATAATAGTTCATAAATATGCTGCATTTAAAAATGTAGTGCTAAACAATACCAACCAACCACAGCTCCCAGGGTCTAAACCACCAGCCTGGGAGCACTTAGGGAGGGATCCAGGGCTTCAGCTGAATACGTAAGAGTGGAGGGCCCTGCTGGGCATAGGTGGAAGATGAGATCCTTGACCTCATGAAGCCTGGACGCCCCAGGGGGTGGGAATTTTGAGGGTGGGGAAGTGGGAGTGGGGGGGTAGGTAGGGGTTACATCCACAGAGAAGAAGGAGGAGGGGTAAGGGGACAGGGGTTTCTCGGGTGGGTGAGGGATGGGGTAAGGGGACAACATATGAAATGTAAATAAAATATCCAATAAAAAAATAGAAAAAAAAAGAAAAAAATGTAGTGCTAAATATATCCATGTAAAGTTTTACTCAGAGTTGGCAGAAGTCTACCACCATTGCCTGCCTAGATAGATAATTGTTAGGCATTTGTTTACAAGATCCTTTGAGAAGAGGGGAATTGTTGAAGTAGAGAATGCTGAGATGCTGGGGCGTATCCAACCCATTCATGTGGAGTGTTCTCTCTGTAAGAAAACACAACTGGTCTGGAATCACTCCCTGGAGAAGAGATCTTATTCTGAAACCCAGGTTGGATGCTTGCTTAGAGATGGGGACTGGCAGGCCTTCCCGGGGCTGCTACCAGAGCAGAACTCGAAGCTTTCAGGTAAGCCACAGGCACAAGGGGGACACATGATGGAGAGAAGAGTGAAGTTTGCTGGGAGCTTGCTTGGTACGGCTGCCAATGAACACAAGACAACAAGAGAGATGCAGAGGTCAACCTAGCACAGATCCCACTGATGAAGCAAGACAGGTAAGCTTGCCCATGGACCATGCAGATGCTGAGAAGGGCAGCCTGGCTCTCGATATCTCCTATGGACCCTGCTAAAGGAAGACCCCAGATAAAATAGACCAAGGTCTATCATAAGAACATGATGACTGACATAAGTATTGTCTCCTAATTCAGGGAATTTGCAAGGCAGAGGAGTCACCTCCCAGATGGGGCACAAGTTTGTCTATAAAGAGACTTTGTGGAATGTTAATATGACTGAGAAACAGTTTATAAAGAGCCACAAATATCTCCCTCTCCCTCTTTCTTTCTCTCTTTCTCTCTTCCTCCTCCTCTTCCTCCTAATCCTTCTTCTCCTTCTTTCTGCTTGAACCTTGAGATATCCAAAATGGAAAGAGAAGATTTTGATTAAGAGCAATAAATGTCTGAGCACCTCTTCTTCCTGTCATTGGACCTAGTCGTTGGCTAAATAGAGGAGAGAGGCTTTGAATGTAACAAAGTCTTCATTTGCATTGGACTTAGACTATTGTTACTAAAAGAAAGGTATCTCTAGTGTTCCCAGGTAATTATAGTCATTGGGTCTGCTCAAAACATTAAGGGTGATATCAATGGAAGAAAAAAGAAGTTATTTCCTAAGGGTTCAAGTCCACTTAATAAGCAGTCCTAACAGTGAGGTAAGTAGATATTTTTCTTTTTCTTGGTCAATAAATAGTTTTTGAGGGAAGGAAATCTTATGGCCTGTGCTTTTGACTATACAGATACTTGAAATAACAACCACTGCTTTCTGTTGGTCTCTTGAATTCATGGTGAAAGTGGGCTGACTTGGTAAATAGTGCATATCTGTTCCCCTTCAGACTATTCTCCAAAGCAGAGTGGTGTGAATAGTCTTTATTAAACCATCACAAATACCCAGAACATAAAACCACATTAAACCTACCTATTGCCCTTTAATGGGCTTGTGAGCATATCTGTTTTAAGATGTGGAAATCCTGCCTTTCAGACATTAGTGTCTCTTTATAATCGTTTGCATGTGTATCCTGGAAGTACTTTGTACTTGGCAGCATCTCTAGAGACAAGGGTTTAGCAGACACTCATTGGCAAAAACCAGGTGAATCCACAGATTTACCTACAGAGCTCCTGCCTTCACGCCAGGGCCTCTGGGCTCCGCTTTGGGGGCCTGCCATGCATGGAGAGTAATGCGGGTAATGAGTGGATCCCACAGTCCTGTTCACCTGTGCCACAAAGATGTGAGAAGAAGAGCCAGACAACCCAATCGGGAGTCTGATATATTTAGATGGTCACAAGCTGAACTCTGCTCATCACTGCTACAAAGAGGTGAGGAAAAGCTTTTTTAAAAACTGTTTTTCAGATGCAAGGTGTAGGGAATCAAGATCATCTGTATAACTTGCTGAGACTGATTCTAACAATACACACTGCTACTTTCAATCTTCCCGACTCTTACGCAACCAAACCCTCGCTGGCACCAGAGCTGGGTCAGGACAGATAAACTTCCTTCCAATCTCTGTGGGTGGCTCTTCCCAAGTCCTTGAGGACCATCAGCCTAAGCCTCTCCTTCCAGTCAACAGCCACATTAGCCTGAATGATTAGAGCCGACAGTGTCTCTCTCTCCCATTCCTCCCCTCTCCCCTCCTTTTGTCCCCCCTCTTCTCCTCTCCCCTTCTTTCCTCTCCCCTCCCCTCCCTTCCTTTTCTGTCTCCCTCCTGTGTCTTTTCCCTCCTCCTGCCCTTTCCTGCTCCTTCCTCCTCTTACCTCCTGGTCTCTTCCCCCACGCCCTTCCTTTTTCTATTCCTCTCTTTGGCTCAAACTCAGTAACAATCCCATGGCCAAAAAAAGAGCCTCTCCAAACAGCATATAAACTGTTCTATAATTGTTCTAAATTGTCACCAGTTGGTCACAACTACGGAGATACATACACAGCACACGACTCTTCTGCAGCTCTGGAGATTGCCACATGGCTCTGGCCGCCGTCTGTGGACATCCTACAACAGCCGTAGTCCCGGTGATTCAAATCAGGGTTAGCTGGAAGACAGGCTTCAGATTGTTTATTACTTTCAATACTTTATATCCCTCTCACCAGCAGCATCAACCTAAAGGGGCCAGGGTGAGAAATGGCTCTGGCTTTTTGTTACTTGCTTTATTTCTTACCAGGTGTCTACTTAGATTCAAGAAAGAATCAAAGCAAGAGAGAGCCAGGAATAATCAGGTATCACAACTGAGGCCAGAACAGCTATGGGACAACAAGAGAGTCCAGCGTCATTCCCAGGTGAGCCTTTTACCTTAACTTTTTATGAGCTTCCTGCTTTATAGCCAGTGTCGGCAGCTGCCTGCTACTGTGGGACAACCCCTAACTCAGACTTGATACAGAACCATGACAGGTCTCATCCAGTCTATCCTGAAACAGCCTGACAGGAACGGCTCATTTGTCATCTCTCTCATGACTTCTCAATTAATTTAAGCAATGAATCATTACCAAGGCCTGACTCTCCTCCCGAGCAGTGTGTTAGGAAAACAAATGGATTAGAATCTGTTTGGTGCTCAAAGCCAAGCTCATAAACAGAGGGACTCTGTTCTTGTTCTAGCTATAGATAAAACAGCAGCCAGAAAGCTCTGGTATTTCCTGTGGACATGACCTTCAATTCTGCTCGACAGCTATTTAACTGGAGGACTGAAGGATATTCAGGGGCCTAACAGTGTCTTGGCTATTAGTGCATTTTTATAAAGCAAGTAACACAAACAATTCAACAGAATTGGTCACTTTAATGCATCTACCATTCGAGCAAAATGGAAGTAGAGCTTTGAAAGCCAGTACCACAGTGTGGCTGTGGAGTCTGGTGGTGTTACATCTCTCTGACATCCAGGAAACAAGCCTCAATAGACAGCCGGGGCCATTGGCTAACACTACCTCCCTCCTGGTACTTTCTATCCATTGCTATCTGATCTGTAATTGGGTCTAGCTTTTTTCTTTACTACATATTGGTCTTTTGGGGTTATCAAAATGCCTACTGTGTGCAGGGTGCTATTCTTCTGGTGGTGAGTAATACATTGGAGGAGCTTAGTCCTCTCCTCAAATGTTTGGGGAATACAGACAGTACTATAACAGCCTTTGGCCGTGACAGTTGCTGAGAACTGTGACAGGAAGTACATGCAGTCTGAAGGGACATTAGAGCTGATAGAGGAGGAAAGAGTTGATTCTCTTTTCCTAATAAACCAGTGGGGCTAGAACTGGCAACTGCTAAAGATTTCATAGTTGTTGAATAAGTAAATAAAAGATCAGAGAGAAGATGCCACAGATGTTGGACTGTGCAAAAGAGGACCTAGGGGGGTGTCCCATGGCTAAAGTGCTTGCTTAGGACTTTAGGACAAGGACCTAAAGCTTGTGAAGACAATGACAGTGAATGGGGCATTAGGACATTCACTGACATACACACAAAAAAAATATGCAAAAGTGAACACATACACAGAGACACACATGCATCTGTGCACACACACACAAACACACAAACACAACAGGGCCAAGGAGCTTGTGAATGAAAAAACAGTGAGTGGGGTGTTAGAGAAATGACTATAAGACTGGTCTAACTCTAGCCTAGAAACAGAAGAAGCAGGAGGAGATGGAGAGAGAGGCAGGAGCTAGACTACACTTCTCATTAAGCCGACACCCCAAGCTCATCAGCAGCATGCCTCACTCACCTACCATGGGAGAGCACGGCCCATCTGACAGTCCCTAACATAAACTGCGTCCAGAGTCCTGAAACATTATGACAGGAAATGGCCGTCTATCATCTCTCCCACATGCCTATACTGACCTCTTCCAGAGATGTAAAGAACATTCCCTCCTTTGCAGTGTAGCTTTGTGCCCTGAGATGCCTCTGCACATTGGGGCCTTATGCAAGCTCCAACTTCTGCCCGAACTTCTGCCTGCAGTGATCTCCACCAGCACACTGGCCAGTCTCTCATTCACCCATCTCCCATCTTCCCTTGGGTAATGCCTCACCTTAACCACCATCCTAAACCTCACCCATCTCTGAGAACCTCTCCCTGTGCCAAGGCTTTCTCTCTCCCCCCATTTGCATTTGCAACTGGAAAGGGACCATGTCCCACATTGGAAGGCAGGAATCCTGGCCACCTTTGTTAGTCCTTCGCCTTTGCATATGACAGAAACGCAACTGATTCCTGGATACGTAATTCCAACTTTGGAGGGCTAGAGGAATGTTTCAACTTGGCCTGCTTTGTGTTGAGGGGCAGTGTACCTTCTTGGGCCTGGATACTGATGTTCAGTGACCTTTTCTAGATGAGGTAAAATACACAGATGTGCTTAGCTCTCCCCTTACTGGGGAACATTGTTTACTTCTATGCCCAGGAACAGCCTTTATCCCTGGTCATGTATCCCCTATGCATTACCTTACGGGGCATATTTGAGAGCCAGCAAACAGAGACAGGGCCAAAGTCCTTGGAGCTTGCAAATTACATGCCTAATATATCTCAAAATACCAACTTCAAGGCTTGAGGAGGTTTTTTTCTATCTGGGGTCCCTGTAGGAAGTCCGTTGTACTTCCTGCCTCAGAGGAAATGTGAGAGTCAATGCCTGTGAAGAAAGGTGTCTTTGAGATCAAGGTCAGCCCCAGACAGAAGATGCAATGATGACTTACCCATTGTTTATAGGGCTAACAGTTTAAATTAAATATTTTAAATTGAGAGTGAGTCTCGGGGAAGTGGCGTACATGTTTATTTTCTTTTCTGGCATCCATATGACAGAGCCGGCCAATGAAGAGCCGTCCAGTTTAGCTTCAGTCTGAGAGAATGGACAATGGTCTGTTCCTCCAGCTGGCTTATTTTACAAGCATTAATGAACAATTAGCCAACACTGGCACCCCTTCCCTCTGTAATCCTGCAGGAGGATCACTAATCTCTACCACTAGCAGCTAATGATGAAGGTCTCTTAAGCTGGGCTTCTCATCCCCGCCAGTTCTTAACACTTGCATAAGTATGCTTTCTGAGGACGGGAGCCCCCTACTGCTATGCAGCCCAGGAACAAAAGCCCAGAGACATTTTTGAAGCGGCTGCTGTTCAATCAGACTTCTATGCTCCTGTTTGCCTTCCTCCTACAACAAACACCAGTGATCAGCAGAGGGCTCTGGGGGTCACGGAGGGCTCTGTGCTTCAGAGAGATTTATACAACCCCCATGTGCACAGGCAGACACCCTAAAGTGGGATGGAAATGTGGACTAAATAGAATCAAACAGCATTTCTCCGTGAATCAGCTTTGATTTAGCACTGAATAACACTGTGTTTGAGACTACATTGTCATTAAAAATCTATATGGGAGAGGCAGATTTATCAAGAAACCCACACAGGGTAAGTCTTCGGTTCTCTGAATTTAATGGACCTTATATCTAATTGTCTCTCTCTAGTGGGGCAGAAAGCAATCCACTGTTTCATTAGAACTCCTCTGTAGGGTCAAGATTTGAAGAAAATGTAGGGTCAGAACAAAAAATGCAATAAACCCAACTCTAGAGTGGTAGAAGCCCAGGATAATAGCCCAGCTCAGGGTGCTGGTCTTTTGAAACTGCTTTTTCAGACTTGTGCAACTTCCTGGGAAATATCACTGTGCTGGAGAAACTTGGAGTGGAGACTGGATCCGAAGAATCACATGGTTGCTAGTGGGCTTCTGGAGTTACGGTGGAAGGAACAAGGTGGGGCAGAGGCAGCCACAAAGCCCACAGATACTGACTGTGCACCAAGCATGAAGAGAATCTGAGCCATAGCTCAGCCGGAAGCATCAGAAGGCTGCTGGTATGTTAGGAGGAATCAAGTAAAAGCAGCCACTGTCCCAGGATGAAGTGGAGAGAGGACACAGCTCCTAAGATGTAGGACCTGATGGGGGGATCGGGTAGCAAAGGGAAGCAGACATGGCTCTCTGGCGCAGCCCCTCCATCATCCAAGAGCCCCGCTCCCCACAACTCTCCGATATCTCTGTCCATAAAAAATAAGTAACAAAAGGCAAGATATTCAGCAACAGTTACTGGAAATGATTCCCCTACCCCCACCCCCACCCCGCCCTGTCAGTTATCTCTTTGTTTAATTTTCCCATCAGAACGCTGAGATGTGACTTCCTTCCTCTCTGACATTCAGAGTTGCTGCCCTGGAGAGCGGCAGGAGTGGACAGACTCAGAGAATGACAGTCTGGAAGCCGAGTCCTATTCACAGCCAGTCGCTGACCCTCATGTGATCCTGCACAACTCACTTAACCTCTCTGCCCTTGTGCGTCCTAGTCTTCCGCCAAGACAAAGCTACCTGCCCCTCCCTACCTCTGCAGCCCAGAGGTTGAGTGAACAAAATCTATAAAACATTTGAGAGAGTCACTGGTTAATGTGAGGCTTGGTCCACGAAAGCCCAGCAAAAGACCCATCCTGTGATGGCACAGTAAAAAATAAAGATAGATTATAAGGCAGGAAAAGTCCGGAGGCCAAGAACCCCACCTAGGTAAGTTCAGTATTCATGCAGTTTCAAAGCAGGTCCTGACGAAAGAATATTTGCCTTTTTCTTTCCTTTTGGAATTGCTGAGTAATCTATTTCATTTAAGTAAGTGTTTGAACAAGAGTGGCAAAGCTTGTTGCTTATTAATCTCCAGTTTGGAAAATAATAAGAGATCACTCATTTTCACACTCATAAATATATGGTCTTTGCTGCCTCGTGAATAGAGTTGGGCTCATTCCTAGTCTGTGTCTCCTCAAGTGCCCGATCCCAGGATCTCCTCCCAAGTCCTGCCGTTTTTCACATTTCTATCAAAGTCTCACCCATCCCTCCCATGAAGGAGCCCTCAACATCCTGTACATGTTTATAGGAACTACACCTTCATGAATCATATCCCATGCGAGTTTATTTCCTTGTGTGTTTGTGTATGTGTTTGTATGTTATTGATGTGTAGTGTGTGCATGTGTGCACCATGTGTTTAGAGGTCAGAATCCTGTTCTATTACTGCCTGTTTCATTCCTCTGTGATACACACACACACTCTCTCTCTCTCTGAACCTGGAGCTAGGCTGGTAGCCAAGAAGCCCTGGAGATTCTCCTGCTTTTCCTTCATAGCTCTGGAGTTAATGGGGTCCATGATAGGCTGTTATTGTGGGTGCTAAAATCTAAACCCAACTCATGATGAAGAGCAAAGCAAGTGCTTTCTTCATTACCCTCCAGGCAAGCAGACATTTTTTTTTCATATTTCATGTCTAAAACTTTCTTATGAATTTGTAAAGCTACAGTCCCCCACTGAGCCATCTCTACTTGTTGAGGCTAATAACACAGTCTCTGGAACACAAGAAGCACTTACAAACAACTGGTGAACAAAATGGAAGTGATCTACAAGCCATAGATCAACTGATTTTTTTTTTAATTATGAATATGTGTCATGTGCATGTCTGGTTCCTATAGAAGCCAGAAGAGGGTGTCAGATGCCCTGGAACTGGAGTTACAGACAGTGGTGGACCACTATGTGGGGGCTGGGAAGTGAACTCAGGTCCTCTGTAAGAGCAGCCGATTCACTTAACCACTGGGCCACCTCTCCGATCCCTCCACTAATTTTGGAGTGTTCATATGTGCCAAGAACTGTAATAGGCCTTCTCTTAATATAGACACACGCATGCATCCACACATGTTATAGAGACCCAAACATACACACATGTAACACAGACGTACACATACATACACACATGTACAAAGTGAGGGTAAAGTATGTGTGCTTTCTAGAAGCTTCCAACCTTGTGAGGAAGGCAAAGCTTCTGCATCCAAGCTTAGTAAGTGCATTAACTTGTCTCACGTTGATGTAACAGGAGGAGAGAGATGACCAGGAGCCAATGTGATTCTACAGCATCCTCTGTCCCTCTACCCTCAGCTTTCCCTACCCCCAAGCTCACCCACTCTTATGGCTCCCATTCCAGTTCCACTTTGCCAGCCAAACCATGGGGCCCACACACCTAGGTGTTACTACATGGGAAAAGCATTGTTACCTTCTAAAGTGGAGGAACAGACAACATATGTAGCTGCACTTAGAAAAGGCTACTAAACTTTGGGGAAGTTCTTGAGAGAAGAGTGGAGAAATCCCAGGTTGTTCTGTGTGAACTTGGAGCCCTCCATGTTATTCCAGAATTTGTCCTTTTCCCTGTCTTCACTGACCTGACTAACCTGCCCATCGATTCCATAAATGGGAGGTTTCAGACTAGAAGAAAAGTAAAAATATGTGTATTATCAAAATAAAGAATGTGTTGGGTGCTTTACAAGATGCAAATGGAGTACTTAGCCAGGAAGGGTCAGGAAAAGCACCTTTAGTGAGAATGTGCACTGAACTGTGATGATAGCTGGATGGATGGGTGGGTGGATGGATGGATGGATGGATGGGTGGATGGGTGGGTGGATGGATGGATGGATGGATAGAGTGGATAGATGGATAGACAAGTACATGGATGAGTGGATGGATGGATGGATGGATCGATAGGAAGGAATGGGGTTTGGAAGCAAGGGGATGCAGCATTACCAAAATCAGAGAAGAGAGGAAAGCCCATGTGTACACAGAAGGAAAAATAAGCATTTCTGAAGGTGATAGACAAGGAGCTAGCGGCAAAGATACAAATGCGAACATGAATGGAGGTGTTGAGGGAACGAATTCATTGTCAGGGTAACAAGGAGCCAACGGAAGCTTCTCAGAGAAGCAGCCTGGCTGTCGATGCTGAGTAAGAATAAGACCCAAATCTCCAAGCTGGTGCTTCCTTCCTTTGACTGGTGGTCTCTAAGTGCACCAACACACTACTTTCGTGCTCAGTTGCCTTCGCCTGCCTTCCTTTTAGAGCAGAGCTTGTTGCTTGTGTGCTGGTGGCTCTGGGATGTTCTCACTCTGTCTTGGCTATGTCATGTCATCAACCTAAAAATAGATGCTAATTAACAAGGTTATTTCTAACTTACGTTGTTAAAAGACAGGAAGTGGTGATGAATTGCAGAGTATGAAATTAACCCAAGGTAGAACCAAATTCCAGTTCGAAACTCCCACCTTGCCAATATTCGATTCACTAAATAGCGTCTGTTTTTCTAAACCAGACAGTCATTATCCAAATTTCCTGTCCTGGATGTGATAATATAGTGAGATAAGACATGCCCCAACAGAACACAAATTGGCTTTTGGAGTCTAGATGCTATGCGGAGTGTTGGGATGGGCAAAGCAAATATCTCACTCTATTATCTGCTGTCTCTGAACCAACAGATTACATGGTTCACTGGCTAGCTCAATAACTTTTAGACAGTTTGCTCATGTCTATTTACACATATGCTACAGAAATATATTAACAGCTGAGAAACAGCTGTAAAAATTACACACTGAGGTGGGTAGACAGGAGCACTGCTCACTCCATGTATGTTTCTGTAAGGGACACAAAAGTTTCATGTGACAAAGGAAGTGGACAACATACACATGTGCATCCAGATATCACACAGTAGGACAGCCAAGGGAACATCACAAAATCTCCCAGGAGCCTCTCCCATGTCTCTGGGACATGACTTTAACATGAAATCTTTATAACACTAGTTCTAATAGACATGTTTGTACTCTTAAAATATCTTACTAGTAAATTGAGGTCTTTATATAAAAGCTACTGTTCATGTTCATTCTCTCACTGTAAGAATAATGGAGATTTTCCAACTTAGGCTTTTCCTTAAATAATGAAATATTTATTTCTCTGCTCAATTCTAATCTCCTCTTCCAGTCATTTACATTTCCCACAAAATATATTAACAAACGGGAGATTTTTCTAATTACGATGACATTGTCATTGTTTGTTTTAAAAAGTAATAGAAGAATTACAGAAATTTTTCTTCAGACAAATGCTAGTTATCACTCTGTGAGATTACAGACTGAATTTGTATAGAAAGGTGGACAGACAGACAGCCTCGGTGCTGTGCTGCCCTGGCATTCACAACAGCAGTGGCCACTCATATTCATGCTGGGGTGCTATGTACTCTATCTCCTTTCAAAGACTCAGAGGAGCCAGCACCCCTCCCAGAACACCATCTCCCTAGTCCTTCTCTTCCCTTCTCAAGGCTGTCCCCATTTGAACCTCAAGACATGTTGGGGTTCTCCAAGGGTCTGTCCTGAATGTCTTTCTTGACTACTTTGCTCATTAACCTTTGGGTCCCAGTTTCAGTTATACCATGAGTCCTGAATATGTATCGTCTTTGCTTGGATTGGCTATCACTTATCTACATTCACATGTGATGCACAGACATCTCTCTCAATCTAAGACATCCGTGACCCTCTCCTCCAAAGCCTTCTTTCAGTTCCCAACCTCAGGACTGTCAACTACCATCCTTCCACTCAGACAGGCATAGACTCTAGCAGGTGGCCTTGACACACCATCTCCCCCAGTTTACCTCACACTCCTGTGTTTGTCCATCCATCACAACTCCCTTCTGACTGTTTCTATGGCTTCTGTCCCTGAGACCTACCTCTCACAGCATTATGACTGACTCGGCTATCACCTTCCCCAGCGCTACACCTTCCCTACAGTGTGGTAAGACATACTCTCTTAAAACACAGATATCCACTTATCCACAGCCTGAAGTTCTTCAGAGCACCACACCCACTGCTTTGAAACACAAAGTCTTTGACAGAATCTTGCTTGGTCTTTCTTCCACTTCTCCCCTGGGCCTTCAGCCAAGTTACAACTCACCTGCCATGCCCTCTGACCTGCAACAATCTCTCCACTCTTGAATGCCTTCTACAATTTGCTCTTTCTTTCTAGAATCCAGTCCTCACCCTCCCTGCTTAGTCTCCTTGTTTCTATTTTGCTTTTAGACATGAACTCCAGTATCCATAGGATACTTTCTCTCAACACTGAATTCCTACACAAACTACTCCATGCCACTTCAGCCTGAGTCCGAGCTCTGGTTCTCTCCAGGGTTTTCGGACATGTAGAGAGCTCTTTGTAAGTTTAGGTTGATGTTGGCTGTGGGGTTGCTTGCTGTCTTGATTATGTTGAGATATGTTCTTTGTATCCTGAAACTCTCCCAGACTTTTATTTTAAAGAGGATGTTGTATTTTTGTCAAAGGCCTTATCTACACCTGGTGAGATGGTCCTTTGGTTTTTGTCTTTGACTCTGTTTATACCATGGATTACTGTACCAATTTATAGATGTTGAACCATCCTAGCATCTCTGGGATGAAGTCTCCTTGGCCATATGGATAATCTTTTTAATGTGTTTTTGCGTTTGGTTTGTAAGTATTTAATGAGAATTTGAGGTATGGAGGGTCTGAGGGGAGTTGGAGGAGGGGAACTTATGATCAGAATATATACTGTATGAAAAATGTTTTCAATAAAAAGATGTAAAAACGATTTCTTCCTTTATTTCTTACTAGCCTGCTTTCCTCATATCACATTGTTGTCCATTCTGAGTATGCTGATCAAAATCACCATTGCTTGTGAATCACCCATTTTCTGCTGTTCTTTGTTCAAAGGATCATAAGCAAATTGCTAGCGGGCATAAGTAGAGAATTCTAATTATAGGCATAATTTTTTTGCTTTTTGTTCCAAACTCACGTCCACCCCCAGCCTAATGCTCACTTCACCTGGTACCCAGTAAGCAAGTATTCCTGGTCACTTTCATCTTTGCTCTGAATACCAATAAAAAATTGTATAAAGGGTTTCTATGAAGAAATGTCTTATCTATGAATTCAGAAAATAAAATGATTGACTTCCAAGCTTTATTGCCATGTCTTTAAGGATTGCTATGTGTTGCTGGTGTCATTATTCAAGGCCAAGTCTTGGCTAAGTTCAGGAATCAGGTATCTCTTGTTTTTTTCTGCTCACCTGCCCAAGCTGCAGTCACAAAGACCATCTACAGGAGCGTGGCTTGGTTGCTATAGCAATCAGCCTAATTTTAAGCATTCTTCAATATCTTCCTTTGGAGTGTTTCATGTAACATGCTATACCTAAGGAACACCAAGCTCACTCTTTCTGATTAATGATGAGAAAAGGAAGAATCTAGCCTAGAAGGGGTCAGGAGAGACAAACCCTCTGTGTGCCAATGTCACTGCCAGAGCCACCCTCTGAACAGTGTCCATTCTCTCAAGGTGGGTGACCACAATCACAGGGAAATACTGGCAGGAAAATTCCTGTTTCTTCCAGCTCATCCCGTCTAGCTGAATCAGGACTCAAATGCATGGCAGACTAGTTGTATCGTAGCCCATACTTCTGTTGAGTTATACCTATCATTTGAAACGTGAGATTTGGAAAACTTACTGTGGGGTAAGAGACTAGATCCTTTGTAGCCTAGGAAAGTAACAGCAACCACACTGCCAAAATTAACTGAGTTTGAGCTTACTCTCATTGTGATGTTCTGTGTTCAAAAGCTTGACATATATCTTAAAGGCAAGACAGATATTTATGTTAAATATGAAAACACTGTACCTAAAGCAGAGCCCCATAAGATTGACAGTTTTGGCTGCATTACCCTGTACACCCAGTTGAGAGCAGGAGACAGCAGAAATATCTGCCAGTAACTGGGAGCTCTGGGAAAGGGCACAGGAGGTCGGACTCTGTGGTAAACCCATCAGAGGGTGTGGTCATCCAGCACCTATGTGGTACAGGAAACACAGGGGAGCACAGGCACATTTCTGCCTGACGTGCCTCAAAGAGCTAATAAGAAATTCAAAAACAGGGGTTGGGGGCTGGAACTACAGCTCAGTGGTTAAGAGCACTGACTGCTCTTCCAGAGGTCCTAAGTTCAATTCCCAGCAACCACATGGCAGCTCACAACCATCTGTAATGGGATCTGATGCCCTCTTTTGGTGTGTCTGAAGACAGCTACAGTGTATTCATATAAAAAAAAAAGTAAATTAAAAAAAAAGAAGAAGAAGAAATGGGAGCGGAATCCCTGGATAAGATAGAGGAAATGATGAGTGAGCTTTGGAGAAACTGAGGGAGAGACATTTGTAATCTTAGTCCTTCCAGGAACTCAGTGCCTGAGGCTGGTTTTTGTGGCTACTTTATGAATATGCCCACAAATCAAGGG
Source organism: Grammomys surdaster (assembly GCF_004785775.1). Taxonomy (NCBI): domain Eukaryota; kingdom Metazoa; phylum Chordata; class Mammalia; order Rodentia; family Muridae; genus Grammomys; species Grammomys surdaster. Next base: position 2,674,995 of record NW_021605170.1, on the reverse strand, counting down.
CAGTTGTATTTGCTGTCCCCATTTGTTCTAACACAAGCACTTTCAGTTCCCAGAAAGAGGTAATGTGTCTAAGGTTTAATTATTATGATTGGGGGGGGAACCTCCTGACACAATGTCTATCAAGTGAGTGTCATTAACTAAAGCCCAGTTAGTAAGCTGAATATCCTTGTCTGTGAGGTTCTTTAAGTGAGGCTTCCTTTAAAAATGCCTGGGAGTTGGCATGGTGGTTGTCCATGTGGTGTGAATGATGCAAGAATACATGCGTGTATTTTCTTATGCTAGGTCCACTCTTGCCCACACAGGTTACACCCAGTAGGACCACCCTACCTGTCAGTTCTCACTGTTCCTCTGAGGATAAGACTTGACCTCTGTGCCGTACATGCATGTTCCCACAGCCCCTCAGCTGTAAGACCCTTCTACAGTCGCACTCAATGCTAAGCCTAGCTTAGGAGAACTATCATAAACTCCTGCCTTTTTTCAATATGAATTTATCATGCCAATTCAAATATGAAATTAACTTTTTAACATTGTGAAAGGAGTCAAGTAATTAAATCATAAGCACTTCTTAGAGTAAAGCTTGCAAAATTCATTGCTAAAAAGCCATCCCACTCCAGGCTTTCTCTCTAGAGATCTGTCAACACGCAAGGAGATCCACTCTGTCTGCCAGGGAGCAGCTCCACCTGAGGACGTGGCTTGTCTCTGACTAAAAGCCATATGGTTTTAAAAAAGAAGTGTTCTTTGCTTTGTTATATTTACATTGCCTGTAATGTGTTGCAATTTTGGATATTGCTGTTATCCTAAGATACCTGAGAAGCTAGAAATCAAGATGACCATCTTCTGGATTTGAATTACACGGATATGCATGCTTTACACTCTAAACCCTTGTCATATCCTGATAAGACATTCATATAATTAAACAGGCAAGTTAGTCATTTGTGAAGTGTTTGTTAAATGTTTTTATGAATCCCTCATTGTGCTGCTAACACTATACAGTTATAAATCACAGGAGTTCTGGTCTCAGCACACTCACACTCTAGAACAAACTGAGAGCAGCTCTCCCTTCCATGGAGTGTGAGCAGACACAAGCTGGTCAAATAGTTAAACATTTGGCAGCCTCAGAAAAACATGTAACCCAGATATTGAAATAAGGTAGTTTGGGGATATTGCATAGATGATTATTCAAATATGAAATTAACTTTTAAACACTGTGAAAGGAGTCAAGCAATTAAATCATACACAATTCTTGGAGTAAAACTTAGAAAATAAAAATCTTAATTGTAGTTTTGTTTCTGTTGCTGTGATTTAAAAAAAAAAAAGTAAACTTGACAAAAGGCAACACAAGAGAAAATGAATCATTCTGCTCACACACAGTTCCAGACTGTTAGAGCAGGGCAGTCAGAGCAGGGAGAGTCTAACTTCCAGTCCCATTACAACCATAGTCGGCAGAGAGAAGGAGAGTGGCCATGCTTAGCACTCACCTCTGTCTGCTCTCTTGGTCCAAAGCCCCAAACTTGGGGATGGTGCCGTCTGCCATCAAAATGATTCTTCCCACATTAAATGAAGTGGTCAAGAGAATCCGTCTCTTGAGTAACCAGAAACTTGCCTCTTAATTAACTGCACATCTGTCAAGTTGATGACCAACATTAGCCATCTCCAGTCCAGCCCTGTAAACCTGACACCCAATCACATCTCCTTTGACTTGTTTAATTTCCAGATGAAAACAGTAACCAGGCCATGGTACCACCTCACTTGATATAACTGTGCTACACACAACCACGACTTCAGTACTTTTCCCAGAATAGGTAGTGCCTATGAAAAAGTGATCAGCAGCTGAGATACAAGAGATTTCCAAGCACACAGAGCAATAGGAAAAAATCCCGTAAGGAGAGCACCACAGACTGAGACCAACTGGAGCCCATACCAAACCTCCTCCTTCTCTTCCTTCTCCCTCCCCCTCCTCTTCTCCCCCCTCCTTTTTCCCTTCCTATCACTCCTCCTCCCCAACCTCTGGCATCAACAGAATTCTTTGTCAATATCCCAGCCTAAAAGCACATCCTCCACCCCCTCCCTCAACCAGGATCACACTGCCCAACATATTACATCTATCTGACGGGATCTTCCATCCTTGCATACTGCTCTGAGACTACTCATTGTCTTCAGGACACTTTGTGAGAGCATAGAAAACACAGCCATTTCCAGGACAGTGGGAGTACTTGCAGACTCTATGGAAGAAAGGACAATTTCAAATCTCAGGAACCGAGTCTTGGAATGCTCTTTGTTTTCCTTCGTGGTTTTCAGCTCAGTGTGTCCCGATGTGGGCAGCAGCAGAATGGCAGCGATGCTTTTCTATGCGAAGGGTCCGTGGAGTAGAAGTGGCCTCTGTGCGCGCTGCTGAATACCACACGTTATTGGGAAAAACTAATGTCATCCCCACGAAACTATGTGGGGAGCAAGCAGATGGCTCGCACTGGGATATCCAGTGCGGCCGTCATACCAACGTATTTGTGAGAGGCAAAGACGCACCTGTGTGCTCAAACCCCTTCGATCGTTACCTCTGACCACGAAATCCTTGCCACCATTTTTTGTCCTGTGTTTGCATGGGCTCATGTCTGGGTTTATGCTTGCTATAAACCAAGCAATCAATTATAGGTCAGGCAGTACCCCAGGAACTGTAGAGGCAACACAAGAAAGAGTCTTCACACGGAGCTTGATGCAGCTAAATGTGTTAAATTCTGGTCCACCCCTTCTCAGTTCAGGCTAACCTCCAGTCCTTGTGACACAGTCTAGTGACAAGGATCCTTTCAGAGAATGGCCACCTTCATCTCTGCTTTAAGTTATCCTAAGGTTATAGTAGGAAAATAATAACAGGATTTTCATTAATATAGCAATCTGAAAAGTTTTACAAAACATATTTTGCCATAAATCAAAATTATACTAGTGGAAAATTATACTCTTATATCAAAGGCATTGCAGTTTAAAATATAGAAGACTTCTGTTTAACTGGGACTCACATTGTAAATAGAGTATTGGAAATGTACCTTCTCCCACACCCACCAACTAATCTTTTCAAGCATGACCAATTACTGGTCCTTATCACTGTCTTTTCAATCTGAATTTTGACAATACTTTTACACAAAGGATGAATCCAGCCCCTGCTTCCATGAGCAAAAGCATCATAAGCACCCAATAAACTTCGCCATGCTAAACCCACCAAACTGAGTCACATGGTAATTCCGTGTTTGGTACAGTTTCTTTTGTACCTTGGGCTGACCTTGAACTCCTGATTCTCCTACCTTACTCTCTGACTGCTGGGATTGCAGGTACACTTCACCACACCCACCTTAACACGGGAAAGTTTTGATGGATGCTTTAGATGAGGAACAGTGGATGGAGTAGCTCTCATGAAACAGCTGTCCCCAGCCTGGTAACACTGCTGGGCTGTCTCTAAAAACAGCAGACACGCACTCACTCACTCGTGGATAACTTGATCTCAAGGAAGAAGAGAGAGAAACCATGGTTACCCCAGCCTAGGAGGATCAGAAAGGTGTCTAGTAGACGAAAGGATGCAATTTGGTAAAAGGAAAATAATCCTCAAATTCTCTAGCACAGTAGTCTACTGTGGCTAACACTAACTGATTATGTAGCTGCTAAATTGGCATAGATTTAAATGTTTCACACACAAAGAAATTATGTAGAAATCACAGCTATCCTTACCAAGTCATTTTGTATTTTTACATGTGTATCAAACTATCATACCATATCCATATCATCTCGCAACCAAAGCCTGATGAAGGACACACTGCAGTGACTGTGGGCATGAATGCTGACAGTGGTGTGTGCTTCATCTAGGTCACAAGCTGTGAAATATGGAGCCTTGCTTCTCTCAGATCGCCAAGCTTTCATTCTCTCATTGTATAATGGAGGTGGTAAAATTATTGAGGGGATTAAATAAAGAGTACAGGGCACAAAATAAGAATTCAATCAACAGTAGCTATTATTAAATTCTTAATAAACACTCACTGATTGAATGGCCTACAATAAATGGCAAGGTCCTGCAGCTAATTTCTGAGCTTAGTTGGTGTCTGTTCACATCCTGTGTCCTGTTTCTGTACCATGTAGAGCCATTGATACAGCAGATGACCTTTTCGGCTGGTTAGCCAGTGTCTCTGCCTCTATTCTAACTGCTGCTCCCTGGGTAATCACTAAGCACCCCATCTCCAAGGACTTCTCCTCTTTGGGTTGACAGAGCAAAAGTCAACTCCCTGCCTTCACCACCCTGCCAGCTCTGTAGAGGTCTATGCTCACACACTGTCCTGTCAACGAGGACAGCCAGTGTCTGTGAACTTGGCCTTACTCTTGCCCATATGTGAAGACCATGTTTGACAATGATTTCAGCTTGGAAAACACAGTACACTGCATGCAAGACAGAAGGATAGAGGGATTCAAGATGTTATCTTGAGGATCATCAGACAGAAAAGAGGCAAGAAAAGCAGTGGTGGTTACAAGGGTGGCCCATGAAAGGCCTCTCAACCAGGTAATGATGCTTTAAACTTTCAGTTCACCTTATTAACAATTTCCTCAAACACAGGGGTAGCAATGAGCTGAGTAATTCATCTAAGGTAAACTGTAATCCCCAAGAACAGGGTGATAACCTAAGTATAGTCCATGATAGGAAGAAAACAAGAGAAAGAAATCCTTGACAAAACCACAAATGCATTCTGTATTTTGAAAGTTGTAAGTCCTAAAGAAGCCAGCATGACTCCATCTTAGGGTGTCAAGAAGAATTAACTTGAAGGCTATAAGCAAGAAGGTATAAGACTGCCAAAGTGAACCCCTCATCTGGGGGTGGGGTGGGGAGGGAGAAGAGTGAAAATGGAAGAAGGTGTACTATCTTCTTCTTGGACCAAATATACTCAAGTGTCAAATAGTGGAATCCATCCCTTCCCTTACCCACAGATCAGTGAATTTGGGCTTCCACCTGCTACACTGGCCATTTCCCTGTTCCCTGGTAACACAGGTTGGGCCAGAAATGGGAATTAACCCGATTAAACAAAATTAAGACATGGAAAGTTGAGTTGTATGTCTCATGGGTCCAGGCCATTGCTACACAGAGATCCCATCAGTGAACCAGACTTTTTAAAGACAGGGTTAAAGGTCGCGTGGAGCTAAATGTGGGGATGGATCTGGTGGGCGGGGTTTAGCTCAGTGGTAGAGTACTTGCTGAGCATGTGCAAGGCCCTGGATTGACTGGTTTCTCAAAACACACACACAAAGATCTGTTCCATGAACATGGATATAATTAAAATGCTAAATAAAAAGAAGCTTGAAAAATGATAGTGTTAGCAAAATAGTCTTCTGTACTTAGAGGAGCAAGAGGGCTACAGTTAATTATTAATTTATTAGTAAACAGCAAATAGAAAAGTCTTTAATAAAGACTTTAAAACATAAGTAATAAATATATTAAAGAACTAAAAGAAACTATATGCAAATAATTTAATGAAGCATTATAATGACAATCAAATAGAGGATCATGATAGAAGCACATATACATATATATGTGCATATACATACATTTTATATAATGTGTACATAGTTAACATATATAACATGTAAATATATAATATATATGGCATATATAACATACATTTCATATATGTTCATATATAGCATATGTAGTTTATATATGTTCATATAATAATTTATATATATATTATATATGAATCACATAAAATTCTCAAGTTTGGAAAACAGAACTGAAGAAAAGAGCTTTGTGTGAGCTCAGCAGCAGATCTGAGAGGCTATAAGGAAAAGGAAATTCAAAGAGAGGACAGGAATTATCTAATTTAGAGAACTTAGTCCTGCAGAGACGGTTTAGGGAAAATGAACAGGCATCTACAGATCTGTATCACGGCGCTGGCCTTCCCGATGGATACATAACAGGCTCTAGAGGAAAGTGAACCGTGATGTTCTTGAAGACATCATCAGTGAAAACTCTCAAACTGGAGGAGAACATTAACATACTTACGAATCTCAGCCAGTTCCTAAGAGGAAACCTGGAAGAGACGCAGACCCAGAGACAACATAATCAAACTGTGGATGGACACAGACAATGAGAAACCCCTGGAATTGCTGGGAAACCCTTGTGTACAGAGCATCAGAGCAATGCTCTGCTCATTAATAAAACAGTGCAGACCAGGACGTGTTAGAATGATGTATTCAAATTCCCCAAAAGAGAAAAAAAATTCAACCCAGCATTCTGTAGTCTACAAAACTGCCCTTCAAAATAAAGGCATGTTAAATAGAACCCCAAGCAAACACACACTGAGAAGGTTCATTCTCAACACACCTTGCAGAAATCCTGAATGATTGAAAATATTGACAGAGGGTACTGCCAAACAGGAAGTGAAACCACCCAGAAAATTAAATCAAACAGGAAATAGAAGAGATAATTAAAGAAACCAAGATTTGTTTATTTGAAAAAAAATCAAGAAAATTAACAAAGCTTCTTGTGGTTAGATTATCCATGAAAATAATGCTAAAGACAAATGTTAACAAAGCCAGAACAAAAACGACTGATATGGCAAAAATAAAAATGAATTTGGAATTCAGTTATTCTAAGAAATAGATGAGACATAAATTTCTGGAAAAATTACAAATTCCCAAAACAATCTCCATCATAACAACTGTTTTTTGATTGAGCCACATATATAAAAGAAAAGATGACTAAATAATTTTAAAAATCTTCCAGCATAAAGTCTATAAGCTATCAGTTAAATTCTTTCAGGAAATAGAGGAGTGACTTTTCTATTTGTTTCATTAAACTGGCATTGCCCTGATAAACCAGAAAGACTTCACAGGAAAAGATAACTAGAATCCAGAAATGCACAAGGAGATCTAACATAATCATGGAGAAGTTACCTAAGGAATGGCCCAGAGTTCAAAGATCAACTCTCTTAATACACTAATTAATTAAAGACAAATGATATACCTTTTCTTGAATTGACACCAAAAATGCATTTGACAAAACTCAATATTCATTTATGATTAAAAACAAACAAAACCCTTTTTACAAATTAGAAACGATGGAAGGAAAGCTTGCTTCACTAAGCAATGATCTCATGAAGAAAGGCTGGCTGCTAAGATCAAGAAGCAGGCAATGGTGGCTATTTGTATTACTTCTGACTTACACTGTACTGGAGGCTGTAGGCAGTACAACCAAGCAAGAAAAATAAATCAATGGAATATCTTAGTGAAATGAAAAAAATCAACTCTCCTATTTCATAGATGGTTCCATGTTAAAATTTTTAAAATCTTCTAAAAATTTTTTAAAACTTTACTGAAACTAACAAATAAGGCTTACAAGACCACAGGATACATGAATAATATACCAAGAAAATAATTAATAGTAATTAGCAGTTTAAAAATAAACATAAGAAGACAATTTCAAGTTGATGTGCTACAATCTCAGCACTGCAATCATAGAGAAGGGAACGGGAGGAGGGGAAAGAAGAAAGAGAAGGAAGAGGGGAGAGAAGGAGGGATGAGGAAGAGGAGGAGGGGAGGAGCAAAAGGAGGAGGGGTGAGGAAAGGGGAAGGAAGAGTGAGGATAGGAGAAGGAGAAGGGAGAAGGAGAAGGGGAGGAGGAGGGAGAAGGAGGAGGGGGGACAGCAACAGGAAACCTAGATTGTCAAGGGAAAGAGGAAAGGAGAAGGAGGAAGGGAAAAGGAGGGGAAAAAGAAGAAGGAGAGGGAAAAGAGGAAGGAGGGAAGGAAGAGGAGAACAAAGAGAAAGGAGAAGAATAAAGGAAAGGAATGAGGAGAGAAAGGAAGGGGGAGTAGGAGGGGGAAGAGGAGGGGAGGAGGAGAGGAGAAGGAGTAGGGGGAGAAAGAGGAAGAAGGAGGGGAGGAAGAGGTGAAGAACAAAGAGAGAGGAGAAGGAGGAAGGGGAGGAGGAGAGGGAGAAGGTGGAGGGGGAAAGGAAAATCCATTGAGGAACGTAAATAACAAAAAGGAGGGAAACGTCGAAAGCCTATAAACATTTCTAAAAGAAATTTTACTATAAATGAGAAAATATTTAGAAGTTATTATTATTTAGAAACATTTTTTCTATGCATTGGAAGGTTTGATATTTCTAAGATGGAAATCTTCTCTCCCAATTAATACAAGTCAACACAAACTTAATCAAAACTGTTAAGAGCTTAACAAAAATTGTTTATCTTATTTAGACAGAAACACAAAGAATCGAGACCAGAGGCCTGCAAAACAAGTCACCTGATTTCTAATAATGTGAAGCTACAGTCTCAAGGCTGGTAAGAACAGACACAGAAACTATCAGAGACTAGAGTCTAGAAACAGACTTCCAATCCAAGAGCTGCAAGGTCATTTGGTAAGTCCAGGGCAGGTTCTCAACCAATAGTGCTGTAATAATTAGCAATTATACCATAAAAAGCAAAACTTTGATTGTTTGTAATTATATTCATTTATTTTCCTGTGGTGAGTGTTTTCCCTTTGTATGTGTCTGTGTGCCACATCTTTGCTGCTCAGAAGAGGGCATTGAATCCCCTGGGACCATTACTGATGGTTGTGAATAAACTGCAATGTGGATCCTGAGAACAATCCCAGGTCCTCTGGAAGAGTGGCCAGTGCTCTTAATGCCTGAGCCATCTCAGCAGCTCTGCCTCTGGGGGTGGGGGGTGGGGAACAGCAACAGGAAACCTAGATTGTCATCCCCCATACCCCCACCTACACAACACTAACTTAAAGTAGATTGCTGATCTAAGTATTAGATTTGAAATTAAAACTTCATAAGGAACAGAGAGGAGTAACTCTTTGCAAACCATGCAGCAGGCAATGCTTTCATAAATATAACATCAAAAGCAAAATCCATTCAGGGAAAAAAGAAGAAATCTTTTCTTCTCCCAAATGCTATTAATAAAATGAGAAGTCAAGCCACAGACTGACCACAAAAGACTTTCGCACAGAATATAGGAAGAACTTTAATGAGTCAATAAGAAGACAAAAAGGTTTAGTGGATTAAGGAGTTGAATGAACAATTTACTGAAGCAGATACAGGACTGTAATGTGCATATAAAAGGGCCCGAAAGTGCCACATCATTAGTCATCAAAGACAAACTAAAACAGTTGCACATGCTCAATCTAGGACCTGTGCTACCCTGGGGCTGTCACTACACATTCATTAAAATGGCTGCTGCCACAAAGGGCTGTGGTCACACCTTTAATCCCAGCACTGGGGAGGCAGAGACAGGAGGATCTCTGTAAGTTTGAGGCCAGCCTGTTCTACAGACTGAGTGTGAGTACCGGGACAGTCAGGGTTACACAGAGAAACCTTGTCTCAAAAGAGAGAGAGAGAGAGAGAGAGAGAGAGAGAGAGAGAGAGAGAGAGAGAGAGAGAGAGAGAG